>NC_141066.1:31536599-31874099 GCF_041138505.1 Cibotium barometz
TTGCAGGACTTCATTCTGGCTTTAAGAAAATGCCCCATGAAAAGACTTTGATAGAGAATAGAGAGTTGAGATGGGAGCAATATGCAGAAGGGCATAACAAACACAAACAAGAATCATACCCTCGAAACAAGGAAAGGGATTCATTTTTCCTGTGTTCTGTCACCCAGAAACTTAAATGCTTGTTCAGTATCCATCTTGCCTTTGCCCTGCTTTGTGTGATGAGCTCCCTGCTTTCTTCTTCCCCCTTTGACACCCTTACGTCTGCCCTTACCACGTTGATTGGCTGTATCAGATGGTAGTAAAACAGGAGGCGGAGGGTGTGCCACAGGAGCATCTGACCATGGGGTGTGCTTAGATGGCACCACAATATCCAGAGGAGGACTAATTACCCACCTGCACAGAGACACACATCAGAACTGAACTAATATGCAGCATCTGAACAGCCTAGCACAAAAGAGCAAAACCGAGCAAAGTTAGGTCATTTATCAATCAGCTTGCAATATTGGTGAGACCAAAAAATCATCATCATGACTTTCCTTCACAAAATAGAAAATCTAGAAAGAAAAAATTAGCGCTGTCCACAACTAGTGGGGAGACTCCAAGAGGGTGACATGAGGGAAGCTGGACGAGCACATTCCACATAAGCGGCTGTCGAAGGTGCTCCTCATTTGCAACCGGGGGGGAGACTGGAACCCCCCCCCCGCCCCCCCCCCGCCCTCCCCAAAAAAAACAATACAGTAGGAGAGGCTTGTTGGCCTCAAGGGAGGGACCTGCCTCAGCCTCAGGCTTGACATTGACCTTGGCCATCCCCCGACTCACACATCCCCCCTGGGAACTTTGTGGTGAGTGATCATGGATTTTTATTACTAGGTGTAGACCTCACAGAGGAGGACTATCCCTCAAGGGGGTGAGGATAGCGGGCTTTCATGACCACCAGTGGCATATTGACCCTTCCCAAGCGAAGGTGGCTGATGACCTGGCCCGGTGACTTTGGCTTTGGAGAGCCGCCCTCGTCCTCTGACCGTGTACAGTGGGACCTCGGATAGTGGCACTGGGGGACCTGACTTGCCGTTGTGAGGTCCTTGGTTGTTGAGATTCAAGCTCGATGTCAGCTTGTGCCAGTTGCACTATGTGCTGGCATGTTAGGTAGTAACATGTGTGAGACATAAATGACCGCGTCCAGCTGGTCATAGTGTGGACATTAGCTAGGGTTAGCTATGTGTGGACACAACACAAGTAGTGTGTTGTAGATTATGGATTATGGCTTTATGCATTGTGTGAGAAAGGAGATGGCTTTCCTCTATGGTTAGGGTTTGCTCCTATGTGTGTGTCTCCTCTCCCTCTACCTGTTTTTCATCATTGGTATCAGTATTTGGTCCGTTTGGGTGCAGGAGTTACATCATAGATGGCACCTTGGCAACAGCTGTCCACTGGCAGAATGAGGGCTTATTATTTGATTTCCCCATGGATTACTGGCACAAACTCTAGCATATCTGTAGGCATATGCTCACTTATGGTAGTGCTGTGTGAACAAGGCTTAAAAGGGTACTTTTTTCCATGTGGTTTTTCCCCTTGGATATCAAGTGTGAAAGGACACTATCCATATAATATTTTGTACTTCTATATTATATGGATGTGACACACATGCAAGGGTTGACTTGCATTTTGTGGCCACCACACTTTTGGCTCTCTCTCTCTGTCATTTCTGTGTGAGCTTCTTCTTCTTCTTGCACCTAACCCTAATTTGCAGGTTGTGATGCTATCACTGTTGCCCTTCAAGAAATGTGGTTGTCGGGTATGATGCCTCCATACCTCACGGAGGGACTAATTCACCTTATCCCCAAGAGTGGGGACAAGACTGACATCAAGCAATGGATGCCTATCACCCTCCTTGGATCTGCATATAAAATCTTAGCTAAAGCCTTGAGTATAAGGTTGCAGCCGATTCTCAAGGGACTATCCATGATACCCAGAATGGGTTCCTCCAAGGAAGGAGTATATTTGATAGCGTCTTTTCTTTCTAGAAGGCTCTCGAGTGGGCAAAGTCTAGTCAGCAGCCTCTTGCCATTCTTTTGCTTGATTTTGAAAAAGCTTATGATAGAGTGGATTGGGATTTTTTGGAGGGCACTATGGCACACATGGGGTTTTCCCAAAACTGGATCAAAGGTGTGTCTTGCCTATACAGGGAGGCTCATAGCACTGTTTTAGCCTGTGGGGGGCGTGGTGAGCGTTTTCAGATTTCCCGTTCAGTGAGGCAGGGCTGTCCCCTCGCCCCTCTACTGTACCTCATTGTAGCTGAGGCTATGAGCAGGTTTCTTTGGGCTGCCCCTGGTGTTGTGGGTCTCAGGCTGCCTTTATGTACGGAGGAAGAGTTTTTGAACTCTGAGTTAGCAGATGATACGGCGTTGTTCCTTGAGGCCTCACATGCTTGTTTATGTGCTTTCCGGACAGCCTTGGAGGCCTTTTGTTTGGCAGCAGGAGCTACCATCAATTGGCATAAGTCACTTCGTTTTCGGATCAGTGATTCTCCTCTTGCAGATTGGGGTACAGATGTTGATTTTACTTGGATTGAGAGAGGATGCTCTGCCAGATACCTTGGTTGTCAGGTGGGCGTTGACATCTCCCCTGCACAACAGTTTGCTCGAGTGCTCTTAAGCATTAAAAGCAAACTTTATCACTGGAGTAGGAGGAAACTCGACTTGGCCTCTAGAGCTTTGGTGGTTAACCAAGTTTTGCTAGCCACGACTTGGTTTATCGCTTCGTGCTGGATTTTTCATAAGGGCTGCATTGGCCAGCTTCGTCGCCTTATTCGGAACTTTCTTTGGTCAGGGCTTGATGGAAATGCACACACCAAGGCTAGAGTTGCTTGGGAAACCATTATCAGGCCTAAGCAGGAAGGGGGATTGAATATCATTGACCCTGAGGTGCAATGTAAGGCTTTGCTGTGTAAGCTGGTTGTTAGGGGCTTTCTTCCAGGCACTGAGCCGTGGAAGGACTTTCTCATGCAGCAGATCACGAAGTGTGTCCCTGTTCGCGGAGGTGATTGGACTCTCACCTCACGCTTTATTTTTTCAAATGCAATTCAGCGCTCCTCTTCATCCCCCTTGGTTAGGTCCCTCCTACGGGCCTGGGAATGCCTGAGGCGTTTTTTGGTACACATCCCCCTGTGTTCAGCAGAGGAAGTTAACCCAGCTATGCATATTCTTTGGGCTGGCTGGGAGACCCTTTGCCCTACAGTGTTGGCTTGGAAGAGGTTTCAGAGCCTCACCGAGGTACAGAGATTGGATCTCACGCAGCATTTGAGAGGCTCTAGTCGGAGGATTGGACAGATTGATGCAGCCGTTCCCAACCACTGGATTACTGGATCTTTCTTGGAAGACCGTCATCATTCTTGGTTTGGGGTTTTTTCTGGGACAGGTGTTCCTCTTCAGATTATGGGTCTCCCCTTGTCTAGGGAGGATGATGTACCGGTCTTTTTTTCTGTACAGGATGGATGGCAGTTGGAGAGATGTGACGTGCAGGACCTTATTGAGGGCCCCCAAATTCGTCCAGTCAGAGTTGCTGGCAGGTTAGGGAAGCACGTCTTTGTTGACCCCCCCCAGGGATGATCACAGAGAGTGTTAGCCTTTGGTTGTATGGTGGCTGCCCTAATGGGACCCCGGTGAGTGGGTGTGGAAGGATGCTTGTAACCCCTTGAAAAGCATGCCTTTTTTCAGTTATACGGTGCGGAATGCCAGACATCTTATCTTGGGACACATTTAGAGTGTCCCTACTCTTAGACCCCATTGGGAATCTTATGGCATTTCGACTAACATTCAGGGGGTTTTTTGGCGGAGATTGTGTCATTCTTATAGGAAGCCACACATTTCCTCCTTTATCTGGGTTTCTCTTCATGGTGGTCTGGCCACCAATCAGTGGAGGTCAGTTATTGGTGCTTGCCCAGCATGCCCTAGATGTGCAGGAGCTTCGGAGTTAGTTTACCATTGTTTATGGGAATGCCAGGAAGCACAAAGGGTTTGGTCGGCGATTGCACACCTCTTTGGTAGGATTAAGAGGGATGCTATCATTTCTTTTGGTTCTATCATTTGGTTGACACAATCTAGGCCTTAGCTGAGATTCGAGGGGTTTTACAGGAGCTTGGCCATTATGGTTAGGCAAGGAGTTGCTCGGCAGTGTTGTCTTCAAGATTTGCCACTTTCACACTTTGTCCCTCCGGCACAAAGGTTAGACAATTCTTGGGAGATTCTTGCTAGCATCTCAGCTAGGAATATCTGGAAGGCTAGATACACCGAGGCCATTGAGGGTACTCCCGTTCTTGTTTCTCAGTGTCTTTGCAGGATTTGGAGTGATATTATTCACACCATCATGGCTACCTAGGCCAGAATCCAGGGATCTTCGAGGGCTGCGGAGAGGAAGCGCGGCCAGTTTATGAGAGAGTGGGACATTGGTATCTTTTTCACGTCCTCTCATTCGGGACCCTATTGGCAGCACAGGGCTCCTGATTGGTTGAGATCTCCACCTTTTTTGGTGTGAAATCTCCGTTTTGTAAAATTTTTTCATCCTTCATAGAAGTCTCCTTTCTGAAAAAAAAAATTTACAGGTTGTGAGTCCAACATCAACAATTGGTATGAGAGCTCTGGAAGTTCGGTCTCTGCTCTCTGGAAATTCCGTCGCTTGCCTTGTTCCGCCGGCCAGACAGTGGATTTCCGTCGCCTCCCTGCAGCGCCACCCAAAACTGCCTCCCGCCGGCGGCACTAGTGCTCAAAGCTACGCCGCCGCCCGTTTCGCCCAGCCTGTTCGGTGGCGCTACTATGCAGCCCTCAGTCGATGCGTTCCGCTCCCAGCAGCGTGTAGCTCAGCCAAGAGTTCAGTTCCGTACAACATTCAACCTGCGCGCCGTCTACAGCACCATTTGTACATACTCGCCTGCAACTCCTCTGCCTACACATCCGTAGTCCCCCGCCACCTGGAGTTCCCCGTCCGGCCTCAATTCCATCCCGTCGCCAGCTTGTACCTGCTCGCTTGACACACTCGCGCCTGCACCTCCTTCGCCTGCACATCCGTAGTCCCCCACCACGTGCAGGTACTTTTATTTCAGAAAAATTATTTTAAAAAAAAAAACAAAGAAAAAGCTTTGCAGGCACTCTAGTACAGGTTCAACAAACTTTTGGGTCTACCAAAATTCCCCCTTTGCATGGAAAATTGCACGAGGCAAAATTGCATGGAGATTACTTGTTGCAGAATTGCCAAATCTTCAACATGCTGCTTTGGTTGAAATTTGGGGATTTTTCAAATTAATCTCAAAATCAGCAAATTTAGCCTCCCCTAGTTGCAAAAATTTGGGGCTTTTGTGAAAATTGGGCAATTGACTACACATTGAAGCAATTGCAGTGCATAAAAATTGAGGCTTTTCAAATTGGAGCATGTAATTGGGGATTACAGAGGTGATTTCTCGCATATGTATACACATTGTGTGTAATTGGACAATTTGGTGCAGGTTTACACTTGCTTCAGTTTGCAGGCAAATTTTAGGTTTACACTTGCTTCAATTTGTAGGCAAAAATTTGCATAGGACATTTGGTTGCCTGGCAGTGCACATTGGTGCTTGGTTTGCTTGCAGGTGTATTTTGTCGACATGGCTCAAAATGCTACAGATGCATTTGGTGTGCTCACCCAAGAAGGACAAGTTGGATGGATCAAACTACTCCCTCTGGAGTTTCATGATCCGTAATTTGCTGGTAGCCAAAGGGCTTTGGGGCATCATGTGTGGTGATGACACACGCCCACCTATTCCTCAAAGGGGAGGTGCTCAAAGAGCTCCTAAGGTAGAACCTACTCCCACATGACTCACAAAAAGTAGGATCTTTCACAACACAACTTTAAAAAACTCAAATTGCACAATAACAAAGAGAAGATTATTATATTACTGAAGTGATACGATAGATGGCAATTCCCCACACTTGTGAAGGGAGCTTCGATGGCTAATCTAGAACTGCTAATTCGGATGTTGTATGCTAGTAGAAGCTAGGGAGTAACTCCACAATGATGATTGATGAACTATGTGGAGAAGGGGCTAGTTGTGTATCTATAGGCCTGTATACACAGGGCGGCCATGACATGACCGCGTAGGTCCATATTCATAGTCGGTGCTAGCGTAACCCTGAAATGTTTCAACCCTGAAACGTTTCACCTAGAAAGGGGGCGTTTCCCCCGAAACGTTTCATCCCTAAATAAGTGCACACCGAAACGCCTTTACATAAAAGAACGTGGAGAGCAAAGTACTATATATAATGTAATTTTAGGTGTTTCAAGTAGGGCATTTCAGTGAAACATCAAAACGTTTCGGACATTTCACGTTTCAGCCTCACTGAAACACGTTTCATGGTTACCATGGTCGGTGCCACCGTCCGTGGTCTAGACTCGGCCCATAAAGATGTACCATCCAAATCCCACGGCCATTAGGACTCATCTTGGGCATCGTTCAGGCCCCGCAATGTCAAGACAGAGTCTCCTAGAGTAAAGTTTGCCTACTCCATGTGTGGACCGTTATGAGATAACGGTCCAATGTAGCATGTAGCCTATTTGGCAGTGTGCGAAATCTAATCCAAGCTATCTCTAAACCATCTGGCCTCATAGGCCACCTTCCCATGTGAATACGAGGATGCCGAGCACCCGGGCTGCTCAACCATGGCTACTCCTCAAGATAGGGACCGTACAAACATGAGCTAGCAGTGCCTAGACAATACAATATGAGGGCGAGCATCGATATCCAACACCCCCCCTCAATGTTATTGGGAGATTCAGAGCTTCACGTGTGTCCACTGTGTGCTTGTATAACCGTGTTTGTGTATCTTCGTGTGTCCATGTGTACAACCTCTAAGAGGGCTAAATGTGTGTATGCCCACCTTGTTCATTTATGAGTGTGCGAACACCTGTTTAGGTGTGAACATCCTCTAATCTAGATAAGATAAGTATGTACTATGTGTCATGTGCCCATTAGTACTTGTGATTAGTGTGAGTCAAAAGATAAGATCATGCACCTACAAAAAGGGCATGTACTTTCATTTTACAATCAATAAAGAATTATGTGAGTTTGTGCCCAACACTCGTGCATCACTGTCTCTCTCTAGCATATCATCTCTCTCTCTCTCTCTCTCTCTCTCTCATTTTGTCCTTTTTTTTTCTGGACATCAAGAAGACATTGACAGTTGTACATTGATTTGTCTCATAGGTCGAGTTCGGCCTCTAGTAGACGTTAATACAGCTCTCTCTCTCTCTCTCTCTCTCTCTCTCTCTCTCTCTCTCTCCACCCTTTGAAGTTTCAGCCCCCATAGCTGCAGCCATTGCCTAACTGTAGGACTTGCTCGTCCTTCATTTGGTATCAAAGCCTTTAGGGTTCCTCTGTGTTTAGGGCTTCATTTTTAGGTTTTTTGTTTTCTGCCATACTAGGGTTTATGATTAGGGTTTGGAGTGCTACATTTCTGTTGGTCAAGTGGTTGCATCTCTCAACTATAACAGCCCATGTATCTGCCCAGGACGCCATCAACTGTTGTGCGACCCTTCTGTGCTGAGCGCCTTCGAACTACTAAAGGCCGACGACGCCTCCGGTTGACGGAGTTTCAACCCCAGTCCCCCATAGCTCCTACAGCCATTGCCTAACCCTAGAACCTGCTGATCCTTCAAATGTCCACCCGAGGGTGAACTACCTCTATGGTCTGATGCCGAGTCAATGAAGATGCCCATCCATCTGATCTCTGCTAAGAGCCTTTGTGAAGATGACTGCACAATTCTCTGTGGGTAGTAGACCATCTTGACCTCCCTGAACATGATGAGCTCGCACACAAAGTGATAATGAATCTCAATGTGTTTCGTGCGAGAAGGGAACATAGGGTTCCGAGCAATGGCCATGCAACTCCGGTTGTCACATTGCAACGTTGTAAGCTACTTCTGCACCATTCCCATATCCTGTAGAATCCTCCTCACGCACAATGCCTCACATGATGCAAAGCATGCAGCTTTGTACTCAGCTTCTACTGATGAGAGTGCAACAATGGACTGTTTCTTACTAATCCAAGAAATGCATCCTAAACCAAGAAAAAAACAGTACCCTATTTTACTGAGTGCCTGGTGTCCGAATCACCCGCCCAATTTGAGCACAAAAGCCACTGAGGATCTTGCCCGCAACATAGGTGATGCCAACAGCCGTACTCTTGAGTACCTTGGAGGTATCGCAACATGCGCATACTTGCTTTCTAATTATTCTCTCGGGACTTGTTGGAGAACCTGCTCAAGACACCAATAGCAAAACTGATGTCTAGTCTAGTATTATAACACAAGAAAATAAGACTACCAACCAGTTTCCTATATAAGGTCTCATCCACAAGGTCTGAGGTTACTTCAATGGACAGGTTTAGATCAACCTCCATTGGGACACCAACTGCCTTGCATTTGGTCATGCCAAATGCCTTGACCTGCATATTTCTGTTGAGAGATGAAAATGTTATCTGGCTTCTACCAGACCTTAATCCCGAAACAAAAATGCATGAGCCCAAGATCTGTCATCTCAAACTTTGCACTAAGCATCGGTTGTGTTTGTGAGATCTTTTTTTGGTGATCCCCTGTCAAGATGAGGTCATCTACATAGAGAACAATAACCATATACTTGCCCTGCTCACTAAAGACATAAAAATTTGCATCTAAAGGATTGCAAAAGAGACCAATACTCACAAAGTAAGCACCAATCCTCTGGTACCATGCTCATGGGGCATGTTTCAACCCATAGAGTGCCTTCTGGAGCCAACAAAATTTACTTTTGGAATGTTCCACTATACCTCCTCCTCAAGGTTCCCATTGAGGAAAGCAAATTTTACATCCATTTGTACAACATGCTATCGCCCTTCCGCTACCAATGCAAGAATGGTGCGGATTGTGGTTAACCTGGCTATAGGAGCAAAAATTTCTTGAAAGTCAAAACCTTCAACTTGTGCAAAACCTTTGGCGATTAGCCATGCCTTGTACTTTTCCAAAGTACCATTAGATCTGTATTTTCTTTGTAAACCCACTTAGTGCCAATTACCTTACGTCTTAGAGGACGATCTACAAGGTCCCAAGTATGATTTTTCAAGATGGATTCATATTCTGCTTGTATGGATACCATCCACTTCGGATCCCCTTGTTCTTCAACAAAGTTGGTAGGCTTCTAAATCTTGAGTACCTCTGTCATAAGAGCAAAATTCACAAGATTCTCTAGAGCCCTGTTTTGCTCCTCTAACCTTGTCGATCTACGAACATCTTGAGACGCATCCTCGATGACCAGAGGTTCTGCTCCATCCAAAAGTTGCATGTACCACTTAGAGAATTGCTTACCTTTTTGTGGCACATCATGCTCTTGTTCATCTTCAAAATCCATGTCCATAGGAAATGGGGCAGACTGCCCTCCATCAAAATGCGAGGAAGCGCGTGCTCCATGAGGAGATTGTGTTGCTTGGGTGATTTCCTTCTTGCACGATGAAGAAGAAAGCTCCTCCTTCACTCGAATACCACATCACGGCTCACTATGATCTTCTTTGCCTAAGGGTCATAGAGCCGATATTCCTTTGACTCCATGCTGTAACTCAAGAAGATGTATTTCTCACTTTTGGCATCCAATTTGATCCTTTGAGCATCAAGAACATGTACATAGCATTCACACCCAAAAACATTCAAGTATGCAACTAAAGGTTTCTTACCCGAATAGGCCCGTAATGGAGTCATCTCTTTGACAGCCTTGTTACACTCTTGCTAAGAATGTACACAACACAACCATATTAACTGCCTCAACCCAAAAGGATTTAGGTAGATTCCTACCATTAAGCATACTCCTTGCCATCTTAACAATAACACGACTCTTGCACTCTGTAACACCATTTTGTTGCCAAGTGTAAGCAGTAGTGAGTTGCCGCTTTATGCCTCTTTCTTTGCAGAAACCCAAGAATTCATCAAACATGAATTCATTTTGTTCATGTCTCAGTTTCGATCAATGCAAGCCATTCCTTAAACTTTCCAAAAGCCTTAAGAAAATACACCCAAATCTTCCTACTATAATCATCTATCAATGTGAACAAAATAGGAAGAACCTCCAAGTGCAATTGTACTCATCTTTCCACAAAGATCAACATGTATGAAATCAAGAGAAGCATGGTCCCTTAAACTAGCCTCTTGTGGAAAGAGTTTTCGGTGCTACTTATCCATCATGCAAGTTTCACATACATTCTGACTATCAGAAATTGGTGGCAAATGCTCAACTAGCTTACCTTTCTGCATCCTTGAAGGAGCCTACAAACTGAGATGCCCATATCTCTCATGCCAAAGTTTGTTGCTCCTCAAGTCGATCTAGACTGCAAACACCGAAAGCTAATACAAAGCTGTTTCTCCAAATGACCTTTGCAATGACCTTATCATCTCCATCAAGAATGACTCTTACCATTCTTGTCAAAGTGAACCTGCAAGTCACGGTCCATGATGGCCGAGACAAAAAGAAGGTTTCTCTTAATATCTAGAATCCAAAGAGCATTTGAAAGACTTTTTGTACAACCTTCTTTAGACATAAGTGAAATAGTACCTTGCATCATTGCCCACTGCCACGATAATGTCATTTTTTTTAAGAAGACCTCCAGCTCCTCGCTTTGACAATCGCCTCCTTGGAGGCCTCCACCCTCGTTTGCAAGATTGTGGGTAGCCACCCGACGCAAGGACAACTCAGGGATCCTTCATCGGTGAGCCCAACGAGATCATTGATATTCATCCTGTGGGGCGTGGACCAGGTTGAGTTTGATTCGCCAGCAACATCAGATAGAATCATGCACCTGAGCACCATCCCACTGTATACGCCCAGGCCTTCTTTGTGAGGTGACAGCACAACTTTGACCCAACATCCCTGACTCTAAACACTGTCTTGGTCTTCATTCCTGAGAAATGAGTCTAGCATTCTCATATCACCCCTTGGAGGATAATCACCCCTTGGAGGATAATCCTCCCTTGGGACCGTTGCCCGAGAACCTATCTAGCTCACAGGACTGCCATCCCCTCTAGCTTTGTGGAACACCACCAACAAACCTCCTAGGAGCTCTTCCCGATTCTGTGTTCCTTGCCTTGGGCTTCGTCTCCGTGTACTTTCTTGTACCTTGGACCTGCACACCATCATATGGGACTAAATCAGTGTTTAGCTTTGCGCTGAGCCTGATGCTCTGATACCAATGTAACACGCAGAAGCTCTAAGAGTCTTCTTTCAGCCCTAAACACCACTGAGAACATGGTGATGCAAAAACGCAGACAGAAGGGAGAGTAGAGAGAGAGAAAGATATGCTGGAAATTCAATATATTTTATATAGTACAAAAAGGTACTCCTAATCTACAGCCATAGGCTTCCTTCATAAAAGGTGGGAAACACCCAAAAACTATCCTGATGCTGGACCCATTCCCTAGAGAATGAATGAATAGAATGAGGAGCAAAACTTGCTATTTATAGCCTCTTGGATTGCATGGAGAACTGGCCGACTGCTATCGGCCAGCTGACTGGACATTAAATCATAAATCTTGATGCGCTTGTAGTCGCCTTTGTCTTGGTTCACCCGACAGCCTGTTTTGTCTCAAACGACAGCTCCCTAAGCCTTCCTTGTCCTTGCTCGAAGTCCAAACTGGTTCTCGCTAGCATCCCAAGCTTTCCCTGTAACACGCGGAAGCTCTGGGAGTCTTCTTTCAGCCCTAAACACCACTGAGAACATGCTGATGCAAAAACGCAAACAAAAGGGAGAGTAGAGAGAAAGAAAGAAAGAAAGAAAGAAAGAAAGATTTTATTAACGTCTTCCAAAAGACCAAACTCGGCCTATGAGACAAATCGGAGTACCTGTATGGGGTATCCTCTGTCATCCCAACAAAATGAAAAAGTACTGAACAAAAAAAAAACTGAATCTGGGTGTGCAGGGGATGGAGCTCTACTACTAGGAGAAATGCAAAGCTATATGCATGGAGTATACAATCATGATATGCAACCTAGCTAGCTCCATCCTGTACCATACTGGGGGTATAAAATGGTATACATCAGTGAAGGGGGTGTCCACAGCTCCCTGAAGAACATGCCTGGGTGTGCTCTGAAGCGAGCCAGTCGCTCCGCACCCTCTCTGTGAAACTGAGCTCTGATCTCTGTCATCTCTCTCTGGTATAGGCGTGGTGTCCGAAAGCCAGGTGTCCTCTGTCTCCTGCGGGCTCTAAGTGTCTCTGCTCTCTGGAGAGTAATTCCCTGCCGTGTAGGGGCTGGGAGAGGGATGGATCTCTGAAAAAATGCAGTAATCTGTGTCTGTCGCCCCCCCTCTGGAGCTGTCTGAGCTTGTAATAATGTCTCTCTGTGTCACTGTATGTCTAGAATGTATCTCCCCAGTATGCGCTGGTCTGCTGCCTCAAAGATTTGGCGTAGGGAACGTGGCTCTCTGAATAGAATGGGATATCTCTCTCTGATGGCTGTATATGCTCTGCATCTGCATACATAATGCTCCTCACTCTCCACCTCCTCTCTGCACAATCTGCATACCCTCTCCTCTCGGGGGATCCGTGCTGCTCTGCCAGTCTCAATCTCCAATCGGTGTGATGAAACTCTGAGTTGACCAATAGCCACTCGGGAGCCATGTGGTAAAAAGCCCTCCATGTATCTAGGCCTCTCTATAAATCCATCATCAGTGATGCTGGAAATTCGGTATATTTCATATAGTACAAAAAGGTACTCCTAATCTACAACCATAGGCTGCCTTCATAAAAGGTGGGAAACACCCAAAAACTGTCCTAATGCTGGACCCATTCCCTAGAGGAATGAATGAATAGAATGAGGAGCAAAACTTGCTATTTATAGTCTCTTGGACTGCATGGAGAGCTGGCCGACTGCTGTCGGCCAGCTGACTAGACATTAAATCATAAATCTTGATGCGTTTGTAGTCGCCTTTGTCTTGGTTCACCCGACAGCCTGTTTTGTCTCAGCCGACAGCTCCCTAAGCCTTCCTTGTCCTTGCTTAAGTCCAAACTGATTCTCTTCTGCATCTTGTGCTCCAAGTCCTAGCTTTAATGGTCTTTTTCTTGGCTGCCCCTTCTGGATTAGCCCTGAGAATGTACATGGCATTTTTCATGCACATGACATTCCCGTTACAATCTGCTTTCCTGGCCTCACCAAGGAATATCTTCCACTCCTCCTAGTGATAGGTGGTGTTAACAGGAGAGTAATGGAATCCCCCCTCCCCCAATTGTTGCCTCAGTTCTAGCTCGGACGACAAGGATTCCCTCTCTTTGCATCTGCATAGTCTTTCCAGAGACTGCTACTCACACGCCATATCGCTTCCATGCCTTCGTGGGGCTCCTATTTTGCAAAGAGTTGAGTACTCTGGCCTTCCTAGGCAATGCTTCATTTTCCGTCAAATGGGACACCTTGGTAGGACTTGTCCCCACCATCAGTCCAGGAGAGCACCGCCAGAAGTCCCCCCCGCCACGCGCGTTCATAGCTTAGCTCCTCATCAAGGGGAGGGGGGAATCCAGGCCCCCAGGATTCAACGCACCAAGTCCCAAACCCGGAGGATCCTAGTCCAGGAGAGTGATAGGCTGCTGGTTCTAGGCGAAACCATCGTCGGACTTCCAAAGCAAAGCGGCACTGTCTAGCGCACTAGTCTGGCAAGCCGCAAGAGGATACGGTTTTGTCAAAGAACCCTTATGAGCACTTATCACAACACCTGTAACCATAGTTGTTAGGTACGAAAAGTTTGATTCGGTACGGTACGTTCAAATACGGTCTCGGAACGCACCGCTAAACTTTGAAAATAAAAATATGACGGAGGTACGATCCATTTAAAAAATACTTTAAAATAAAAAAATACGCTGGAGGAAGAGGGAGATGATTGAGAAAGTTTAGAGAGGAGAGAGGCTTGAGCCTTGAAGGAGAGCTCAAGGGAGAGGATGGACTTGAGCAATGAGCACTTGTGAGTGAAAAAAAGATCCAAAAACAACCCCAAAAAATGGTCAGAAAAAAGAAGGACAAAAAAACGGTCGAATCCTAGTCGACCGTACCTCCACCGTACTGTACCAAACCGTATGCATCCACCGTACTGAACCGTACCTCCTAGGCGGTGTGCGAACCGGGTGCCACTATGCCTGTAACTATTCGGTCCTCCTAGCTCTATTTCACATGATGAAATCCATGCCTGGACACTAGACAAGTGGAAGAAGACATAGGGACAAGGTCCATAAGATTTGATTAAGAAAAAGCACCATTCTTGGTCAAATAGCAAGAAAAAGCAAAGAGTCAAACAAGGTTGATTGCGACCCAAGGGCACCATTGGAAAGAGGAGACTAAGCCAGACCAAAAAGCTAAAAGGCGCTTTCTCAAAAAGCATCTCCAAGGCCAAAAAGCAAGACCCTGAAGTTGTAGAAGCACAAATCAAGAACTTTGGCTATTATTAATAATATTTAATAAAAAGACAAAAGCAAAGCAAAAGCATCACTTTTTGGCAAAAAGCAAGGCTTCCCCACGTATAAAAGGCATGAGCCTCTCTTAAGCATCAAGTTGAAGAAGAATCTCTTCATTGCATTGCCATCTTCGTTCAAGCGTGGAGATTATCTTCTTCATCATCATCTATAAACCAAATCATGGAGTTTTTCATCGCTACCCACTGATTTCAGAGCACCTGCAGCAACTGCAGTGCCACATCACCATCTTTCTGTGCAACTGTATGGATCTGTACAACTGTACGGACAGAAAATTTTCAAACATCCTCAAAAAATCCAAAAACCCTAAAAATTGCTTTTTAAGGTTTTTATCGCTCGAAAACATTAAAACAGGTTTTATATCGCTCGAAAACATTAAAACAGGTTTTATATCAGTTTTCTCGCCAGAAAGAGCTTCTCTAGGGTTTTCATCATCAACAAGACTATAGGAATTGTGGAGATTATTCATGGGATGAGCGAGTGGATTTAGAGCTTAGGCATGAAGCTTGGACATGAACATGGAACTTGGACATATAGCTTGGACATGGAACACAGAGCTTAGACATGGAGCTTGGATTTTGGACTTGGACTTGGATCTGGACTTGGACTTGGATTTGGATTTGGATTTGAATTCATTGGATTTGGATATTAGATTTGGTACTAGCTCAATGAGAGATACTTGTGTGTCATCACTGTGGTGTGCTCGGCATCAGAGATCTGTGCCTCGACATCGACATCGACTTGGATATCCTACATCGGCATATCTGTTTGTTTTGTATTCATTGATTGTATTGATCTTGGCCAACATGCCCATGGATCATGGTTGTTAGAAGCGTCAGAGGCGTTTGGTACGAGGCGGGTATGGTACGCACCTCGAAAGACTTGTATTTTTTAGAGACATTAGAGGCGTGTTAGAGGCGTCTATTTTTTATATGTATATATAGCGATAGATAGATATGTAGTGAAAGTTGAGAGAGAGAGAGAGAGAGAGAGAGAGAGAGAGAGAGACTAGAGTGTGTATGTATGAGCCTTGAGGGAGGGAGAGAGAGGGTGTGTATGAGAGGGGGAGAGAGAAAGAAAGAAAGATATATTAACGTCTACGAGAGACCAAAGTCGGCCTATGAGACAAAAAATAATACAACTGTGTTCTTCCGGTCATCGGAAGAAAAGAAAAAGAAAGAAAAGGAAAAGAAAGAAAAGAAAAAGTATGCATGTGTCTGGATACAACTGTGAATCATCATGGATCGGTGGAGCCCATATACAAACAATATAAAGGGGGGTGCGGATGTGGATGGAGTGCTAAGGCAAGATGCATCTCTATATGCTGAAGGGGTAGTACAAGCATGCTATGCAGATCTATGTCTAACTCCATCCAGTGCCATAAGAGGGATATAAGATATCATACATCGCCGATGCTGAGGCTGTGAGTGGCGTGAACATGTACCCTAAGTCTGAATGAAAGCAAGCTAGCCTCTCCTGTGTCTCCATTTGGTGTCTCATCCAGATAGCTACTATCTCTTGGTGACGGAGTCGGGGTGCTGTGTCCGGTCTGTCTAGGTCTCCTCCTGGCTCTCAATTCCTCTGCTCTCTGTGTGGTCACCCCACGTGGTACATCAGCTGGCACTGGCATAGCTCTCTGGAAGAAATCTGTGAGCTGGGACTGTCTCCCACCCCTAGTGGGAGCGGGTGTCTAGAGGAGTCTCTCTCGAGAACTATGAAGCTCTAGTAGTAGTCTGCCAAGCTGTCTCGCTCGTCCGAGGCCTCCATCAACTGATGTAGTGAAGAGTGCTCCTCAAACAATCCTGCATATCTATCTCTCACCCCCTAGTGGGCTCTACATCTACATACAAAGTGATCCTCAGTCTCCACCTCCTCGCGGCACAATCTGCATATCCGCTCGGCCCTGGGAACCCATGCCGCTCTCCCAGCCTCTATCTCTAGCTGATGTGATGAGACTCATAGCTGTCCAATAGCAATGTGAGAGCTGTGTGGCATGTATACATCCATATACCGCGGTCGCTGTATAAACCCATCCCCTGAGATGCTCATAAAGTGGTCTCTGTAATACAGCATCTTCGGTGGTAGTGGGCTCTCTGGTGCTGTCCATGTCTCCTGTATGTAGCGCTGCCATATGTCCTGTCTCATCACTCTGTTCCTCTCATTGAGAGAGGTAACCTCGTGGAGCAGATTGATCATACTGAAAAGGTGGCAACCGCTCAATGTCTATCCCATGATGTGAGAACCACTGTAGCATCTGTGCATACCAAGATCCAATGTGTCCAGCCTCGGCCAGCTGTCTGGATGCCTCAAAAGCTCGGCGGGATAATCTCTCCGTGGGCATCTCCCTCATCCTGTATATAAAGGAGATCGTCTAGAACAACGCCTCCACTGCCATAGGTGGTGCAGCGAACTCAGCTCGAACAATGTCGTGCAGGACGGATGGTTTGCTGTGTATCATCCTCGAGAGCATCAAGATCTGTGGTCTCTCCAGCTGTACCCATGTGGAGGCTGCAAGCCCTAGTGCCCAAACCGTTGCTGCATACATCAAGGCTGGTGTCACTAATGTATCAAAGGGCCACCCCTTCGTGCGGGGTTCCTGAAAATGTGCCTGATGACACTGACGCTCAAGGCCAGCAAGAGCTGCATACCCCCAGGTCACTCTGTCTCGGACTGCCTGGACCATGGAGAAGCGTCCAGCTGAGCTAGTAAATGTGATGCCAAGGTAAACATAAGAGCTCACCACCTCGACCCGCCCTCCTGCTAATGTGAGAGTAGTGTGGCTCCTGACTACGGGTGAGGTGTGGAAGATCATAACCTTGGTTTTCCCAAGGTTCACTGTGCGACCTTGCTGTCTTTGAAGCCCAACCTGCGTGTCGGATACCAAGACGATGTCATCAGCATAAAGCATAACATGGACAGTAATACCTGATAGCTCAACCCCAGAGCCTCCTCCCTGTGTGATGTAGTCGACCACCTCATCAATATAGAGCCCAAAGAGTGTGGGGGAGAGTGGGCACCCCTGCTTCACACCAATGGTGCTAGCAACTGTGTCGGACAAGCCTCCTGGGCATCGGACTCTCCCAAAGACCTGCTCATATAGCCTGTATATGCCCCACATCATGTCTGAGGGTATGCCTAGTGTCTGTAGTCGCCGAAAGAGGCGCTCTCTGGGCACAGTATCAAATGCCTTGCGGAAATCCACAAAGCAACAATAGAGCCGTTGTCTCCGTGCCTTGGCCTGATCAATTAGGCACCTCAATGTAAAAATGTGGTCGATGGTCGAGAAGGCTCGTCGGAAGCCTGCCTGGCCTGCTGCTCTCAATCCCCCATCCTCTGCATGAGTGCTTAGCTCTGCCTCCAAAACTGCCCCGTATAGTTTGCCCAATATATGGCCAATCATGATGGTCCTGTAGTTCCCGGGGTCTAGTACATCTCCCGCTTTATGGATCGGCACAATAGTGTGCATCGTCCACTCAACCGGAAACCCCTCTGACAAAGCTCTGTTGAAGAGGTGAGCAAGAAATGGTGCCAATGTATCAATAGCATAGATGAGGTGCTCTCCCTGTAATCCTGTATGATCTGTCGCCCGTCCATGTTGGAGTCGGCATATGGCCCTCCTAACCATAGGTGGGGTGAAGAAGGTGGAGACTGTGGGGCATGGCTCTGTGGGCTGTGGTATAGGGGGGGCTGTGCAGGCACATCATAGAGTCTCTCTACATATGTCTACCAGGTCTGAGGATCAGTAATAGGTGTGGGAGGACGGGGCTCTCTGAGTCTCCTCCAAGCAACAGCAGCATCTCTGCTCATGAGCATGTGATGTGTGTCCCAGTAGTGAGCCGCCTCATAAGCTCGCCGCTTACGGCGGCAAATGTCGCCCATATCCAGTGCTGTCAGCTCCTCCGTCAGCGGAGATCCGAGTGGGTCCTTGTATCCTCTGTAGCTAGCGGCTCTAGCCTCAAGGGATCCTCAAAGTCATAGATCTCGCACTGTCTACTCTGCGTCCGTGCATTGAAGTCCCCCATCAAGAAGACTTCTCCCAGTGTCGAATAGTGTAAGATCTCCTCAGATAAGACAGAGTATGGAGACTCACTAGCCTCTCCTCCACCCGGCTCCTCGGTGGTGGCAAACCGCGACCCCTTTTAGCAAAGGGCGATATAAATCCATCTGGTCTCCGAGAGGCGTAAGCTAATCCACATGTATCTCACCTCCGAGTCTCGTGCTACGACTCGAACATGCTCATGTAACCCATGTCTGAAAAGCACTGCAATACCTCCTGAACCTCGGGAGGTGGCCTGTCTCATCCCCTGTCGGTGAGCTGACTCCCACTCATAACCCTCAACCCGCGGTAAGCCCCTCTCCGGGCTCTCATGTGTCTCTGTCATCAAGATGATATCCCGGCCCTCCATCACCTCCTCAAGTCTCCCTAGATGTGTCCATAGGGCTCCATTACAGTTCCAGACTGCTATGTGTATCTCTTTGTCTTCATGTTGTTTCCTCCGTGTCTCATAGGCTAGATGGTGCTATTCGACCCTCTTCCCATCAATGTAGATGTGACCATCCCTATAATGTGCCTTCTTCCCTTCTTTGCGTGCCGCCTTGATCTTCGGCATGCATGATCTTCTATGCTCCAGCTGCATCCATGTGAGGTCATCATCGAAGTAGATGGGGTCCCCTGGCAAGCTCCTCAAGATAGCACGTCTTCTCATAAAGCTCATCTTACTCTCCTCGTCCGAGAACTGTAGCACTAAGGCCTTGCCTTTGGTGGAGTCCTTTGGGGTTGTCCTCCATACTCTAGTGAATGGGAGCGGGAGGATGAGCCGCTCCCATTCACTAGAGTATGGAGGACAACCCCAAAGGACTCCACCAAAGGCAAGGCCTTAGTGCTACAGTTCTCGGACGAGGAGAGTAAGATGAGCCGCTCCCATTCACTAGAGTATGGAGGACAACCCCAAAGGACTCCACCAAAGGCAAGGCCTTAGTGGTACAGTTCCCGGACGCGGAGAGTAAGATGAGCTTTATGAGAAGACGTGCTATCTTGAGGAGCTTGGCAGGGGACCCCATCTACTTCGATGATGACCTCACATGGATGCAGCTGCATCACAGAAGATTATGCATGCCGAAGATCAAGGCGACACGCAAAGAAGGGAAGAAGGCACATTATAGGGGTGGTCACATCTACATTGATGAGAAGAGAGTCGAATAGCGCCATCTGGCCTATGAGACACGGAGGAAACAACATGAAGACAAAGAGATACACATAGCAGTCTGGAACTGTAATGGAGCCCTATGGACACATCCAGGGAGACTTGAGGAGGTGATGGAGGGCCGGGATATCATCTTGATGAGACAGAGACACATGAGAGCCCGAAAAGGGGCTTACCATGGGTTGAGGATTATCAGTGGGAGTCAGTGTCAGAATACGCAGTGGAGATGATGACCAGATCTGGGAACACGAGCAAAAAACGCATGCAGAAAAACAGCACAAGAGAGAGAGAGATGTAGGCGTGTAACTCTGCTCTGATATACACAAGAAGATCCCGAATAAGATACAAATGTGGTATGGGGGCTAGGGGCCTATTTATATGCCCCCAGATAGGCAGTCGGCCTGCTGAAAAGACCTCCACGATTGTAGCATCAGTCGGCCAGCACTGAATGAAGCCCACGACTGAATATGCCCAGTCGGCCAGCAGCACAGGGGTCCACGACTGCTGTTGGGTCAGTCGGCCAGCTACTCAGTGCTCTTGCCAACTCAGAACTGCCTCCCAAGCCACAGAAAAAATAGGGGAAAAATGCGGGGAGTGAGGAAAAATGATAAAACACCTGATAAGGGCGGGCACACCCACAACAAAGGCCCTGGTGTATAAATCTAGACAGGAGATGACTTCTAACACCCCCTCTCAGCTCCTGGCTGTGAAACCAACCACAGGGAGTTGGGGTGCCGCCTGAGCAAATCCTGAGATAGCGACTTCGTGAAGAGGTCCACCATACTGTCCTCCGTCGAACAGAACTCCAGCAAGATGTCATCAGCAACGATCTGTTCACAAACAAAGTGCCTTTAGATGACCATGGGTTCCACCAGTGGAAGCCCAAACCTACCATGCAACCTCTGCATCTTCACCACCTCACAAACAGCATCACAAACAGCCCGGTACTCTGCCTCTGTTCTCGACAAGGCAAAAGATGACTGTCTCCAACTGCTCCGGAAAAATGCTACTGGGCCTGAAGTAGATCCCCTCGTGTCCGGATCTCCTCCCCAACCCGAGTCACTCCAACCGTGGAGTCGGACTCCATCCAACAATCCCCCTCCTGTGTACAAGAGTCCATGATCCTTCGCATGCCGCAGAAACCACAGGAAACGCAATCCTGCCTCCCAAAGAGTCATCTGCAACCATGAGCTCAACTGCCTCATCAGGAAGCTCCCGTCCAATCTGGTGTCCATCAACCAGATCAATGAACCATACAGCTTCTGAGTCACAGAGACATCACACCGCTCACAAGGATCAATACCTGTTACGGTGCACAAACAAGTCCTGGAAACCTGATGAAACCTGTCAACCACCCCCTCTAAATCCGGAACCACAAAGCCTGGAGAAACCACCTCCTTCTGCAAGTAAGCACCTGCCACCTGCCTGGCTTTCCGAAAGGTCCCCGTGGAAAGAACATCCTCAACAACTGGAAGTTCTATGTCCCGAACACTACGAGACATCAGAGCATAAGTGACCTGTTCAGCTTCCTCTGACTGACGAACACAAGAACTACCAACATCAATACTGGAAAGTTCCTGCCAACTGCTGCCATCTACTGGTAAGCTATCCACCACCTGGTCTCGAAAAGCTCGCACCTGCAGCGTATCCACACTTAAGTGGCCATTACCAGACTGCCACTTATCACAAACCTGAGGACCTGGGAGAGAGAGTGCTGAAAGCCTGTAAACTCCATTCTCCACTCCACCTTCCCAAACCACCTGCCTATTGCTTTATCCCGGAGAGCAACAAAATGCTCATCAAACTCCACCCGTACGCCAGTCTTGCAAACCTGATGCATTGACAACAGATGAAAACCAAGCGCCGGAACATACAACACCTAGGAGGAATGCTTCCCCCCTCTGCCATTGGAAACTATCTCCATCCTGCCCTCACTGTGAACTGGGATAGTGGATGTATCACCAGTAAGAATATGACCAGAAAGCCTGCAGAGATCCTGTAAACCGGAACGGAAAGGAGTCATGTGCTTGGAAGCACCACTATCGAGAATCCACTCCCGAGTATCCGTTGCGGAGAGTCCTCCAATCTCCTCCCTGCCTGAAGAAAATGAAGCATCGGTGTCCATCACCTCCGGGTGCACAAAAGCCGGAGTCTTCATGATTGCTGCTGAGGAATCCTCACCCTTCTCAGTCTTTCGCTTGGGACACTGCCTCCAATAGTGGCCTTTCTCGCCACAATCATTACAGGTCCTCTCTCGCGGTCAGCGTGTCATGTGCATCACAGATGCCATGGACATTTCCAGGGCTAGATCCAGAAGAGGCAAGCAGATAAAGACTAAGAACCCATAGAAGATGGACATGGAGCAGGGTTTGGACCATAGCATGGATCAGAAGGCTGTCGGCTACATGGAGGCTGACATCAGCATGACCAAAGGGCTGTCGGCTGCAGGACAGAAGGTGCTGGCAGCAGGCGCATCCAGAAGACACAGTCGGCAGCATTTAAATTGATTTTATGAATCAAGAACTGGCCGACCAGCAGTCGGCCAGTTCCCCACATGCTCCAGGGCCTATAAAAGGGCACCTTTGCTCTATGTTGTATTCATTCCACCCACTAGGGGTGTGGGTCACTTAGAGGTCCCATAGGGGACAGAATTTAGGGTTAGGAACCTTTTTATGAAGGCAGCCCATGGCTGCAAAGATCTGTACCTTTTTTGTACATAGTATATACTGAATTTCCAGCACTTCTCACTCTCTCTCTCTACTCTCTCTCTACCTGCGTTTTTGCATCATGGTGCGTTTTTGCATCAGAAGGTCTTCAAGAGTGTTTAGGGCTGAAAGAAGACTACCCAGAGCTTCCGCGCGTTACATTGGTATCAGAGCTTAGGTCATCCTAGGACAGTTCTTAGTTTATATTTGGTGCATGCTGAATTAGGGTTTTTGAAATTAGGGTTTGTCTTTTAGGGTTTACGAGCAAGATTAGGGTTTGCGTTTTTGCGTTAAATCTGCATTTTTGCATCAACTTTTTGCTCATTTTCAGCATAGTATAGTGCTAGAAAGTCTAGTTTTCAGCCTAGCATGATCCTAGGGAGTTTAGAAAGCATGTAGAACTCTAGAGTTAGGGTTTTTGGGCTGATTACAACAGGAAAAACAGCAAAATAATATCATGAGTTCAGAGGCAATGGACGATGACTTTCTCACGACTTTGCAGAGTCGTCGAAGACAGGAAGATGAACGATACAAAAGGGAACAAGAACGCTATGCTCAGTATGAACAAATCATCGTTGGGGCCAGGTTTAGGCAACAACTCATAGAAGAGCTTCAAGAAGAGATGCGTCAAGACCCACTTCTATACGAGCAAAGATGGACACAACTCAAGGAGACATGGGCACAATTCATGGCAGCATCAACAAAGGCCAAGAAGGAATCACCTAGGGTTGTAAAGCAGCCCATGACCAAGAGCGTTTACCCAACGAAAAGAGAGCTCCTAAGACAAGAGTTCTCGGGAGACGTGATCACAGAAAGAGGTGTTTCCGAGGAGGTGCCATTACCCGGGATGCACATGCCAGAACCAAAACCAAAGCCAAAGCTAGAGCCAGAAGTCAAACCAAAACCAGAACCACAGCTCGCGCAAGTGGATCTTTCCAAATCCTATTTGGAGGAGGATGAGGTCAACCCGATAGTTCCCAAGGAGGTGGATCTCTCCAAATCCTATTTGGAGAAGGATGAGGTCATCTCGACAGTTTCAGAGGGGTTTTCAGAAGATCCAAAGACCAAGCCAGAGAACTTGAAGACTAAGTCAAAGAGCTTGGGGATTGAGCCGATGGATATGAAGTGCAATCTTCAATTGGACCAAAACGGAATCGGAGCAAAGGTGTATGGATTACCCCAGTGCTCCAAGCTTAGCAAAAGGGGATGTCATGTGCATCCGTTCATGCCAATGCTCATAGACATGTATATTCTCATAAGCAAATATATGGGTAGATTTAGGGGCAGATTTAGAGCAGATTTTGCAGCCCTACAAGCTCCCGGAAGTGCCCAAGACATAGCCCAATGGTTGGGACACCTTTTGGGCATAGTTTGGACACAAAATATGACTGTTTGGACAATGTTTTGTGGGAAAAATAGGCAAAACCGACTTGATTACGAATTCATTCCTTTTTCCTATAAATAGGATCATTAGGCATTCATTAGAATCATCATTCAAAGATCAAGAGGATCCATTTGTCAGAGTCTGCAAGGCAGCAAGGACACAGTGGTGGATCAACAGGAGCTTCTCTTGTTCGATTGCAAGTAGAGGGTTGCAAGGATCTTTGGTATGCATCATGAAGCTGTGAATCAGCAAGATCATTGTATAAATAGCATGTTTTGGCAATATATAGTAGATTAGGTCTCTCTCTCCTTCTCTTTTGTGTCTTTGCTAAACATAGGATTAGCGTTATCTTCTTTGCTTAGCGTTAATCATGAACACGCTTCCGCAACGCATGTTACATTGGTATCAGAGCATCAGGCTCAGCAAAGCTAAACACTGATTCAGTCCCAGATGATGGTGTACAGGTCCAAGGTACAGGAAAGTACACGGATTCGAAGCCCACGGCGAGGAGCACAGAAGCGGGAAGAACGCCCAGGAGGTTTGTTGGTGGTGTTCCACAGTACCAGATGGGGATGGCAGTTCCGTGAGCCAGATGGGTTCTAAGGGAACGGTCCCAAGGGAGGTTGATCCTCCAAGGGTGATGTGAGAGTGCCAGACTCAGTTCCAGGAACGAAGACCAAGACGGTGTTCAGAGCCAGGGCAGGAATGGATTGTGGACTAGAGGAAGACCAGATGCATAGATCTTCATCAGAGACAGAGTGGTTTGGAGAACAGATTGGATTTTCAGAAAAAAGGGTTTGCCAGGGATGGATGATGACAGAGGGACTTCGGAACAAGATTGGGATGATGACAGTCATCCAAGAGCAGGTTGGATTCCCGTCATCAAGTTTAGCAGAGGGGGATGTCATGTGCATCACAGATGCCATGGACATTTCCAGGGCTAGATCCAGAAGAGGCAAGCAGATAAAGACTAAGAACCCATAGAAGATGGACATGGAGCAGGGTTTGGACCATAGCATGGATCAGAAGGCTGTCGGCTGCATGGAGGCTGACATCAGCATGACCAAAGGGCTGTCGGCTGCAGGACAGAAGGTGCTGGCAGCAGGCGCATCCAGAAGACACAGTCGGCAGCATTTAAATTGATTTTATGAATCAAGAACTGGCCGACCAGCAGTCGGCCAGTTCCCCACATGCTCCAGGGCCTATAAAAGGGCACCTTTGCTCTATGTTGTATTCATTCCACCCACTAGGGGTGTGGGTCACTTAGAGGTCCCATAGGGGACAGAATTTAGGGTTAGGAACCTTTTTATGAAGGCAGCCCATGGCTGCAAAGATCTGTACCTTTTTTGTACATAGTATATACTGAATTTCCAGCACTTCTCACGCGTCGGACTTCTTCTCAGAAGACTTCTCCGATGAAGCCTTCCCTTAGCCCGAGCTACGGCCTTTCGACCGTTGGCCAGTTAAGGCCTCCGAGCCTCCACCCTGAGGAGGGTTCGTGAATCGTTCCTCCTGGTCTAGGACCATGGACACAAGCTCCTCCCACGTGATGGTGCTGAGCCTGCCACTGGTAATCAACGACGAGTAAAATGCTGAGTACGAAGAGGGCAAGTGTGACAGCAACGTGATGGCCATGTCCTCTGACGATATCTCCTTCCCGGCTCGAAGAACTTCCTGCTGAAGAGCCTGCAGCTTGTTAATATGCTCTCACATCGTCGACGACTTTGCAGGGCTCATAACCCGCATCTGTACTTCCAAGGAAATCCTCTTCATGGGCGATACCCTGTTGTAAAGTGAGGCCAAATGCTGCCATATACCTCTGGCCAGCGTCATGTGCTTTACATGATTGATTACCTGTGGTGTGCAGTTGAGGAAAATAAACGAACGAACCCTGGCGTTGACACAATCCCACATCTCTGTCTCAGCCTCCCGGTCCTTTCGGATCCACGGTAACTCCCCTTCCTCTACTTCCGGCCGTGGAACACCAACAACGACGAAATCGGCCAGGTCGTCGAACTCCAGAACAGATTCCATCATCACCTTCCATATGCCGTAGTTGCTCCCGTCCAACTAACAGTCCACAGGGAACGTGGGGAGTGTCGGAATCCTCACATGTCTCTCGGCCATCTCAAACAAATCTGCCATAGCGGGGATGTAATCTGAAAAGGGTGGGTGGGTGGGAACAAAGAAGAACTAAAACCTGCAAGTGGCTGTCCAGCAAATCAGCCCGCCTTCCTCTTGCTTCTCCTCTTCCCGATCAGCCCAAAACAGTCCACCAATCAGCCACAAAACAGTCCCCCTCTTGCTCACACAAATCCCAAGACCTATCTAGAGCCTAGGGCTCTGACACCATGTCAGAATACGCAACGGAGATGATGACCAGATCTGGGAACACGACCAAAAAACGCATGCAAAAAAACAGCACAAGAGAGAGAGAGATGTAGGCATGTAACTCTGCTCTGATATACACAAGAAGATCCCGAATAAGATACAAATGTGGTATGGGGGCTGGGGGCCTATTTATATGCCCCCAGATAGGCAGTCGGCCTGCTGAAAAGACCTCCACGACTATAGCATCAGTCGGCCAGCACTGAATGAAGCCCACGACTGAATATGCCCAGTTGGCCAGCAGCACAGGGGTCCACGACTGCTGTTGGGTCAGTCGGCCAGCTACTCAGTGCTCTTGCCAACTCAGAACTGCCTCCCAAGCCATAGAAAAAATAGGAAAAAATAGGGGAAAAATGTGGGGAGTGAGGAAAAATGATAAAACACCTGATAAGGGCGGGCACACCCACAACAAAGGCCCTGGTGTATAAATCTAGACAGGAGATGACTTCTAACAGTCAGCTCACCGACAAGGGATGAGACGGGCCACCTCCCGAGGTTCAGGAGGTATTCCAGTGCTTTTCAGACATGGGTTACATGAGCATGTTCGAGTCGTAGCACGAGACTCGGAGGCGAGATACATGTGGATTAGCTTACGCCTCTTAGAGACCAGATGGATTTATATCTCCCTCCGAAGGGGTCGCGGTTTGCCACCACCGAGAAGCCAGGTGGAGGAGAGGCTAGTGAGTCTCCATACTCTGTCTTATCTGAGGAGATCTTACACTATTCGACACTGGGAGAAGTCTTCTTGATAGGGGACTTCAATGCACGGACTTAGAGCAGACAGTGCGAGATCTACGACTTTGAGGATCCCTTGAGACTAGAGCCGCTAGCTACAAAGGATACACGGACCACTCGGATCTCCGCTGACGAAGGAGCTGACAGCACTACTGGATATGGGCAACATTTGCTGGAGCTTGGGGCCCGACACCATCTCGTTATTTATAACAGGATGACTCAGTGACCAGATTCAGGTGGGTTGACTTGCTTTCCAGTGGGGGGTGGCAGCAGTACAGTGGACTATGTGATGGGATCCCGGGAGGCAGCAGATATGGTGTCTCACTTTACCATACCACCATGCCCCATTGGGGTGGATCATACATATCTATCCCTCACTTTTAGGAGCTTACTAGAGACCCACCCACCCATCATACAGCCACCACGCACTATTTTCCACTTCACTCAGGACCTAGCCGATGTGTATGACTATCATGTTCATGATCAGCTATTTGCCTTAGACCCATCGGCACCCATGGCTATGCTCACCTTCCAGCTCTCACATGTACTGCACTCCGCAGCCGGCGAGGAGTTTCCCACACCACATACAAACAGGACAGCCACCTACATCTGGGAGCATGCCCCAGAACCGATGGTATGATGATGAGTGCAGAAACCTTTACCGTAGTCTCTGAGTGCAGAGGGCTCGCAGGGAGATCACCCAAAGACTGGCAGGCAAGAGGATGCATACTCTCACCCGCCGTAAGCGGCGAGCTTATGAGGAGGCTCAGTACTGGGGGACATATAACATGCTCATGAGCAGAGATGCTGCTGTTGCTTGGAGGAGACTCAGAGAGCCCCGTCCTCCCACACCTATTACCGATCCTCAGACCTGGCCGACATATGTAGAGAGACTTTATGATGTGCCTGCACAGCCCCCTACACCACAGCCCACAAAGCCATGCCCCACAGTCTCCACCTTCTTCACCCCACCTATGGTTAGGAGGGCCATATGCCGACTCCAACATGGACGGGCGACAGATCATACAGGATTACAGGGAGAGCACCTCATCTATGCTATTGATACATTGGCACCACCATTTCTTGCTCATCTCTTCAACAGAGCTCTGTCAGAGGGGTTTCCGGCTGAGTGGACGATGCACACTATTGTGCCGATTCATAAAGCGGGAGATGTACTAGACCCCGGGAACTACAGGACCATCATGATTGGCCATATATTGGGCAAACTATACGGGGCAAATTTGGAGGCAGAGCTGAGCACTCATGCAGAGGATGGGGGATTGAGAGTAGCAGGCCAGGCACGCTTCCGACGAGCCTTCTCGACCAACGACCACATTTTTACATTGAGGTGCCTGATTGATCCGGCCAAGGCACGGAGACAACGGCTCTATTGTTGCTTTGTGGATTTCCGCAAGGCATTTGATACTGTGCCCAGAGAGCGCCTCTTTCGGCGACTACAGACACTAGGCATACCCTCAGACATGATGTGGGGCATATACAGGCTATATGAGCAGGTCTTTGGGAGAGTCCGATGCCCAGGAGGCTTGTCCGACACAGTTTTTTTTTTTTTTCCGGAAAAAAGATCCTTCTATTAGTTAATGAGAAAACGCCATAAGGCTACAAAGCTCACCTCGCAAGGAGGGATAAAAAACACAGTGAACTCCTGAGCTCCACCCCCGTGGCTGGCCGCTCTCTGGGGGGGGCTACCTAGTAGTACATGTGGGAGGTGAGAAAAGCCAAACTGGAGGCCTGTAGTGCCAAGTGACATCCTCGTCCCTCGCGGTGAGGAAAGGGCCAGGCTGCCAAGTGCGGAGGAAAGCCTTGCGGCGCCCTCTCATGCGATCCGAGTCGCCCTGGAGTTTCCCCCAGTGACCTCTCAAGGTGTGAATGATGTCCACCCAGAGGGCCTGTATGACCTCCGCCGGTGGAGTCGCCTGGCGGTCAATGGCCTCCCTGCATCGGGCTCTCCAAATGTGCCAAGCCGTCATGCTGCTGATCAACTCCCATCTGTGCCCAACCCCCTCCTGAGGGGCTGCCGAAGAGAAGTCTGGCGTCGGAACCACCGCCATCGCCCTGTCAGAGACCTGGATGGTCGCACTGCCAGGGACGTCCTCATATCCAAGGGCCGGGCCGCTGTCCGTGGCCCAAGCCACCGCACCCCACGTCACCAGCATCTCACCTGGTGAGCCTGCAAAAACCATCCTGAGAGCGCGCTGCCAGACCTGCTGTGCCTGTGGGCAATCCCATAAGCAGTGCCGCTGCGACTCCTGTGCATGGCCGCACCGAGGGCAGGACGCTGGGTGACTGCCGAAAGCTAGCCAAGCCCCCACAGCCAGTCCTCTATGCGCTGTGAGCCAGAGAAACAGCGTCACCTTCCGGGGCCGGAAGCTGGCCCAAAGGCGCTGCCAGAAGTCCCTAAGAAAGGCAGGGGAGAGCCCCTGTCGCCGCCAATGCTCGGCCGCCGCCGGGGTGCTCGCTATCCTGTGTCTCTGAATCCTCCGCCCCAGCCTCGCTGTGTACTGAAAAAAGGGGATGCCTGGGTTGGTAGGGGCCAAGTAGGGATCTCGCCAAAACCACTCACCTGGATCCCACTGAAGGCGAATAAGAGGCCTGCTGTCCCAAGCCCATAATCTCCAAGAACAGTCCTCCCCTATCGAGGCCGCCGGTGAGGGGTCTACATGCCACTGTCTCTGATGAAAGCCGACCACCCGCACCCTCTAAAGAATACATCCCTGGAGCCCATCCAAATCTAGTCGTGTCCTCTGAAGCTGGCCACCCTCTCCCACCTCGAAAGTGAGTGGGGCGACTCTCTCCGCTGTGCCGCAGACCGCTAGAAGGATCTCATGCCGAGTGAAGACACCCATCCACTGTGGAGGTGGAGGGTCCTCTACTGGGGTCCGCCACTCCCGGGGGATGGCCGCCTCAATGTCCTGTCTCATCAACTCTCTGCCCCTCATCCCACTGAGTCTCCTCTCCTGAGCCTCTAGAGGTAGCTGTTGAAAACCTATCCAGTCGTCTAGGGACTGGGCTGGGCCAGAGCTCAACAGGCCCCACGACACGTGAGACCGCGATCCAACCATATGGCCACTGGGGAGACGAATCAAGGGGTTCCAGATCAAAGGCTGCCTCAGGCGCTCCTCATCGGTGCCCGGGGGAGTCTGGAAGAGTGACGGCCTCAGATGCGCCCAGGCCCTCAGAAGGCTAGCTGCAAAACGCTCCTCGAAGCCAAGGCCCACTCCTCTGGATCGCTACTCTGTAAAGATCCACCTGATGCTGGGGGTCCAGGGGCCGCTAAGAGAAGGGGTGCGGCTGAGCATCCTGGAAACAAGAAACTCCTTCCACGGCTCAGCGCCTGGCAGGAGGCCACGAACTACCAACTTGCCAAGCAATGCTCGGCTTTGGCAAATAGGATCAACAATGCCCAGGCCGCCTCTCTCCCTCGGCTGAGTGATCACCGCCCATGCCACCTTGGCCCTGGCGGGCCGCCCATCGCCACACCGGACCAAAGAAAGTTCCTGATGAGCCTCTGCACCTGGCCAATGCACGCCCGAGAGAAGGCCCAGCAAGAAGTGATGTACCACATAGTAGCAAGCAGAACCTGGTTGGCCACAACTACTCGGCCAGCCAGAGATAAACGAGCGGTACTCCAATACAGAAGCTTCTTCCGAATGCTCAGAAGAAGGGGGGCTATCTGCTGCTCCGGAGATATGTCAATGCCCACATAGCATCCCAAATAACGCACTGTAGTGCCGGGGGGCAGCCACTGAAAACCGTCAACTGGCCTCCAAGTCGGGGGGGGCATAGAGCTGACCCACAACCCACACGACTTGTGCCAGTTGATCAAGGCGCCCGAAGCTCTGCAAAACCTGTCCATGGCTAAGGCGAAGCGGCGGAGGTTCTCCTCACCTCCCTGAAGATAGACAGCAGTGTCATCCGCAAACTCCGAGTCTAGGAGCTCCTCCGAGGTGCGGATGGGAAGCTGGAGGCCCGCAAACCTGTATCCTGTGCCGTCAAAAAAGTGCTCATGGCCTCCGCCACAAAAAGAAAAAGAAAGGGCGCCAAGGGGCACCCCTGCCGCACCGAGCGCGAGAGCTGGAACCTCTCTCCGCGCACGCCCTGTATCAGCACCTGGCTATGAGCCGATGTGTAGAGTGCAGAGACCCCACGGATCCACTGAGGGGGGAAGCCCATCCTCTCCATAGTGCCTTCCAAGAAGGCCCAGTCCACCCGATCATATGCCTTCTCGAAGTCGAGAAGGAGCACTGCCAGATCCTCCTGTCGAAATCTAGCCAGAGCCGTAGCCTCCCAGAAAGAGAAAATGTTATCCAGAATGCTCCTATCCTGGATGAAGCCTGTCTGCGTGGAGTGGATGATGTCCGGAAGGTGAGGCTGAAGCCGCCTGCTGATCGCCTTAGCTAGGACCTTGTAGGCCGTGCCTAGCAAGGTGATCGGTCTCCACTGTCTAATCTCCAGTCTGTCTCCTCCCTCTTTGGGGATCAAGTGGATCAACCCCTCTGCCATGCTGTCCGGCATGACTCCTGACTCCATAATCTCCTGGAATGCCAATCTGAAGCCCCTATGTAAGAGGCCCCAGTACCTCTGGAAGAAAGCCACCGAAAGACCGTCCTCTCCTGGGCATTTGCCCCGAGGTAATGCCTGAAGAGCCTCCTCCAGTTCCGTATCCGAGAAGGGGGAGAGAAGGGAGTGCTGCAAATGGGCCGGCACAACCGGTCTCGTGAAGCTCCAGACTGCCTCCCGAGCCTCTCTCACCCTGTCATCTGCTGGCTCAGCAGAGAGAAGATCCCTGTAAAAATCTGTGGCTATAGCCCGAACCCTGGGGGGATCCACCACAACCTGGCCATCAGCCTGCCGAAGACGCCTGAGACCCTCTCGTCTGAAGCGAGGCCCTGTCGCCTCAAAGAAATCTCGAGTCACTCTGTCTCCAGCCTGTGTCCAAAAAGAAGCCCGAGCATGGAATCGGAACTCCACCCTCCTCTCCTCGATGGATCTGATCTCAGTGCGAGCTGACTCCATCTGCTCTGAGATCCAAGGGCTCGTAGGATCCCTCTCCTGGAGTCTCTGGAGGGACGCTAGACTCCTCCGTAGGCTCCTCTCCTGCTCTCTGAAGGCCTCCAGCCGGTCCAAGGCAGCCTGTCTGAGCATCTGGCTGATCTCCTGCAAGCCACTGGCAAGATCGCTGGCTGCCGATCCTCTCCTGAACTGTAGCTCCTGCCAGACCTGCTCAACTCTGATCGCAATCTCGGGCTCCTCTATGAGACAATCTGGAATCCGGACGCTCTGGCCCTGCTCTCCTCTCGTGGGGTCCTCGATCTGGAGAAGCACTGGAAAGTGGTCTGAAAATGAGGAGCCTGCAAGTATGCCCACTGTGCCACCTCTATCACAGGCCCACTCATCAATGTAGAACCTGTCGATGCGGGAAAGGTTAACTCCTGTGGCCCGTCTATCCGAGCGCGAGAAAGATAGACTCCCCTGCAACCTGCCAAACTCCGGGAGAGTCCACGGATCCTGGCCTCTCACCTGTAGCACTAGTTCCTCCCAGGCAGCGAGCTCCGGCCCATGAATGGTCTCCTCGCTGCCCCCCATCCTATCCTCTGCATCCTCCAGCATGTTGCAATCCCCTCCGAGGCACCAGTGGTCTGCCAAGGGGAGGGACTGCCTAATGGTGCTCCAGAACTCGGCTCTCCCGGTCGCCCCATTAGGGGCGTAGAAGTTGAGGAAGCCAATGCGGTCCTCCCCAACCCGAAGGATGATCCACTGCGCACGACCCTGGACCAGAATGCCAGAGTCCACAACCTCGGATAGAAGCTGCTCGCTGACTGAGATGCATACTCCACCCTGGTTCCCCTGGGAGCCATATGCCGGTGACCAAAAAGTGTGACTCCTGCCTGGCAAGATCTTCCCGCAGGTGCGGGTACGCCCGGCAGAAAGGTGGTGCTCCTGGATGAAAAGGATATCTATGGGTCCTCCAACGAGAGCCCTCTGGATCTCCTGGCGAAGTCTGCCCCGACCAATGTAGCAGCGATGTCCACCGAGACCCTGGATGTTCCATGAGAGGATCCTCATGGATGAGCTATGGCAAGTGAAGCAGCCTCCACTGGCTCACCCCTCTCAGCCGGCCCGGATGATCTGCCCTCCACTCTGTGAGTCTTGGGCGCCGGCTTGGAGGGAGAATAATCACTGTCTGTCCGGGTGCGGAGTCTCTCCAAAAAGAGGGTGACCTGTCTCTGTGTCCAGCCCCACTCCGCCTTCGCCCTGTCCAGGGCATAGGCGTGAGACCAATCCTCTGCATATATGTATCTAAAGGTAGGCTGCATCCTCGGGGCGGCATGGAGGAGAATCAGAAGCACCGCCTCAACTGAGGTGTGGACCGGATCCGCCCGCCAGTCTCCTATACCAAACAAGCTCATGCGGGCTGAGTGTAATCGGGTCTGCAATAGGTCCGTGAGCCCCAGGTCACTGAAGTGGTGAGAAAACTCCAGTATCTGATCACGCAAAACTTCCTCTACAGAGTTGCTATCCCATGCTGTGTCTGGGGCAACACTGAGAGGAAAGGAGAAAGCCACCATGCTGCTCACCACTGAGGGAGAACGAGAGGGATGGCACACCACGCAAACTCGCAAGGGCGCGACCAGTGTCTCGAATGGGCCAGCGTCCAGCTGGAGGCACCTGAAAAAACCGTAATCCACTAGTAGCCCCATCACTCGCGGGGGCCCCCCAGGGGAGGCTGGAGAGAACTCTGTGGCGGGCGAAGCAAGGATCGCCATCTCCACCGGCCCGGAGTGGCGGTGGAACAGCCGCTGGATTGAGCTCTGGCCTACCCAGCTGCGCTGCCCCGGGGCAGTGGGTGGTCTGGCGAAGTATCCTGGAGAGGCCGAGGGAGGGATGGGGGCTCGCGGCGAGGAGGGGGGAGAGCGAGGAGAGGATGGAGAGGCATCTGCCAGAGGATAGGTGTCAGGGGGGGGCGCCGGGGGAGGCGGGAGGGGGGGGGCTGGGGGGGGGGGGAGAGGGGAGGGTGGAAGGAGTGCTCTCCGGGTGAGGGGAAGGGGAGCCGGGGGTCGAAGAGTGCGGCCCAGGATCCTCAGGAATCTGCTCCAAGGAGGGGGCGGGGCCCCCCGCGGGGGGAGGCGGGAGCGGGGTCTCCACGTGGGAGGCTCCACCAGCGGCCTCAGCGGTCACTGAGTCTGAATCCTCGTCCATCGGGGTGGGACCTGCTGGCCACCTATCCCTGACAGGAGCATAAGTGCGGGTAGGTGCCTGTACGCCAACCGGAGTCGCCTGTCCGCCAGCCTGTGCTGCCTGCTGACGTCTGCGACGGACCCTGCGGGCCGGGCGTTTCCGCCGGCGAACCTCCTGCCACCCGCCAGCCTCCTGGTACTGCGCGGCATCCTCCGCCGGGGCCTGCTCGTCAGATGATGGCGCCTGCTGTGGCGAGCCAGGGATGTCCGGTCTCTGAGGTGGATGGCCACCCCTCGGGTCTCCTGCAGGGGGTCCAGAGGCGGCATAGCGTGAAGGATGAGCCCCCTTGCGGGGACAGGCGCGTGCGAGATGGCCCATCTCCCGACATGCGTAGCACTGGCCGGGGAGGCCCGAATACTCCACGCGCTGTATCATATGTCCTCCAGAAAGACATGGGAGAAGGATCGTCTTCGGGAGGGACTCCGGTGACGGAACCACAACCTGAATGGCCGGGAGTCCTGCTGCCCGAGCAATCACTGAAGCCGCTGTCTGAGGCGTCTCCACCACCTGCCCGAACGCCTTGCCAATGGATGACAAGAGGGGCAAGTACTCCCTACGGAGTCCAGGAAAGCAGATAGTGACGGGGAAACCTGTCGCGCCTGCTAGCGGGTCAGAAGCGGGGTCGAAGCCATGAGTCCATCGCGCCAGGAACGCCCGGGATGAGCGGAGGGCAATGGGGCTCCGAGCCAGCACCATCTGAGCTGCCTGTGGGGACTCGAAATCCACCTGGTAGTAGCCACGTCCCAAAAAATCTACGCTGACGATCTTGGCAGGCACGCCAACAAGGCTGCCTTGCAGAAGGTCGCGAAGCTCTCTCCGCATCGGACGGCTACCCACTATCTTGCAGACCAAGGAGGAGGCCTCAAGAGCGGAAACTGTGGAAACAAACAACTGAAGATCTTCAGCTGTGAACTCCAGACGGAGACCGGAATCGGCAGGGTTAGTCGGAGCGGCTTCCATGGAGTCCTCCAGAGGGAAAAGGCCAGAAACCGGGGTCACCAACGGGAGGGACACAGCCCTGCGAGGAAAAAAGAGAGGCGGAGGGCTACAGGATAGCGGGGGCGGGGCCGGGGGGGGGGGGGGGGGGGGAAGCTGAGGCGGGGAGGAGTTAGCGGTGGGCGGAGGGGCGAGACGAAAGGGAGGAGAGAGAAGGCGGTGGGGGGAGAGGTGGCGGGGGAGAAGGAGGCGAAGGGGATAGAGAGGCAGAGGAAAAGATGACGGGGAAGGAAGCAAGCGGCGGGGGGAATGGCGGGGAGGGCAGCGTGGAAGGTGGCGAGGGAAGAGAAGGCGGGGGGAAAGAAGGCGGAAACGAGGAGGGAGGCAGGGGAGCGAAGGCGGGGGAGGACGCTAGGCAGAAGGCGGGGGAGAGATGGCGAAGAGGGGCGCAATGAAGGAGGCGGGGGAGAGGACGGAGGAGAAAGCGGTGGACTGGCGGGGGGGAGAGGGGGGCGCGATGGCGAGAAGCAGCGGGGGAGGGGGGGGGGGAGCGGAGCTCGCAGGCGAGGTCAACGTCTTGTCCGACACAGTTGCTAGCACCATTGGTGTGAAGCAGGGGTGCCCACTCTCCCCCACACTCTTTGGGATCTATATTGATGAGGTGGTCGACTACATCACACAAGGAGGAGGCTCTGGGGTTGAGCTATCAGGTATTACTGTCCATGTTATGCTTTATGCTGATGACATCGTCTTGGTTTCCGACACGGAGGTTGGGCTTCAAAGACACCTTGTGGCTCTTGATGACTTCTGCGCACAGCAGGGTCTCACAGTGAACCTTGGGAAAACCAAGGTTATGATCTTCCACACCTCACCCGCAGTCAGGAGCCACACTACTCTCACATTAGCAGGAGGGCGGGTCGAGGTGGTGAGCTCTTATGTTTACCTTGGCATCACATTTACTAGCTCAGCTGGACGCTTCTCCATGGCTCAGGCAGTCCGAGACGGAGTGACCCGGGGGTATGCAGCTCTTGCTGGCCTTGAGCATCAGTGTCATCATGCACATTTTCAGGAACCCCGCACGAAGGGGTGGCTCTTTGATACATTAGTGACACCAGCCTTGATGTATGCAGCAGCGGTTTGGGCACTAGGGCTTGCAGCCTCCACATGGGTACAGCTGGAGAGACCACAGATCTTGATGCTCTCGAGGATGATACGCAGCAAACCATTCGTCCCGCACGACATTGTTCGAGCTGAGTTTGCTGCACCACCTATGGCAGTGGAGGCATTGTTCCAGACGATCTCCTTTATATACAGGATGAGGGAGATGCCCATGGAGAGATTATCCCGCCGAGCTTTTGAGGCATCCAGACAGCTGGCCAAGGTTGGACACATTGGATCTTGGTATGCACATATGCTACAGTGGTTCTCACATCATGGGATAGACATTGAGCGGTTGCCACCTTTTCAGTATGATCAGTCTGCTCGACGGGGTTACCTCTCTGTCAATGAGAGGAACAGAGTGATGAGACAGGACATATGGCAGCGCTACATACAAGAGACATGGACAGCACCAGAGAGCCCACTACCACCGAAGATGCTGTATTACAGAGACGACTTTATGAGCATCTCAGGGGATGGGTTTATACAGCCACCGCGGTATATGGATGTATACATGCCACACAGCTCTCGCATTGCTATTGGACAGCTACGAGTCTCATCACATCAGCTAGAGATAGAGGCTGGGAGAGCGGCACGGGTTCCCAGAGCCGAGCGGATATGCAGATTGTGCCACGAGGAGGTGGAGACTGAGGATCACTTTGTATGTAGATGCAGAGCCCACCAGGGGGTCAGAGATAGATATGCAGGATTGTTTGAGGAGCACTCTTCACTACATCAGTTGATGGAGGCCTCGGACTCCCAAAGAGTCATCCGCAACCATGAGCTCAATTGCCTCATCAGGAAGCTCCTGTCCAATCTGGTGTCCATCAACCAGATCAATGAACCATTCTGCTTCTGAAAAGAGGCATCACACTGCTCACAAGGATCAACACCTGTTACGGTGCAAAACCAAGTCCTAGAAACCTGCTGAAGACCACGCAAGGCCTTCTGAAACTTGTCAACCACCCCCTCTGAATCCGGAACCACAAAGCCTGGAGTATGCACCTCCTTCTGCAAGTAACCAACTGCCACCTGCCTGGCTTTCCGAAAGGTCCCCGTGGAAAGAACATCCTCATCTACTACAGGAGGTTCTTTGTCCCGAATACTATGAGACATCAGAGCATAAGTTACCTGTTCAGTTTCCTCTGACTGACGAACACAAGACCTACCAACATCAGTACTGGAGAGTTCCTGCCAATTGTTGCCATCTACTGGCAAGCTATCCACCATTTGGTCCCGGAAAGCCTACACCTGCAACGTATCCACACTTGAGTGGCCATTACCGGACTGCCACTCATCACAAACCTGAGGACTTGGGAGAGAGAGTGCTGAAAGCTTGTAAACTCGATTCTCCACTCCGCCTTCCCAAACTACCTGGCCTGTTGCTTTGTCCCGGAGAGCAACAAAATGCTCATCAAACTCCACCCGTACGCCAGTCTTGCAAACCTGATGCACTGACAACAGATGAAACCCAAGTGACGGAACATACAACACCTAGGAGGAATGCTTCCCCCCTCTGCCATCGGAAACTATCTCCATCCTACCCTTACTGTGAACTGGGATAGTGGATGTATCCCCAGTAAGAATGTGACCAGAATACTTGCAGAGATCCTGTAAATCTGAACGGGAAGGAGTCATATGCCTAGAAGCACCACTGTCTAGTATCCACTCTCGAGTATCCGTTGCGGAGAATCCTCCAACCTCCTCCCTGTCTGAAGAAAATGAAACATCGGTGTCCATCACCTCCAGGTGCACAAAAGCCGGAGTCTTCATGATTGCTGCTAAGGAATCTTCACCCTTCTCGGTCTTCCGCTTGGGACACTATCTCCAATAGTGGCCTTTCTCGCCACAATCATTACAGGTCCTCTCTGCCTTTAGTTTCTCGCGGTCAGTAACGGACTTCTTCTCAGAAGACTTCTCCGATGAAGCCTTCCCTTTGCCCGTGTTACGGCCTTTCGGTCGTTGGCCAGTTAAGGCCTCCGAACCTCCACCCTGAGGAGGGTTCGTGAATCGTTCCTCTTGGTTCAAGACCATAGGCACAAGCTCCTCCCACGTGATGGTGCTGAGCCTGCCACTGGTAATCAAAGACCAGTAAAATGCGGGGACATCCCAAGACAGCCTTCCATACGGAACGAGCCCACTATGAATTTGTGGTCATGCCTTCTGGCCTAACGAACGCCCCAGCTACATTCAACCGCATGATAATGCGTGTTCTGAGAATTAATTGGAGGTGTGTGTTCATATTTCTCGATGACATACTGGTATTTTCACCTACAGTTGAGCAGCATGACATTGATGTGGAGAAAGTCCTGAAGTTGCTGGAAAGCAACGAGCTCTACGTCAATGAAAAGAAGTCAGAATTTTCTTTGTTCCAGGTTTATTACCTTGGATATATAATTAGTGCAGAAGGCATTCGACTTGATCCGGCTAAGGTGGCCAAGATTGTCAATTGGAAAGTACCTCAGACAGCTTATGACATCAGATCCTTTGTGGGTATATGCCAAGCATACTCCACCCACATAGACAAGTTTTCTGACCTCTCGGCGGATCTCACCGTCTTGCTAAAGGGTGTCAAGACAAGAAGGCAACGGATTCGAATGACTCAACGAGCGTTGGAGGCATTCAAGAACCTCAAGGGGCTTTATCAGAAGCGCCTTGTTTAGCACTTGCCTCGTGGGACAAGCCATTTCAAGTGATCACCGATGCGAGTAACATCGCAATTGGCTGTGTATTACAGCAGAATGGACATCCAATAGCTTACATGTCTCGTAAGTTACTGCCCGCAGAGAAGAATTACTCAGTCTACGATCGTGAACTCCTTGCAGTTATACAGGCCTTGAAACATTGGAAACATTTCCTTTATGGCCATGACTTTGAGGTTCACACTGACCATCAGGCATTACGCTGGATTCAGACAATGCCAAGTGCACAATGGAGTGACCGACAACACCGCTGGAGCCAAATATTCCAGCAATTTGGTGGTAGTGATTGAGTACCTTCCAAGAAAGGCCAATCCAGTGGCTGATGCTTTGAGCAAGAAGGGACAAGTGACTTCGATTCAAACCACTAGACTTGACCTTGTTGGTATAGGAGTAGACGACATGAAGCATACGTACACGGATTCCGAGGAATTCGGTACACAGTGGGAACAAGCATTGGATGCCACAGGACCATGCCACTTTTTGATACGCGATGGTTGGCTTTTCTACAAAGGCCGACTTACGTGTCATGAAGACATTCAGGGTAGCTCTTCTCCATGACGCCCATGACGCCATTACTAGTGGTCATACGGACATGAATTCGACTTTGGTTGAATTGGAACGGCAATATTATTGGCCAAAGATGAGGCGAGATGTGTTTTCATATGTACAACACTATGATATTTGTCAAAAGGTGAAAGCTCCTCGTGGGAAGAAGATAGGGTTGTTACAGTCCTTGCCAATTCCTGAGGGACCTTTCCAAGATATTTCGATGGACTTTGTCTCACGAATCTGCCTCCCAGTCCAAGTAAGCGTAATACTCAGCGCTTAACTATGGTTGATAGATTTAGCAAATTTGTTATGCTTATTCCTTGCAGGGCCAATGTGACCGCCGAGGATGTTACCCAGTTGTTCGTTCGACATTGGTATCTGATTGGCGGGATTCCTAGGACCATAGTGTCAGACCAAGATGCCAAGTTTACCAATCATTTTTGGAGGGCCTTGTTTGCTAACTTTGGTACTAAATTGAATTTTTCCATTGCATTTCTCCCACAGACGAACGGCCAAACAGAGATCTACAACCAGTTGGCCTTTGATGTGCTGAAGTGTTATGTCCACGATCAGCAAGGTAAGTGGGAATCATATTTGCCTTTAGTTCAAGTTGTTTTAAATGATTCTTTTTCTTCAGCTATTGGCAGGACTCCATATGAAGCAGCGTTTGGAAGACCATTCCACTCGCTATTGACCAAGACCTCGTCTTCAATACCTAAAGCGAACAGAGTGACGGAGTCTTACCAAGGGATTTTAGAGTCAATAAAAGACAAGTTGGCTAAAACGCAAGAGGCCTACGCTCGACAGGCCAATAAAGACCGAAAGGATATAAAGTTTTCACAAGGGGATTGGGTTTATCTTCAGATTATGAAGCAAAGGTTGAAACAGGTGGGCAAACGATGCCCAAAGTTGCTTCAGACCTTTTCCTATCCAAAGAAAGATTAATGAGGTTTCAATGAAGTTGAAGCTACCTCCGAGTTGGACTATGCACGATGTGTTCCACGTCAGTTGGTTAAAGCCATATGCAGGTCCAATCCCTTCAGCAGTTATAGACAAGGCGAAACCAGATATTATTCATGAAGCTAAAGTTATGGTTCCAGAACAGATCCTTTTGCACCGTTTCAAGCATGGCTCAAGCCAAAGGCAAAGACAGTTCCTCACGAAGTTTGAGAACCAAGGGACCCACGAAGCGGTATGGCTTGACAAAGTTTTTTTCGATGACTATCCGGCATTATTGACGGATTATTTGGAGGCTATGGAGCTTCCGTCAAGTTAAGCAGAAGGGGATGTCAAGTGCATCCTGCACTTGGATGCCATGTAGACATATCTGTACAGAAGGTGCACGACTTGGGATGGAAAACTGGTCCCATGTGAGCCCAGTCTGGGACGAGTTATCCAGGGTTCCATTCCAATCGTCGAGGTCAAGTGTGCATTGTCATGCACATGCATCCAAGGTCAGGTGTGCATTGTCCTGCACATGAAACAGTGCCAGTCTGCGCTGTGAGTCTCCCTCTGGAATGATGTCAGTGATTCTAGCTATCTGGTATGATACTGAATGCCAGATCACTGTGTAGACAATTAGGGTTTGCATATAGGAAAAGGGGCCAGCCCATAGGGCTACCCCAAGGATAGATATGGGCAAGGGGGAGGTGTAGAACCACCCCCACAGGGGCCAGGAAGGCCTTGGCTGTGCCCACCAGCCATGGGATGGCCATGGAGGGGCTGTAGGACAGCCCTAGGGCTCCTGAACAGGTAGCCAACAGGTTACACAGACCCCTAGGGGACTGTAGGCCAGGTGTGGGGCAGCCCACACAGGCTGCCCAGCAGCCAGATCTGAGGCGCCTGATGGCCAGCAGTGATGTTGGATCATGCACAGATTTTTACAGCATTTAATGCTGAATATTCCAGTTGTGAAGCAATTTTTCAGGCATCCAACTGCTGTAAACCAGCCGACTGGCTTCCCTGAAGGGTATAAATACCCAAGACACAAATCAGTTCATTTATCTTACCGTTCACCAAGTGTTGAAGCTGAACAAAGGGCTAGGACAGCCAAGGACAAGCTAACACAAAAGGGGTGAAGGATTGAAGGTCAAGGGCAGAGATCTATCTCAACCAAGAAGGTTCAGGTTCAATCTTTTATTTCAGTTTTGCATCATTCTAATAAAAGTAAATACACCATTCGTGGCGGGGGCCCTACAGAGGGTATTCGGGACCCAAAACTGTGTCCTCTTCTCTCTCTCTCTCTCTCTCTCTCTCTCTCTCTTTTTCTGCACATCTATATTCAGTTTTGTGTGTTAATCTCATCACAACAACAAGTGTGCTGTTTTTCTGAGCATGGATGTTACCGATCTCCCCCGAAGCTTCCGCATGTTACAAAGGTCTTACATTGGAAGACGACCAGCCTATCTACACCTACTCACCCTCTACACCTTTGGCATCTCGTCCTTCCTCTTGGAACTTATCAGACTTCGCTTCCAGAGGGGGATACATGCCTTCTGCCAATGTGCCAATGTGGGATCCTGGTATCCTTTGTCATCAACTCGTCTTCTTTCATGATCCCCTTTTGGACTGAGAGGGGGTGTGTGACAACCAGCTCTAAAAGGATTTTATTTGATATTTTGGTCTTGTGCTGCTGGCCAACAGCCCCTCTTTGGGCCGACCACATATATAAGCAATCGCTTCATAATTCAGCAGTAGCACATCATAATCAACATCAACTATCTTCTGCTGCCAGCGCTACCTCTGTAGCAAACTGGAACATCATCATTCCTTTGCAGCAGCTGCCGTCGACTCCAGCATCCTGCAAACAGCAGCGTTTCTGCCCACACCCCATTCTGCTGTCGGCTCTACCCTCTGCAGCAGCAGCAGCCCGGAAACCTTCTGCGTTTTTGCTCCTGTGCAATCCTCTGGCAGCCGCCCAGCCCTGCACCCCTCCAAGTACTGCAGCACCAACGTCACCAGAGTCTGCACCCCTCAGGTACAGCAGCACCCTTGTCACCAAAGCCTACACCACTACGTTTCTGCTGCCCACTACAGACATCTACTACCTCGGAGTGCCACCTCATCCACCAACGCGAGCCTTCGACACCAACCACCTCACAGAGTGCCACCGCTGTCCCCGATGCGAGCCTTCGTCACCGACCGAGCCCCTTTCTTTGACATCGACATCTTCACGAAGTGCCAATGCTGTCCTCGACGAGAGCCTTCGTCACCGACCATGCTTCAGCTCCAACCTCATCTTTGCTTCTTCACCAGTCTACTACCCAGAGTCGCCTCACATCAGAGGGCCTCTTGTACAAGATTTCATTCATCATTATACATACACTCATTCATCCATTTCATGGTATGTTGATTTGCTCTGATCTCTCCCACATCTGGTCCTTTTGTCCTTTTGCCATCACAACTACACTTGGGACAACGCTCATGATCTTTCCATTGACAACTAGGTAGGACATTATTTTCACAAGTGCAAGCTTAGTAATGTAGCCTTTCCCAACTTGCCAAGCAACGCTTCCAATGTTGCTGGCATGGAAAAGATTGGCTGCCAAGTTGGGTGCAAACATCAACAGGTTGGCAATGGCTTCTACCCAGGTGAGAATGGGGTTGAGACCTTGCCAACACCAAGTTTTGACAACTAAGCACCTATGTGTAGCATTCATATATCCACAAATCTCCAAAAAAGAATAGAAAACCCCTCCCAAAAAAATTTGATGTCCAGGATGGTAACCTTCCCAAGAATTGTAACACTTACTCCCTACTGCCCAAAAAAGATCTTGTAGAGGCATACAGAATCTTTATCAAAATGTTTAAAGCTTGTTCCATATTCAGACTATTCAGTTTGTACTGATCCTGACAGCCCTGAAAGGATTTTGCTTGGCAAGGAGAGAAAAGGGATGGGGGAAGTAGAGGAAGGTGGGAGGGTACCTTCCTGTATGGCAATATAAATATTACAATAGCACAACCGTACCAGCCAGAATCAAACAGAAAATTGGAGTTTAAAGATCTTCTAAATGACATACTTGCAGCTTCAACGACTCACACCAAACTTAGATCATCGATATACAGAAAACATAGTTTAAGCAAACTAATGCTTAGGCCCTATACACAACCACCGGTTTGAACAACCCAGTAGCACAAAATAGACTAAAATCCAAGACAATTTCTAAGCAAGCAAGATAACTTAAAACATGGACCGGTATTTGATGAAAGACAGACCTGGGAGGAAACTTGCTATCGGTGTGAGCATCTACTCCAAGCCACCACATCAACACGTCCCGTCCACAATTACCAAGAGGTTCAACATGAGATACATTCTTAACAAAAGCCAGGGGACTTTCAAGCAAAGTTCCGTTTACTCCAAGAAGTTCATTCCAGCTCCTAATCCATGTAGGCTTATTGTACTCTTCCCAAAACAATCTCGCATTTAAAGCAAACCCAGCCCACTCTAAGCTTCTTCCAGCTCCTTTGTCCTGCTCATACCCATCCTTAATGGGAGCATACCAGCCTATAACATGTCCACTTAAATTGCATGCTGGGCCCTGCAGTGGTAGTGGAAGCCTAGACACAGAGTCCTCCTTAGCAACATTAGAATGATTATATTTGAGCTGAACATTGGTATCCTTTGCAACACTTGAATGATCATGTGTGAGCTCAACGTTGGTCTCCTTCGAAACACTTACATGATCATATGAGAGCTCAATAACCTCTTTTGAGGATTCTGCCAAGCCAGAGTAAGATAGAAGACCAACCGAGAAAGTTCCTATCCAGTCAACATTCTGTACCTCATCAAAAAAATCCAAACTGTATGTGTTGCTATCATCTGCAAACAGTACTATTCCATCTAACCACTGCTCCCGTATGAGCCTACATAACAAAGTAAGAGGGGGGCTAATCAACGCAATGTGCTAATAGCCTAATTCACAGTCAAAGTCAGGAATATTCGTGCAAAATGATTTAAGACAAATTTAGAAGGAACTTATGACAAACAAAATACCTAACAAAATTGAATCAAGATAGCGTACCTCAATCCTTCAAGTCTTAACCGTGTCTTCAATTGCTGCCTTTGTTCCCAATCCACAGGCATTGCTTCTTGGATACCTAAATGATGGTAGGAAACCTGCGAACTTGAAAGCAATGCTGCAGTCTCATTGGATATACCACCCGCTTCAACCACAATCCAGATCAAAGGGCCAGGAACAACTCGGAGAGTGTGAACAAGGCAGGTTAAATGCACTGCTTGAAAGGTATGGACATAGGTCGGAGTGACCACAAGAAGCTGCTTTCTTTCTTTCAGGCCATAGATACGCTGTTGTTCATCTTGTACCAGGTCCATGAGGCGATGAGCAACAATGGTCTGCACAGGGTCTGGATGAGGCCAAGACCTGATAAGGATTTCATGCCTTCCCACATGGACTCTGCTGCTTTTGAGTCCAACAGAAGGTGGCAATGAGGGTATAAAACCTTTTTGAATGTCTTTGACATATGGAAACCCTAGCGCTACATTGGAAGACCCGGAATTGTTCAGGTTTGTAATGCTCTTGAAGAAGAAAGCGCGATGGGGTGGCCTAAAAGAAACTATCACAAGATGAGCCTCTCTTGAGAGGCGGAAACCGAGCGTTAGGGCAGCAATGCAGATCAAACAGTGCAAGATAAATCGAAACAAGGTGACTGGAGATCTTAGAAGACCATCAAAAGCCTTGTCCGGACTGTTGCCTTGACGGCCGCCACTATAATTTCTGCTAAGCTTTGTCATTTCCATCTCCACTTCAAGTGCATTCCTCCACTCACTTGCCTGTGCAGCAGCAGAAGAGGTTGCCAGTCCAGCAGCATCTCTCTCAGATGCCACATTATCCGCATTCCATCCAAAAACAGAGGGTTTTCGCCATCTGCAATAACAGGAGCTAGCCCTTGCAGAAAACAGGTACAACTAAGAGATCTAATAACCTGCAGTCCCCCGGAAAGAAGAACCAAGCTTCTCGTTCTTTCTATGAAGGTAAGAAGAGCAGGTCCGAGAAGTAAAATTGATGGATCCAAACTACTCTGCTTTAGGACCTGATTTCTGCAAAAGCAAGAAGAGATCTTCGCAGAAAACCTAGCGTGCCCCGAGAGGAAGAACCAAAGCTCAAGCTATGGAACCAAAGCTTTTGACCCGATCTATACGGAAGTAAGAATATCGATGCGCAGAGAAACTCTACCTGCGACTGCAAGTCAAAGAGAGTAGAACCAAGCTCGAGAAAAGATCTTCTGTGGAAATGGCTTTTACATAAGAGATCTGCACACTTGGCGAAAAAGAACCAAGATTGCGCTATGGAGCCGAGCTTCCCCGTCGACCTGGCCTGGAGGAGAGGAAGCTCGAGCTGCAGGCCAGACCTTCTCTGTCTTTCGCGCTGATTTCTGAAGAGTGAGGCAAGGAAGGTCAGTAAATGAAGATGATGCGGCGATAATGCAGTCGATGCTGGGCTATTCCATTTTAAAAAGTTCATCATATGATTGAGTTTTGCACGAGAGTGCGATTTGCCAAGTTCCAACCACTTAAAATTTTAAAAAATGCTCCAAAGTAAACCAGCATTTAGCACAGAAAATTAGAAATTTTATCTAGAATTATAACTAAATTTTATAACTTTTGTCACTTGAAAATTAACATATTTCAACCAAGATTTTTAATATTTGCCCAGAAACATACATTACAAAAACCAAGTTTTTCAAGCACATGCTTTGAGAACCTCCTCTCTCCTTTACGTGATTCCCATCTAAAACTAAAGTTCCTTTTATGGTGTTTGTTTTTCCAAGGTGTTGACATAGAAGTTGTCTTGTATAATGGAAAATTTTTGTGTGCATCCTCTATGTGTGTGTGAGAGAGAGAGAGAAGCGCGGGCGCAGGGTGGGGGGTGTGTGATGGGATATATGACTTTCACATAAAAGTTTCAGTATAGTTTTTACCATTGTGTTATGTAGCCCTGATCAGACTGCAAAGGGCACAAGTATCATTAAGGTGACCCCAAAGCTTAAATAAGCTTTGCACATTACATGGCCTTGTATGAGACTTGTTTAGAGTTCATTGAAAATCGCTGTCTTCGATTTTCCCATAGAATGCTAACTTATAAGATCTAAGAGGGTGATCTTGAAAAAAAATATACTAAACATTGAGTTTAAAAATTACAATGTTAACCGCACTCAAGGTCCTTTCGATGCCTTTGAGTTAAATGTTAGAGCAAGCCTTCATAATTTATCATTTTTATTAATCCTTGATTGACAAAAAACAGGTCATTAGGTGGCCTCATGGATAGTAGAAGTGTGGCATGCTTATTTCCACTAGTTGTTGCAATCAAGGGTGAAAGTTATGTTTGAGGGGGAGCCTTCGTCATAGCAGCACAATAGTAAGCCCCATTTTCAAACCCTTTAGGGTGGTGTGGGCAGCAAGGATGTCTTGGTCATCTTGGTGAGACACAAGTCAAGGGAGGCTACAACCAAGGAGCGGGTTAAAGTAGTCTTAGGCAAACTCACAAGAAAAAGGTATGCAAGTCTATTTACAAGATTAAGCACTTTGTTCTATATAAACAAAGGCATAGAAGACTTATAATCAACCCCTTAATAAACAAAGGCATAGAAGACTTATAATCAACCCCTTAATATTACTAGGTTGTGCCCAAACATACAAAAGTTATGTTCCTTGCTCGAAAGCATCTACACACTTTTAATATTTGAAATGATCCACCCACTCAAATCTAGTGGTGTTGGAGTGACTAGCATTTGTCAACATCTAATCAATTTGAGGGCCCTTTAATTGTTAGTTATTTATTCCCACAGGTTAAGACCACTTTTTTGTGAGAATAGTATATTTTATACTTTTAACAACCTATGGGTATAGAAAGTGGGGCTCGAACCCAGGTCCTCCGTGAGAGATTCAAATACATTGATTGCTCCACTACAACGTCCATGGTTTGCTTAAGGCGTACTTAACACAACAAAGGATCATATCTCAATTTGACTAGCCCGTAACGCATCTAGGCATGTGGAAAGAATCAATGGTTGCATATGGCAATTATTCATTGTTTGAATTTTTGTGAGAGGCTCAACTTGAGTGGTGATGTGACCTCTAAGAAAAGATGAATGATGAGACCTTGCATGCGACTACTTGTCAATGCTCTCTTGCTAGCTTCATTGTCCTAAATGTGTTATCTTCGACAATGGGAGTGTAAACTCATATCCAACACCTAGCATAAGAAGCCCAAGAGTCGCTCCAAAAAAACACCCCCCCCCTAAATCTCCGCATGGCACAGTTAACCCCAATATCACATGTATTACTTTTGGTCTCATATACCCTTTGGATCTTTCATAAACATAAGAAAATTTTCATTTCTTTGTGTGTATATGTGATGCATGTGCATGTGTGCATGCACATGCATGAAGACACGCAAGATTAAGATGTGCTTGTTCTCTACAGGAGGCACATGCAAGCGACCATCACAACATGAGTCTGTACAGGAGGCGACCCCATCATTCTTTTCTCTCAAAGGGCTATAATATGAACATAGTGAGATGAAGAGGACTGAAAATAAACTAGGTCAAGGGATCTCAAAGGGCTATAATATGAACATAGTGACAAATCAAGAAGATGAAGAGTACTAAAAATATCACACAAGGATGGCTTATGCATGCATACTAGTGTGTGTGCGCGTGCGTGTTTGTTTTTTAGAGAGAGAGAGAGAGAGAGAGAGAGAGAGAGATGGGGGCTATGGAAGCAAATAGAACGAGTGTACAAGCAAAGTCAATCTTGTATGCGTGTATGCATGCACATGCACACTTTTTCAAGTGTTACTTTTGAAGACACAAGTCAATACAAGGGGAATTGGACTTTCAAACATTAGTTTTGAAAATACAAGGATCTTTGGGGATTGGACAAACATTAGTTTTGAAAATACAAGGATCTTCGAGAAATTAGTCTTTTGTTAGGGTAACCTCACACTATAAAGTGTTGTTAGGGTAACCTCACACTTATAAAGTGCTCCACACATAAGTTATTCAGTACTCTTATTTACTTCAAACCCAAGTAATCATAAAGTGCATGCATCCCATGCATTCATGATACTTTGGCTTAATACACAAAGGAAATAATGTAGAGCCAACTTATCCATTTCCTTTCCCACAAATCATGCATGCTCTTACCACTAGACTATCAAGTAGCCATGATGCTGGTGTACAACAGTCTCACCATGTAAACTTTACATTCATACTATCATAATACAAAATTATGTCTTTTTTTGGTGGAAATACATTCCTTTAAGCATAAAGAATAACCTATTTAGGCCTAGTGGCCTCAAGAACAACTCCTTATTTTATATTGAGTGGAATGCTTCCTCTTCAAAATAGTACTCTCTCTTCCTTATTTTATACTCTTCCTCTTCACAGTAGTACTATCTCTTTTTATATAATAGAAGAAAAAGCTCATTGATTTTGTTCTTACCCTACAAGAATATTATTTTTCCACCATGGAGTTTCACCATCCCCACAAGGGTCTTGAATGTTGTTGGCACTTCAAAAATCCACCTTCTTAGTCCCATATTTGTCTCAAAGCTTTTTAATGAACAAGTGTCTCATCTTGTTGGAGTGACCTATCACCAACTCCTTAAAAATGTTAGAACTTGCATCATTTATCAAATTTCATCAATGTGTGGCTTTCCAACAAAAAATTAAAGTTATGGAGTTCTAACTTTATGGACTTGTAGTTGCCCCCCACCAAAAGCTTGGCCAAATTGTACTTATTTATTAACCCCACCAAGAGTTTGGTTAAAGTATCCTAAATATAGCCATTTTATAATTTGTGGCCTCACTTGCTCAAATTGGTTTGAAACATGATCTATGCCATAGGTCTTAATGGTTGCATGCATCACTAATGGTATTGGACACTCGTGATATGGTTCCTAAATCTAGATGCTTTTACGTGCTTGACGATGAACTATATTGAAGATTGGTCTAGATGCTTTCCAATGTTTGAGGGTGACCTTGGTTAGAACAATAATATTAGTTTGAAACATGATCTACACCATAGGTCTTAATGGTTGGATGCATCAGCGATGGTATCAGACACTTGTGACATGGTTCCTGAATCTAGATGCTTTTCTATGCTTGAGGATGAGCTATATTGAAGATGCTTTCCTATGATTAAGGGTGATCTCTACATAGACCTTGGTTCAAACAATAATATTAGAGCATGGCTTTTGTGTGAAAGTGTGGGAGATGCTCGACATATAAGCAGCATTGCTTCTTTCTCGATCATAATTTTTTTGTTTTTGGGTTTTCATCTTCTCCTCGTACCATTCAAAGGAAGACAATAGAATATATTTCTTTGCTAACCTTTGTTATGGGCTACCACACCTCCCAAGAGGGAACTCCACACAACTGCAATCGGGAGAAGCAATAGACAACAACTATTGTTGGGTACTTACCAATGCTTCGAGCTCATGTCCCTTGAGGCTCCCCGAGCTCACTTTTGGAAGCTCCAATCCTCTGATCTCCACCTCCACGTTGTCACCGCAGAGTCGCTCGCACCACAATGTAAGGCAATCTACCTCTCACTCTCCCACACACATGCGTAGAAGAGGAACATATACTAGAGCGCACTCTCACTCTCTCTCTCACACACATAAGACAAAGCAAGAGCTCTCAAAGCACAAAGGGGGAATGTGTTATGAGAAATTTCCTTTTATACATCTGGACCTTGTTCACACTTGGACGTCCAAAACTTACTAACTAAGGTCTTGGGTGGCTAGTATCTCAAAATGTACAACTTTTATAGTGCCGTTACATAACACTTATTAATGTGCTTAATTGGAGGAGCATCTTTGTTAATCCAAAATGGGATTAACATCCCCCTACCTGATGTAGCTTCTGTCCTCATAACCTTTTACTTAGGTCGAAAGACATGGTCGTCGAACTCGTGTCTGTAGAAGTTTCAACAGGATTGAAGCTTTTTAAGGGTTCTTCGGAATGCTGAGTGAGACGTCCACAACCCCAGTGTCTACCATGTCTTCGAACATGAAATGCATGTAACCCAGAAGAGACACCTAAGGCAATGATAATAAAGCATCATGCCTCTTTCAGTTGGGCCTCTGTTCATGTCGAAGCAAAGCTGCTTTGCCTCAAATCCATCGTATCTTTCTTGATCGGTAAGAACTATGATAAACTTCATGAATCTTACGACAACTACTATATCTGGATTGTGAATTCTACGCCATGCTGATATTCATGTGAGCAATTGTTGTCGTTGTGATGTCCTGGAATGTGGATGGCGAGAAGTGAGGGATTTTGTAACAAACATAATAGTATTGTTGCTTTGCTTCGTGGAATTAGAGTGTAGAGAGGCATCTTTTGATTGGCATGAATAATGGAACCACTCGTTGTGTTGGCGGGGAGCACTGATATTGAAAATCGTATTATGGGACCATCATATACTCCTTGCGCCAATCCGGCTGTATGCTAAAATCTGCTAGTCGGGGGTTGGTATCATTTGTTTGGATTGTTGTATAGCCTCCCCTTATACGTACTGGGTGTTTTTTTTCACCATTTGTGGAAACAATAGCTGATCATGAATGTTATGATTCGGATCTCCAGCAGAGATCGGCCAAGTGTGGATTGGCCAGCTTGGTGTGATGAGCTACATTCTCCCACAAGGTCCCCTCTCCTCCCATTAGTAGTAGCTCTTCTAATTCTGGCATTGGGGCTCGGAGAGGGTATGGTACATAGGGCTATCTTTGTGACTCCATGTTAGAGTATGCATCCGACACGATTCTTCTGGTAGGTTCAAATGGTATGATTTGCATGAGCACCCTGAACATGAGTTTAGGCTTCAAGAGGGGGTTGCCTGCTCGGATGAAGCCCTTATACTCTGCAGGTTGACAAAGACTTAAGAACATATACTTCAGTAAAATCTTGGATATCATCTCTTGAGGGTGATGATCATGTACCTCATCAATCGGCCTTGGTGGAGATAGAGTTGGTACCGGCATCTCCTCGAGGGCAAGAGTGTTAGTGGGAAAATCAACGGGGATAGAAGAGAAGCGAAAGAAGATACAATCGGCCTCAATTTTGTTAGTAGGAGATACACTAGGAAAGGGATTTAATAACTTACTAGCGATGGAAGAACATTGGATAAGTAAAAGAAGTGGAGGTTCCCGGTATTTCTTCTTGACCGTCTCCGAAACTTGGGGGCGGTAAGTTGGGCTTGTTAGTTTTCATAAATTCTTAGGGGTTAAGTATATCTGTTGTGGATATCATCTGGTAGAAACATGTCAAGTTTATTGACACTGTCATGCAAGATCTCTAATCGTGGCAGCACTCGACACCAACTACAAAGGTTTAGCACTATGGGATGCAAGGGGAAGAAGAAAATATCAGCTAGGTTTGTAAGGATTATATCCCCTCTAAGTATCCCATTACCAAGGTTGGGTCTGCACCCCTTTCTGTGTTGTGAGTGATGATGAATTAGTGTTAGGTGTCCTAAACTGAGGTCTTCGGTTGGGTTAGTTACTTGGATCTCCGATTGTTGCAGCACCTTGACACCAACTACAAAGGTTTAGCACTATGGGATGTAAGGGGACAAAGAAAATATCATCTGGGTTTGTAAGGATTATATCCCCTATAAAGTATTCCCATTACCAAGGTTGGGTCTGCACCCCTTTCTATGTTATGATGAATTAGTGTTGGGTGTCCTAAACTGAGGTCTTTGGTTAGTGTTAGGTGTCCTAAACTGAGGTCTTTGGTTAGGTTAATTTCGTATTGAAGAAGAGAGAGGGTTAGTGTAGATAAAAACAATGTTAGAGTCTGAGAGGGGCCTAAGGAGTTACTAGTAGCAAAACGAACCTATCTCTGAGGCGCGTTCAATGAGTTGGTGTAATTCATTCGGTTGATCAGTCCTTTGAGATCTTCGTTGGAGGGCGAGCTGGAATCACAGTTCCTGAATCCTGGAATCTTTGGTGGTAATAAGTAGAGCGGAGATGGCTACTTCTCGCGCATCTCGAACATTGACTAGCTCTTCATATCTTCTTACAACTTCCTCTTTTTCCATCCTAGAAGTGGTGGCTTGAGCATTAGCCTCTTCAACTTGCCTTAGTCGCTTCTCTGCCAAGCTTTGGCTGTTAGTTAGTTTTGCTGGTGTACATGTTCAAGCACCTATTGATGGGGCTGATCAACATCTGATCTATCTCCATTTTCCTTGCAATGATCACCTTATTGAGGGCTTTCAACTTCTCAACATGTGCTTTGTTCAGTTGCTCTCTTTCGGTTTGAAGGCTTACCACTTTCTGTTTTGCTTTAGCAATGGCTTCATTGAGTGCATTGATCTTCCCTGTATATCCTTCTTCCTTAGCTTGGAATGTAATATGGGCTTCCTTTAGTTGCTTTGTATGTTGCTCCTCTTTCTCCTTGGTATGTGCTCCTCTTTCTCCTTGGTATGTGCCACTTCCTTTTGAAATTGTGCCATTGCTTGGTCTACCTGTGCCTTGAGCTCTACATTTCCTTGGTGGTGCAGACTATCATGTTATTGATCAGCCTATTATTGTTCTCCAAGGTTTAGAGCCGTGCCTCCTGTTCTTCAGCTGCCTTTAAACTCTTTAGGATTACCTCTTTGTGTGTGGCATCCATTGTAGCTAATTTCTCCTTAAGCGCCTTCACATGGTTAGTAGAATCTTGGACCTGTTTCCAGAGTTCGGCATTCCTGTCATGTAGCATATGAGTAGTAACCAAATGACATCACCATACCCGTTGCTCTTGGGACCAAATATTTGCACTTGTGGAGGGCTGAGCCTTCTTTTTGGCGCCGCAATAGCTTATTGAGGCCTTCCATGGTCTCTTTTAGGAAGTGATCAGCCTCGAAATTGTGCAAGAAGGATCCTTCCCCTATTGTGTCCTCAGCATCCATTCGCCTTTGCTTACTTAGAGGCTCTTCGACTCTCTTTCTCTTCTCAGCTTCTTGAGCTTTCTGAGTTGCCTCTGGTTGTGCTGAGGTGGCCTCTTCATTCCTTTCTCCCACATCTATTTGTGGCAATTGTTGTTCCGTTGGAGCCTGTGTTGCACCAATCTCCGCTAAGGTGGGCTGATCTGAGATTACTAAATCATGGAGTGCGGAGGGGTTTTTGAAGACCAAATGGGCAGGGCTGGAGGGTGGTGTGTGCAATGTTGACTCTGGGGCATCACTTGTTGTGAAGCTTATATTCCCCCTTTCTTTTGCTTCTTGTTGCTCTAGAACTTGTTGAAAGGATGCGATGTCCTAGGCTACCTCTTCTTCCAGACGTTGTGTCTTCGATTCTACATGTTGGAGGTTGCCCCGCATCTTTTTACTTTTCTTTGACTTCTTACCACCCTTCAACTCTTGAACTAGCTCTTTAGTCTCCTTCAAGACTGCTTTTCTCTCTTACGACTCTTCTGAAATGAGGGTAGACGGCTCCATTATTTCTTCAACAACCTGAGGTACCTTTACCTCTTGTGTTTCTTGGGGAATGGGGAGATTTTTTGCATGGCTGAGTACTTTGGTCAGGAGGTACGGATTACACACCTTTGATTGGTGTGATTTCAGGTAATTATCCATTTCCTTCTTGTGTATATAACAAGCCCAATCCTCATGTTTCTCATCATGTACCTTTGCTATGTGATTGAGAGGGATCCTATTATATCTATCCACTAGCTTTACTTGCATGAGCATTGACATTGCTCTGCAAGCTTTCTCATCTGCTTCATCCCTTATATTTTCATACTCTACCCCATTCGAGATATAGGAAACCCTCTTCATCATGTCTTCCATGGGCATCTGATCGATTGTATGGACATGTGTCGGTATGGGGGGGGCAACTATAGAGATTCCCATATAATTTCCTCTGTGAGTGATGAGGACTTACTCAGTCGATCCATTAGACTTTGTGACTGTACCTCGCTTGGTATTTCTATCGTAGAACTTCAGAAATTCCACACATAAGGTTGGGTTGATGGTGCAGGGGAGGACCTCTACCATTTTGCCAAGTCCCACCTTCTCCAGCTTGTACTTGACATCGGTATCTTCCAATATCTTAAGACACTCTGGGCTGTGATATTGGAACATGATCTTCCCTTGAGTTCTCTGAACATCAGAGTGGATCATTGTCCCTTGCAGCTCCTGTGCATACAGACCAAGGTAAGTGAGCTTGGTGTCGCATGGTTCTCTTTTCCTCTTTTTGCTAGTAACCTTGTGGCACTGGCCTAAGTTACGGCCGAGTTCCCCTCAACCTCTGGTTCAGAAGTAGCGGAGGAGGCCATCTGTAACATTTGAAAAGAACATCGATCATTGTGACTGGTAGGAGCTCGCGACCCTTCTTCCTTCTTGTGTGTGTGTGTGTGGGGGGGGTGTTAGTTATTTTTATGCATGGGTGTATGATGGGAAGAATGTTAGCGTGGTGAGTAATGAATCAAGAGAGGATGTGTGTGAAATAGTGTTGCCGTGAATTGTTAACCCATGAAGTAGCAATGCGTGAGTTGCCTTCATCATCAAAGTCATGGAGGCGTGAAGAACATCTCCTTCTTCAACAACATCAACAGAGTGCTGCCAGAGAGCGCCTCTCTCGCAGACAGGCATCGCCTTTCAAGAATACGCCATTGCCTCTCAAGAAGAAGCAGCCATGGGAGCAGGGGACTGGCATGAAGTATTAAAACAAGAACTACTAGTCCATGCAATGTTAACACATGAAGTGTTAGTACGTGAAGGGTTAACTCGCAAAAGCTTAACCCGTGAAGGATTAAAACGTGAGATGTTAAATCGTGAAAGCTTAACCAGTGAATGGTTTAAAGCATGAAGGGCGTGAGATGTTAAATCGTGAAAGCTTAACCCATGAAGGGTTAAAGCGTGAAGGGTTAACCCATGAACTAGCAGTCCATTAGTTTGTGAAATAGCAGGTTGTGGTGTGACGATTAACAGTGTGAAATGAGAGTTAGTGGTTTGCGCTTGGTGGTGTGAGCAACCAAACTTTAGTGATCGATGCACTATTATCCAAACTGAGATTTTAGTTTGGACTTTCACGGATTAATTTCCTAATGCCTTTGTGAGGGGATTTGGGGGGAGATGTCACTTTGAAGAATGCAGGTGTAGTGAGATGATGGAAATGACAAGATGAAAACAAGAAAATGCATAGATGTTATCGATTCAGTTTGCACAACGTAGAGAATGTTCAATGTTTCACAAAAGAGCTTCAACAATTTTTTATGCTTAACGATTGAAAAAAGCCAAAGTGTGCGTTGAGCGCCTACCTAAGAACCAATGGTCACACACAAGCAATCGATGCCAGAGAAGAGCAGGGTGGATGGCGCGCCGATAATGGTGAAGTGCAAGAAGACGATGACGGTGGAGAAGCTCATGAGGAAAGCCAATGAAAAATGCACAAAAAAGGAAAAAAAGATGTATTTATGATCTAGCCACCATCAGCACCGTTAGCCATATTAATTGGGTATGCCACATGTCCGTCTACGATTCGTGGAGGTTTTTTGACTGTTTCACATCGTGAACTGGCATGAGTCGGTTCATGTTGAGAACTATGTTGAAGTGTTTCACGACATGAAATAGCCCTTAGTGTTTCACGGCATGAACTAGCCCAAATCGGTTCACGATGTGAAACAACTTGTATCCTTATGTATGCAAATATTGATACCCTATGGTTTCCTATGTGCTCAAACATTCCAAATCCACACATTATGCATTTAAAGGAGTAGAAGTGTACACCTGAAATGAATGAACATGTTTCACGGCATGAAAAGCATACCCATTTACCTTGTACCCGTTGCTTTAGAGCTGAGTACCCCTCATCATCCTCCTTCCTTTTATTGCCATGGGAACCAATGTTGTACTTTAGAGCGTGTGGGTATGTGTTGTTGCAACCGCTTAAGTTCTAAGTGGGTATGTGTTGTTGCAACCGCTTAAGTTCTAAGTGAGAACTTATGATTTTTCCTTCCATTCAATGGAGGAGTACATCCACTGAATCTCCTGGTGAACTTGTTTAAGTTCACCAGGAGTACATCCACTGAATCTCCTGGTGAACTTGTTTAAGTTCTAAGTGGGTATGTGTTGTTGCAACCGCTTAAGTTCTAAGTGAGAACTTATGATTTTTCCTTCCATTCAGTGGAGGAGTACATCCACTGAATCTCCTGGTGAACTTGTTTTGTTTCTTATGCACGTGAGTGCATGTCTTCTTTACCCTGGTCCACAACTTGGTTCAACTTTTCCTCCTTAGTGGATGACATTGGTGGTGTTGCACTCCCTTGTTAGCTTGGTTGAACTAGTTTCTTTCTCTAGACCAATTTTGGTCCTATCTGTGCTTATGGCTCTCTTCTATTGTTTTGGAGATACATGCAGAATTGGGTCTTGGATTGGGTCTTGGTACCCATACCGTTTCATTTCCTTGATAGTAGCCCTATGCTACTAGTAATTTTTTTCAGACCCACCGCCGTTGAATGTTAAGTTATGTGCGGGCTTGCTTGGAATATGGATTCCTATCCTTGGTTGGATTTCCTTGTTTCTTGCGTGTGTAGTATGGCTTTTTTGCCTTGATACCCACGAGGTTTTGTTCGTATCATATTATCCTTGGGCTTGAAGCTGGGTTTTGCGAACCCACTATTGTGTGACTAGATACCTTTGCTGCCTTTGCTTTGGTTCTCTTGAAGAGGGATGATTTTTTGATGTGGATGCTTGTTCTGTTAGGTCCTCTATTTTTCTTGGCATTGGCGGTTCCACATCACATGTCACTACCTGTTTTTCCTTATTCAATGGACTCCATAATGAGACGGTGATGGTTTCTTTGCCATCATTGAGTTGTACTTCCCATTTTGCCCATTGGATGCGACAGTTGCAGGTGTAAATCTAGGATCGTCCAAGAAGCATCTCCTCTTCCATGGTTTCTACATGCATAACAAATACCTTCTCGACCAAGTGATTATTTTTTATTGAGATGTTTATATTCAAAAATCCTATTGTTTGTGTAACAGATGGATGCACACTGCAAACCTATGCATTAGTTGCCTCTAGGGGAGGCTTGTTTAAGGCTACCCATGTCTCATAGGAAATCAAGTTATGAATTGACCTCGTATCAATCAATGTGATGCTTGTCTTGTGACTACCCCTTATAGAGAATTTTACACTGAGTTGTGCAAGTTTAATATCTAGGTCATCCTTGTTAAGCAAGGTGAGTGAAGCCATGTTTAAGTGTAGCGTTCTCCCTTGGAGTCTTTGCTTTGCTTTGGCTTTCCTCGCCTTGGATTCCTCTTGAGCTTGTTTGATCTTTTCCTTGACTAGCTCTTTCTTTTGTTTTAGGAGATGCTCTTGTGTGAGCATTTCCTGGGTCAGGGGTCCATAGTATTTCTTGAGTTTATTTTCGTTGATATACCCTTCCATTTCCACCCCTTTGATAGTTTCAATTCAGATTGACCCTTGAGGGGCGATTTCAGACACTCTAAAAGGCCCTAACCCTCTGTATTTTAGTTTCTTTTTCTTGGTGCTTCCCACACCATACATGAGGATGAGGTTTCCCGTTTCCAGTTCTTTGTGTTTCAGGTTATGGTGAAACCAGTGTTTTCTTCGTAGTTTTTCGACCACAAGCCCATGCGATGCAATCATATGGGTTTCATCAAGTTTCTCCAAGTCAACCAACCTCTCGGCTACTAACACATTTTCTATGAGCCTTTCCTTTACAGCAATTTGCAGGCTTGGAACTAAAAATTCCAGAGGCATTAGTGCATCAATGCAGACAAAAGGGAGTGTATCCTATTGCTACCTAATATGATGTATGATAGGCCCATAGTGGTGTAGTCAGCTTGTGCTCCCAATCTGTGTGACTTGCTTCAAGAGTTTTAGTCAAGATAGCACATAAAATCTTGTTTGTGCTCTCTCCTTGGCCATTTTCCTGTGGGTAATAAGGTGATGACTTGCAACGGACTACAAGGAATCCTGTAAGTAATTGTTCAATCACCTCATTAATGAAATGTGAACCCCGGTCACTAACTAATTCAAGTGGGCAGCCAAATTTGGAAATGATCTGTTCAAATAAGAACTTGGCTATAGTTCGAGCATTAGCTCTTTTAGAATTGGTGCACTAGCTAGTGCGTTCTTCAACTTATTATATGCTTCTTGACATTCCTCACTCCATTCAAAGACAATGAGTAGTCTATACAATGGCCTGGCAATTTCAACATAGAATATGACAAAGCGTTGATAATACCCAATGTGTCCCATAAAACGTTGTGTACACCTTTGTAGTTTGTTGGTGGGGGTAATTCCAAAAATCAATTTTACTTTGCTCTTATCAATGGAAATACCATTCTTAGACACAATGTGCCCTAAGATTACACCGTGCTTGACCCAGAATTGACACTTTAAAGGGTTTAAGGATATATGATATAGTCGACATCTCTCAAACACCTTCCTCAAGCAAGCCAAGTGTTCAGTCTAGTGTGAGTGTGCACACATATCCTCAATGAATATCTCCAGCCACTTTTGCAAGTAGTCCTTGAAGACCATGCACATTAGTCATTGGAAAGTTGCAGGGGAATTCGTGAGGCCAAAAGGCATAACCTTATAAGCATATATCCCCCACATCGTATTAAAAGCCATCTTGTGCTAATATTCTGGTGCTATGGACACCTGATTATAACATGAAAACCCATCTAAGAAGCTGTAGGCTTCTTCATCTGCTACTCGTTTCTAATACATGTTCCGTATATGGTAGTGGTCTTTCTAAAAGAGAATGTGGGGGAGAGGGAGAGCTTCAAACCCTAGCAAGTTAACACACACACACAAGAGAGAGCAAGACACAAGAGAGAGATGGATAGCTGAATTTTCTTCTATCTTCTTCTTCTCTACTCAACCAACATAACATAAAGATAAGAGTACACACTATATGGATTAGTACTTAACTACTACAACATATAAGGGTCAGTCCATAATGTGAACCTGGCTAAATGAGCTGGTGCTATAACTAAGTCTCTAGTAATCCAAAATGGTTGTAACATAGCTTGTCATCCCACTGGCCGTATATCACCCATAATCTCACCAACCATGCCAGTGGTGTAGATGCAGAAGCTATCACCCAGGTGGGCCATCAATGTCCACCGTAGCACTAGTTGAGCTCGATATCTCAACACTTCCCCTCGAGCTCAACTCCACACATTGCACTCCAAGTAAGCTCCTAAAACCTGTGGAGCTTCTCTGTGCCCAATGCCTTCGTGAAGATGTCAGCCACATGATCTGTGTGCTGACATATACTAGATCTACATCTCCTCCTAGAACCTTCTCTCGCACAAAGTGATAATGCACCTCAATGTGCTTTGTTCTAGCAGGATATATTGGGTTACTGGCCAACTGTATGCTGCTCATGTTTTCACAATATATGACAACAGCCCTATCCACAGGCTCTCCCATGTCACCAAGTAGCTTTTGAAACCAAGCTGCCATAGCAGCACCCCTGTACTTTGTCTCTGTACTTGACAAGGCAATTGTTGGCTGCTTCTTACTGCTCCAACTCACAGTAGCACTTAATACATAAAACCATTGGTAGATCTCTTGTCTGCAATACTACCAGCCCAATCAACATCTGTGTACCCATGCAACTGTATCTCTGTACCAGCCTCATAGAAAAGTCTATAATCAACTGTGGACTTTATGTACTTGAGGATCCATCTAGCCGCATCCAAATGTGGCTTCCTACTAGGATCCTGCATAAACTGACTCACAAGTCCAACATCATAGCTCAAGTTTGGCCTTGTAATGGTCATGTAGAGCAAACTACCCACTATGTGCCTGTATGTAGTGGGGTCCTCCAAAAGCTCACATGTATCTGCGGAAAGCTTTGTGTTCTGCTCAAATGGCACTGAAATAGGCTTACATCCTATTATACCATACTTTGACAACATTTCCAAGCCATATTGCCTCTCCAATAGCAAAATGCCATGAGGTGATCTCACCACCTCTATGCCCAAGAAATACCGTAGCTCACCCAAATCCTTCATCTCAAACTTCTGCTTCAAAAGCATCCTGACATCATGTATGTCTACATCACTATCACTAGTGATAATCAAGTCATGTATGTCTACATCACTATCACTAGTGATAATCAAGTCATCCACATAGATGACTAATAGCATGATCCCTCTATGTGTCTTTTTCACATATAGTGAAAAATCTACATTGGATATCTAAAATCCAATAGTAACAAGATACTCCTCGATCTTGTTTGACCATGCTCTGGGTGCCTGCTTCAAGCCATACAAGGCTTTGCATAACTTGCACACAAAATCTGGATGTGCATCACTCTCATAACCTGGTGGCTGCATCATGTACACTTCTTCTTGGCAAATCACCATGCAAGAAAGCATTCTTTACATCCATTTGATGTAAAGACCAACCCTTCGCTGCAGCCATAGCAATGACAGCTCTCATGGTTGCCATTCTTGCAACCGAGCTGAATGTCTCCTCATAGTCTATGCCATAAGTCTACGCGCATAGCCCTTGGCAACCAATCTTGCCTTGTACCTACTCACACTGAACCATCAACATTGTGCTTGACTTTATACACCCACTTACATCCAATTGTCTTCTTTTCCTTAGGCAAAGGCACTAACTCCCATGTTGCATTTGCATCCAATGCTGCCATCTCCTCATCCATGGCATCTTCCCATTTCTTATTTCCAATTGCCTGCTCAAAGCAAGTGGGCTTAACCTCTTGTATTGCTTTTACCATGTAAGCATAATGATGGGCTGCATATCCATCATATCTTAAACTGTCAATAGGGTATCTAACCCTCGTAGACCTGCGTCACCTGGATCACTGCCAGGTGTCCTCAAAACAGCCTTCGTTCTCCTTACACTAGGAGTAACCACAGACGGAATGCAAAGCTCCTCATTAAGGCTCTACTTAGAGTCACTAGAGTGACTATCCACATATGAGTGACCTATTGTGTGACAGATCAGGCACAAAAGGTTGATCTACCTTTTCCTTCCCTTTCTGTGATACATGTGTACCTGCATCATTCCTCAACCTGCCTAACCATGGGCTAACATTGGGTCCACTGCTCGAGGACCCCCTAGGTCCAGTCATCAGCACCTATGATTGCTGCTCTACATGTGGTGTAACATCAAAACTTCTTACATCTACATCTTCTGTTGCCTTCACTACTAGTGCATACTAGCTACTCATCTTATCAAAGATAACATCTCTGCTTACTCGCATCTCATGAGTGGTAGGGTTATAGCATCTATAACCTTTTTGCTCCATAGCATAACCAATGAAGATGCATTTCTCTATCTTTGGATCCAACTTTGTTCTCACTTCATCAGGAACATATACATATGCAATACACCCCAATGAAGATGCATTTCTCTATCTTTGGATCCAACTTTGTTCTCACTTCATCAGGAACATGTACATATGCAATACACCCAAACACTTTCAAGTGAGACACATCCGGTCTTATGCCTGCAACTTTTATTCAGGAGTTATACCACCATGAATAATTGCAGCAGTGAGTGTCATGTTCATAATGTACACAGCAGTTGTGCTACTGCTCCTGCCCAAAAGTAATGTGGCATATTCTTTTCAGCCATCAATGCACGTGCCACTTATGTAATGTGCATGTTTTTTCTTTCTACAACACCATTCTATTGCGGAGTGTACCTGCACATAAACTGCCTCTGATTCCATGCTTTCTCAGGAAATCACTAAACTTATTGGAGAAATATTCTCCCCCACCATTTGATCTTAGGCATTTTATTTGCATGTCTTTTTCCTTCTTGACCAAGGCTTTAAATCTCTTAAAGTGAGCAAACACCTCACTTTTCTCCTTCATGAAATAAACCCACATTTTCCTAGTGTGGTCATCAATGAATGTAACATAGTATCTACAACCTCCAATTGTTGCAGTCTTGGTCGGTCCCCATACATCTGAATGTATGACATCCAATGGCCTTGCACTGACATGCTTTTCATGTGGAATCATGTTTGGCCTGCTTACCAAGTTGGCATGATTCACATACCTTATGCATACCGTCATCCTTAAACTTTGGCAAACCTGCAACAATATTTTGGGCCTGCATAGACTTCAATCGTTGTACATTCACATGACCAATGCACTTGTGCCATATGTCAATATCTGCAATGACACCTATTCTATGCGCAAACATGGCTGCCTTTATCTCAGGTATGTTCACATCCAAAGTAAACATCCTGCCATTTGTGTTACCCTTTGCAACCAAGCAACACTTATTTTTGAAGTCTTCCACAAAATATCCTTGAGGCTTAAACCTCACTTGCAGACCCTGCTCAACCATCTGTCCAACAGAAACCAGGTGCTTTGTAATATTCAGAACATGAAGTACATAAGCCAAGTACTTCATTTTGCCATCCTGCATAGACAATGGCATTTTACCAACATGTGCAATGGGATGCGCAGTATCATCACCTGTTTCTACATAACCTAGTTTTTCCATTTTCTGCATATCTCTAAACCACTCAGCATTACTGGCTTTGTGGTTAGAGGTTCTAGAATCCACATACCATATATCTTGAAATCTTGACACATACCCTATTATGGAACTAAGCATGTGCTGCATCACAAATAGCTAGTCACTTCTGTCATCACCTCCATGTATGCTAGATGATGCATAGTTGCCTTGCTACAACTTCCCACTTTTAATGTCATTCTGCTTTTTATAGCAGTTCTTTGCCATGTGTCCTGGTTTGCCACCACAGTAATAGCACTCTATGCTATTTGCATTTTGATTTCTTTGCCAACCACCTCGGCCTCTTTGGCTCCCCCTGCCTCTAGACCGGCCTCTTCCACCCCTGTGTAGTATGATTGCTGATGTGAATCATTGGACTCTTGGTGCCAGAATTCTGATTTCCTTGTTGGCCACCACCTTGGCCTCTCCTCACCTAAAGCCTTTTCTTCTATGATCATCATAGATATCAAGTCCCAAAAGTTGGGAATATTCTCCCTAACTGCAATGGAGGTCTTGAATGACTTGTACTCTTTGCCAAGCCCATTCAGATAGACACTCACCAAATCATCATCCTCCATTGATACATTCATAGACCCAAGGGATTTAACAATGCCCTTGATCTTTAAGGCATATTCATTGATGGACATGCTTTTCTTTTCCACAGTATGCAACTCTTGCTTTAACTGCAACTTCCTTGCCTTTGTGTTAGTCTAGAATATTTGAACCAGATTCTGCCATGCAACTGCTGGAGTGTTTGCATCCTGTATGTGTCCTATCCTAGTGTCTGTGACACTAATTAAAAGCCAGTAGATGACTTTTCTTGCACCCTAATTCCAATCCTTGAATTCATTTATATCTACAGGAGTGGCATTCTCCTCAGATAACTCTAGAGGCTCCTCATTGTCTCCTTCTACATAATCCCAAAATCCTTTACCCATTAGAAAATTGGTCATTCTGAACTTCCAAGCATGGAAGTTATTCTTGTCCAACTTCTCACTAACAATCTGATTAATTCCATCAGACATGTTTTCCTGCAGCAAATCAAATAACGTGCAAACACACAACTTCTGTATGCAACCTGTAATACAACAGTATCTCCTGTAGCTGCTGTGCAGGAGCGATACTTTAGCACAGCTTGTGTGTCACTAAATGTGACTAGAGTACATGTACGTACACCTAGTATCAACAATATATGTGCAAACCTTGTTTGCACTTCCAAAATGCACTACTGCATTGCAATAACCAGATTTCGAGCAAAAACAATTCTCTACTAGAACTTTAAAAAAACTATCAAAAATGCCCTGCAGTGATGAAACAGGGCCCATAACGTACCCGAAACGCGAATCTGGTTGAAAAATCTCTATATAATAAGACATAGGTAATGTGCCCGAAACGTGAATCTGGCTAAAAAATCTTTGTGCAATAGGATCGGTCCATAATATGAACCCGACTAAAATGAGATGGCGCTATAACTATGCCAGTCTCTAGTAATCCAAAATGGTTGTCCCATAGCCTATCATCCCACTGGCCGCATATCACCCATAATCTCACCAACCATGCCAGTGGTGTAGATGTAGAAGCTATCACCCAGGCGAGTCATCAATGTCTGCCGTAGCACTAGTTGAGCTCGATATCTCAACACTTTCCTGGTGGCTACATTAACCTTTTTGAGATCAACACAGACTCTCAATTTTCCATTCTTCTTGGGCACAATCACGATTGGTGAGATCCAATCTATGTGCTCAATTTCATAGATGAAATCTGTAGGATGAGTTTATCAATTTTCTCCTTTACAATTGCTGAATATTTGGATTCGTCTGATATGGTTTTTGCCTAGATGGTCTCGATCCTTCCATGATCAGAATAGTGTGCTGAACCACCTTGGGTGGTACACCCTTCATTTTTGTGTATTTCGTGTATTTCCAAGCAAAATAGAAAGAAATTAGCTTTTCTTCTTCAATCCTAGTTAAGTCTTTAGCAATGTAGAGAGGTTTGGTATCCTCCCCTGGCTCTGCAATGTCTACCTCCTTAACTTCCACTGGTCCATCGTAAGATGTCGATTGGCTATTTTCCTTTACTCTTTTGGCCGTCATTTGGACCACCTTTCATTTATCAATGGTGTATGTTTTGAAATGGTCCAGCACATTGAGAGCAAGTCTGGCTTGTCATCCTCCTCATTTTGTCCGAGCCATCATCTTTTTTGCCTCGCGCCTCTTGGCTTCAGCTAGAGCCTTATTTTGTTTTCTACGTCCTGCCTTGGTGAGTTTAGGCATTTCCGACTCTTGTGGCATAGCCTTCTCCTCTCATTTTCCTTCCAAAGTTATCTTGCTCAACTCATCATCCTAGTTCTTAGAAAACTCCTTGTGCACCTTAGGGTCCTCTAGATATCTTAGCCATTGGGCATCTGTGGGTTTACTTTATAATAGGGCATTTCGACGAGCGATATATCTCTTTTGTTTACGCCATCTCCTGAGGCATTGGTTTGCTGTTTTGCGGCTTTACGATCTAGACCCTTCTATGCTGGAGCCTTCATCCTTTGTTTCCTCTTCATTAGTAGGTTGCACATCTACCATGTACACTGAGCTGGTAGGAATGTTTCTCGATTCAACGTACTGGGTTCCTCTGGGGGGTAACACATCTATAGTGGCATGCACATGTATCCAATTTTCATTAAAATCCAGAGGTGGAAGCAACGCGTACATTTTGGCCTCTTCCACTTTCCGTGAATTCTCATCAACTGGTTGTTGATAGACTTGTAAGAAGGATGTAGTTTGTTCTATGGTGACCGAATCATTTCCAAACAATTTTCCTTCCATGTATGTAGATTGATTTTCAGAATCTACGAATCCATTCGAACATACACTTTATCTAATGCCCAATCATGCACCAATTTGGCTTCCCTCTCATGAAAGGTCTACCCAAGATAATGTCGTCGACGTATGTCAAAATTATCTTATATACAAATGGTGTCAAAATTATCTTATATACAAATGGTGTCAAAATTATCTTTTATACAAATGGTTAGTGTTCACACTTGGTCAACCATGACTTAAAAACAATCAATGGCATTATATTTCAATCCTAATTAAGTATATACATGAAGTCTTAGACTTCCCTATTTGGAGCCTTGAAGCATATAGTAAGGTTGCTTTATATATGTTATGGCTCACCCTAACCCCCCTTGAAACACGTCCAACATGAGATTACCTGGTGAACCACAACTGTCGTGAGGATATTTCCAATTCCGAGCTCGTAACCCTTGAGGTCACCAAACTCTATAACTCCTTGAAAATCAATTCCACCGCGTCTCCTAGCGTTGTCACACCGTCATGTTGCACCACATGTACTTGTCCCTCCTCTTGTTGAGATACCAAGCTCAGCTAGTGCTACGGTGAACATTGATGACCCGCTTGGGTGATAGCTTCCGCATCTACACCACTGGCATGGTTGGTGAGATTATGGGTCATATGCGGCCAGTGGGATGACAGGCTGTGTGACAACCAATTTGGATTACTAGAGACTGGCATAGTTATAGCGCCAGCTCATTTAGTCGGGTTCACATTATGGACCGACCCTTGTATGTTGTGGTAGTTGAGTACTAACCCATATAGTGTGTACTCTTATCTTTATGTTATGTTGGTTGAGTAGAGAAGAAGAATATAGAAGAAAATTCAGCCATCCATCTCTCTCTTGTGTCTTGCTCTCTCTTATGTGTGTGTGTTTGCTTGCTAGGGTTTGAAGCTCTCCCTCCCCCCCACATTCTCTTTCTGGTATCAGAGCTTGGTTCATGTGAGAGCTAAGGAGGCAAGCAAGAGGCAAGAACAAGCAAGGAAGGAAGCGGTACTACACAGGTCAGAGCACCATCATCTCTTTCCCCTTCTTGGTTTAGGTACAACACCCCCTCAGTAGCTCTAGGAGCTAAACATCTCTGATTGAGGAGCTGTCTTCGTGAGAGCAGAGCTACATGGCAGGTATACTGTCCTATTAGACAAATTCACATTTTAAGTGCGTTACGGACCCCGTTTTGTCACCGTAAGGTATTTTCGGCTATTTTTTGGAAGTTCTGGTAGAGAACTATTTCTACTCAAAATCTGGTTATTGCAATGCAGTAGTGCATTTTGGAAGTGCAAACAGGGTTTGCACATGTATTGTTGATACTAGGTGTACGTACATGTACTCTAGTCACATTTAGTGACACACAAGCTATGCTGAAGTATTGCTCCTACAGCAGCAGGAGCTACAGGAGATAGTGTTGTACTACAGGTTGCATACAGAAGTTGTGTGTTTGCACATTATTTGATTGCTGCAGGAAAACATGTCTGATGGAATTAATCAGATTGTTAGTGAGAAGTTGGATAAGAATAACTTCCATGCTTGGAAGTTTAGAATGACCAATTTCCTAATAGGTAAAAGATTTTGGGATTATGTAGAAGGAGACAATGAGGAGCCTCCAGAGTTATCTGAGGAGAATGCCACTCCTCTATAGATATAAAGGCATTCAAGGAGTGGCATTCTCCTCATGTTGAGTGGTTTAGAGATATGCAAAAAATAGAAAAATTGAGTTATGTAGAAACAGGTGTGATGATACTACGCATCCCATTGCGCAAGTTGGTAAAGTGCCATTGTCTATGCAGGATGACAAAATGAAGTACTTGGTTGATGTACTTCATGTTTTGAATATTACAAAGAACCTTGTTTCTATTGGACAGATGGTTGAGCAGGGCCTGCAAGTGAGGTTTAATCCTCAAGGATGTTTTGTGGAAGACTTCAAAAATAAGTGTCTCTTGGTTGGAAAGGGTAATAGAAATGGTTGGATGTTTACTTTGGATGGAACATGCCTGAGATAAAGGCAACCATGTTTGCGTATGGAACAGATATTGACATATGGCAAAAGTGCATTGGTCATGTGAATGTACAGTGACTAAAGTCTATGCAAGCCCAAAATATTGTTGTAGGTTTGCCAAAGTTTAAGGTTGACGGTATGCATAAGATATGTGAAGCATGCCAACTTGGTAAGCAAGCCAAACATGCTTTCCCACATGCAAAGCATGTCAGTGCAAGGCCATTGGATGTCATACATTCAGATGTATGGGGACTGACCAAGACTGCAACAATTGCAGGTTGTAGATACTATGTTACATTCATTGATGACCACACTAGGAAAGTGTGGGTTTATTTCATGAAGGAGAAAAGTGAGGTGTTTGCTCACTTTCAGAGATTTAAAGACTTGGTCGAGAAGGAAAAAGGCATGCAAATAAAATGCCTAAGATCAAATGGTGGGGGAGAATTTTTCTCCATTGAGTTTAGCGATTTCTTAAGAAAGCAGGGAATCAAGAGGCAATTTACGTGTATGTACACTCCGCAACAGAATGGTGTTGTAGAAAAGGAAAACAGGCACATTGTAGAAGTGGCACATGCCTTGATGTCTGAAAAGAATATGCCACATTACTTTTGGATAGAAGCATAGCAACTGTTGTGTACATTATGAATAGGACACCCACTGCACACATGTTCATGGTATGACTCCTGAATAGAAGTTTATAGGCATAAGATTGGATCTGTCTCACTTGAAAGTGTTTGGGTGTATTGCATATGTACATGTTCCTAATGAAGTGAGAATAAAGTTGGATCCAAAGGTAGAGAAATGCATCTTCATTGGTGATGCTATGGAGCAAAAATGTTATAGATGCTATAACCCTACCACTCGTGAGATGCAAGTAAGCAGAGATGTTTTCTTCGATGAGATGAGTAGCTAGTATGCACCAGTAGTGAAGGCAAAAGAAGATGTAGATGTGAGAAGTGTTGATGTTGCACCACATGTAGAGCAGCAATCACAGGTGGTGCTAAGTGGACCTAGGGAGTCCTCGAGCAGTGGATCCAATGTTATCCCATGGTTAGGTAGTAGGTTGAGAAATGATGCAGGTACACATGTATCACGAAAAGGGAAGGAAAAGGTAAAACAACCTTTTGTGCTTGATCTGTCAGCAGGTCACTCAAATGTGGATGGTGACTCTAGTGGCTCTAAGCAGAGCTTTAATGAGGAGCTTGGCATTCCGTCTATGGTTACTCCTGGTGTAAGGAGAACGAGGGCTTCTTTGAGGACACTTGGTAGTAGTGATCCAGGCAGGTGTACGAGGGCTATTTTGAGGACACTTGGTAGTGATCCAGGTGTACGAGGGCTATTTTGAGGACACTTGGTAGTGATCCAGGTGTACGAGGTGTACGAGGGATATTTTGAGGACACTTGGTAGAAGTGATCCAGGTGTACGAGGGTTAGATACCCTGTTGACAAGTTGAGATATGATGGATATACAGCCCATCATTATGCTTACATGAGGTAAAAGCAATACAAGAGGTTGAGCCCACTTACTTTGAGTAGGAAATCGGAAATAAGAAATGGGAAGATGCCATGGATGAGGAGACGGCAGCATTGGATGCAAATGCAACATGGGAGTTAGTGCCTTTGCCTAAGGAAAAGAAGGCAATTGGATGTAAGTGGGTGTATAAAGTCAAGCACAATGCTAATGGTTCAGTGTGAGAAGGTACAAGGCAAGATTGGTATGCGTAGAGTTATGGCATAGACTATGAGGAGACATTCAGCCCGGTTGCAAGAATGGCAACCATGAGAGCTGTCATTGCTAGTAAAGGGCAGCTTGTGAGGTAGCTTGGTTTCAGAAGCTACTTGGTGACATGGGAGAGCCCGTGGATAGGGTAGTTGTCATATGTTGTGACAACATGAGCAGCATACAGCTGCCCAGTAACCCAATTTTCATGCTAGAACGAAGCACATTGAGGTGCATTATCACTTTGTGAGGGAGAAGGTTCTAGTAGGAGATGTAGATCTGGTATATCTCAGCACAGAGGATCGGGTAGCTGACATCTTCATGAAGGCATTTGCACAGAGAAGCTCCACAAGTTTAGGAGCTTACTTGGAGTGCAATGTGTGGAGTTGAGCTCGAGGGGGAGTATTGAGATAGCGAGCTCAACTAGTGCTATGGCGGACATTGATGACCCACTTGGGTGATAGCTTCCGCATCTACACCAGTGGCATGGTTGGTGAGATTATGGGTTTTAGGAATAGCTGTTGATTGCGAGGTTTTGGCATTGAACTTTGTTGGTGAGGATGGAGTTGAAGGGGTAGATGCTTTATCAGAGTTAGTCATTGATGCAGATGGCAGGTCATTGTGTAGAGGGGATTTCATGGAAGAGGCTGGTAACTTTTTGCATTCAGCATCATAGAAATCCATTAGGGTTGGATCCTCTTCCGTGTAGTATGGTATTGTCAACTTTGTGTCATTGACCATCACGATGACCTTATCGAGTAGCAATAGTCCATTTATGTCCCAAGATTAAATTTTCTTCTAACACATAACCACAAAAAACTTACAAGTAAGGGGTTAGTTTCAATATACATTGTATGTTCAAAGTACCCCAAACATGGCATGTTTAAGTCATGTGAATGGAATTCTTTCAAGATGAGCCATGAGTGTTGGTTGACCTAACAAATCCCATAACTCGAGGGTCATGAGATTGTGCTCTCATTGTGGATAAAGCTATGCTTGAATTGTGGTGAGTTTAGTGGAAAGTTCTAATCTAACCATAATTCTTGGGATATTCTCAGTAAGATATGTTGGAACTTCCAGCTCTCTAAGGTCTCTTCCTCCCGTTAATAGTAATTTCACAATGCCTATAGGAGTGTTCAAGGTGACTGTTTGCATGGATTGATCAATTGAATACAACAAGATATGTTAGAACTTCCAGCTCTCTAAGGTCTCTTCCTCCCGTTAATAGTAATTTCACAATGCCTATAGGAGTGTTCAAGGTGACTGTTTGCATGGATTGATCAATTGAATACAACGAGTCACTTACCCAAGTTCCACCAAGTGATATCATAGTCAAGGGAATATGAGGTAACATGGAATATGAGGTAACATGGAATCTAAATTCCACATTTCCACCGATTGTTTGAGTAGCATAGCTAAAGTAACTTGGAACTTCAATCTTTTGTCGATTGGCACCTCTTGTAAGACTTGACTTTAGGGATAATTTTAGGTTATCCCAATGACACCCAAGTGTCTATTATCATGATGTTATGACTAGCTTGAGGTCTAATCAATGCGCGTTTGTGCTTAACATCATTGCCCGTAGGGAAATCTAACCATACCATGATAGAATCTTCAAGAGGAACCATGGATGTTTCAGTTTTTGTTTCAGCTTCAGATCTCGTTTCGGTTTCATATTCCCATTCACTTTCATCCTTTGCTTGGCTTTCAGCTTTTTCAATAGTACCCAATGTGTATAATGGCACACTCGGTCCTTTGACAACTTTAACTGAGGTTTGTTTGGAAACTTGTGAATCCCCATAGTAGTCATGTTCTATGTAGCTCTTTATATCTTACTATAACTCATGTTTAGCCTTTAATGGTGCAAGGGTTGAAGCTATGCTAGCTTCACCCCACACAAGAGAAGAGCACTCCTCCAAATGAGGATTTGAGAGACTGCTTTAATTTTGTAAGGGATTCATCGAATTCCTCACGTGCTTTTTCAACTGCATAATTCGTGCAGTCGGCCTCTAATAACTTTTCTGTAGAGAGTATGTCTTCCTCTTGAAAGGGGAAACGATAGTCCTTCGATTTTATATTTTGGCTATTTTTTAGGATTGGCATTATGAGGTTCAATCAACAATGCTAAGCATGTTCTCTTGAGCTTGTTTTTTCCATTCCGCATATATCATGTGATCTTGATTTTCAAGTCGAGGTGGTTAGGCGGGTTTTAGTTTCTTGGTTGGTCTATGAGGTGCACCTAGTAATGAATCAGAACTTAGTTTATCCACACTAAGTGACATACTAGAACTTGTAGCATCTTTTACCTTTCCTTGGATCGTCAGGTTTTCATTCGGTTTGCCTATGTGGTGACGAGAAGGAACTTTCTTTCGAGATTTTGTATTTCGTGTCATACATGTGGGTGTTGTGGTTTGTATGGTAGCCTTTGAGGTGGACGCTTCTACATCATGTGTAGCTTTTTGCTCTATTGGGGTTAGGTCCTCTACAGGCTCCTTTCCCTTGTCCTTTATTTTAACCTTAGTTTTAATAGTTTGGTATAGGCGCCTTGTACGCACAATGGGGATTGGGGTGGACATAGTAATTGCAATGAACACAAGGCATTTTTCCCAGCACTTGGAGATGCATTAAGGATGATTGGTTTTGAGGGGGCTCATCCTCTCTTAGAGATTCTAGTTCAAAGCGTTTAAGCAAGGCTGCATAGAATTCACGGAATGACAATTCCGAAATCAATTTTTCTTTAGCCATTGCTTCACTTGGTTTAGATGAGGAACATCTCGTATTGTGTTTATCCTCCATCATGTTGTCATCTAAACGTATTGCTTCTTTACAACATTGATCGAATGTTTCTGGACTGGATACAATGATCAAGTTGTGTAAGCTGTTATTCTTTATGCCCATGATAAAAGATCTTTTCAATTGAACATCATTTAGTTTCTCCCATGGCTCACATCGTGAGTCCAAGAGTTTTATCCGAGGATAAAGTCTCTAATGGTTTCATTTTGTTTCCGCTCAATCTAATAGAGTTTGTTTGTTGCACTCCACCGATCACCTTGTCTTGAGAAGCCGTGGATAAAGGCTATTTTTAAGGTCTTGAAGTTTGTCTTGATCGTTGGCATCAATGTGATGAACCATCTGCTAACCTTTCCTACTAAGCATAGGTTCAATGTATGTCCCTTGGTGGGGCAGTTTGGATTTCCAAAGGCTTCACATCGTTGTTGTTCAAACATTTGTATGAATTGAACATGATTTTGGAAATCTGTACAGCCATGTTTTTGTACGAGTCACTGAGGCCACGTGAGTGCTAATGTGGATAGGGACTCACGTAGACCTTGGGCAACCCCCATCCTAGATTAGTTAATACGTCCAAGGTGTGGGTATCTAGCGGTTGTTGCAAAAAGGGTTGGTACCTAGCATGTCTAAAGGCTTAGTACTTATGATAGTGCTAGGTAAGGGGCCAAATCCTAGGGAGATTGATGAGACAGGGGGTGTAAAACCTGATGACACACTTGTTGTAGGCATGGCAAATGGAATGGGGAGATGCATTTGGGGCATGGACCTTAATGGCTTGAAGATATCAGCCATTGGGTTCGGTTTGGGTGTGAGCCCATGTAATCCCTCTATCGTTGACGTTGTCAGTACCTCAATAGTTGAAATTTGCTATGGAGGATCAAATATGATGATTAAACACATGATTGAATAGAAATGATGCTAAGCACAAGTATTAAACACTAATAAAAAATGATTATCTTAATGATGCTCATAATGACAACATAATTAGAGGCGAAGAAGCTTAATCAATTCAATTGGATGTGAGCATTGTATATAGGCTAGAGTACATGATATTAAGTTGCAATTAGGTGTTAAACCTTGATCTAAATCATCTCCACCTTCCCTCCTTTATTCATGGACCTAAAAGTGACTTGTCTTCCTAGATTCAAGTTGATTGATCTAATCACACCTACTGATGAACCCACGACCTCTTTTGGCTGATTTTGAGCTACCAATTGACCCTTTTACATCATGGTAATGAAGAACAATAACCTTTGAACACATTTGCCTATATATCTATGACATTTCTATGGTTTTATGTGCATAGTGCTTGTACAAGATATGTGTCCTATACAACATTTCTAATGAGGTGTTTGCCATATTTTTAACATTAATGAGCAAACACTTTTTTATATATAAGATTTTTAGGTTTTCTTACAGCCCATTAAGCCTCAAGAGGCATGGTGTACCCTTTGTTGGGTCAAACGAGTCTTCGTTTGCCCTAATAGCTTAGGCGTTACACGCACGTGAACGACCTCTTAAGAGATATTTTTCCAGAAAAAGCCAATAGCATCCTAGATGGAAGAGGAGGTCTTAAAACCTATTTTCCATCACTATCTCAAGATGATTTTTTTTCCAGAAAGATTTTCCTTGTTTTGTAGCCTGTTTTTAAATGTGTTCCAAAAGGAATTTGGAAAAACTTTGTATGAGAGAGTTGTAGTATTTTTGGAGTACTACAACTTTGTCTCTGAGTTTTTTGTAATTTCGTATTTTAGACACTAAACAAGTAATCCGAATATGGTTCATAATCGTTTTTGGGCTGGGTGATTTTTAGTGTTTTAAGGGTAGATTTTTGCCTCGATTTTCGGGTTAAATTTTGAGGCTACTGGTCAGAAGCCAAAATGATGGATTTTGCTCTCAGATGCTCAAGACCAATTTTTAAGGCCTTGATGTCAGATTTTTGATGAGCACTAGAGTGCATTCATTGGAGTCATGGTTTAAGAGATATGAGCCTCCAAACAGGGCTATTTTCTAGGCTCTTTTTTTTTGGGTGTGAACTGCTTAAGGTGTGAGATCTTAACACGTGAAACGTTCATTTTTTTTGGGCGTGGGACACTTAAGACGTGAGACCTTGACGCGTGAAATGTCTGCTTTTTTTTTTTGGGCGTGAGACCTTAATGCGTGAAACGTTTGATTTTTTTATATTTATATTTTTTTGGGCGTGAGTCCTTAAGGCATGAACCGCTTATGGCATGAGATATTAACACGTGAAATGTCTGATTTTTTTTTGGGCGTGAGACCTTGAGGCGTGAACTGCTTCAGGCATGAACCGCTTAAGGTGTGAGACCTTAACGCGTGAAACATATGATTTTTTATTTTTTATTTGGCCATGGGGGTTGTTTCATGGCGTGAAACAACAGGTACTGTTCACGGCATGAACTGAGTGGTTCACAATTTTTTTTTTGGCTGTGGGGACTGTTTCATGGCGTGAACTGGGTGGTTCACGGATTTTTTTTTGGAGTCTAGAAGGAAATTCAAATTTTCTTGTTTGGGAGAAATATTTTTTGAATTTTAAATTAGGGAGATATGGGTGTTTTCCCAAAAAGGCAAGTGAGAATTAAAGAAGTCAACACTTTTATGACATCCCCTTACACCTTTCATAAATGAGTCCCAAAATGGACAATTTGACAACTCATTGGCATCTTTTGCTCTCATTAGTCTTAATTAGTTATGTATAAAAGTGCTTAGAAATTAATCAAAGATTAATCCTTCCACTAATCTTTTCTCCTTTTAGACTAATCAAGGACTCTAATTAACCACTAATCACTAATTAATTCATACCATTGAGCACATCATTGAATAGAGCATGAAATTGCTTAGCTATGTACATCAACTAATATGTAAATTAATCTATAATTAGAGATTAATTAAACTCTTAATTTTAGTCTCTTCTCTTCTCTTAATTAAACTCTTAATTTTAGTCTCTTATCTTTATGCAAAATTAAGCAAAAGTGAGGAAAATTCACCCAATTGATGTAATTAGGTGTTTTGATGTATCTAAATGCTCTCAAAACATTCAAAAATACTAATTTCAACCTCTTATATAATCAAATTTGACTCTCAAAAACATATTTTCTAATCTTTTTGCCTCTGAACTCGATTAATCACCCTTAATGAGATAAAAACAAGTCAATTAAGGAAGATTAGTCGATTTCAAGTGTTTTTTAATGGTTTTGAGAAATTTTTTAAAGGATTAAGCTACTCCTAATGCTTGCTAACACTCTAATGCACACAATTCAAACAAAAAACACATAAATCAAGAAAAAAGTAATGATTTTAGTTCTATGTTTAACTCTAAAGAGAGCTAAAAATCACTAAAAATTGCATTCTATTGCATTTTTTGATGTAATGGAAGCAACCACGGCCTAAAGCACTCTATGTGCAAGCCCTAGAACATTAAAAACTAAATTATCAACAATAAAAATAATGATTTAAGCTAAAAATTAACCAAAAAGCATTCTTTATAAAACAAAAAAGGGAGTTATTCTACACCAAATCACACACAAATCACCATCAAAACCACATCTTTTTCATGGGACACCATTAATAAAGTAAATGGACAATGGGCAATGCATAGATTAGAGAAAAATGATAGAAAAAGCTAAGGGATGACTCCCCAGGCGGTGCCAAAAATGTTATGGCTCACCATAACCCCCCTTGAAACACATCCAACAAGAGATTACCTAGTGAACCGCAACTGTCGTGAGGATATTTCCAATGGCTGAGCTCATAACCCTTGAGGTCTCCAAACTCTACAACTCCTTGAGATGCAATTCTATCGCGTCTCCCAGCCGTGAGTGTTGTCACATCGTCGGCATTGCACTATGTGTACTCGTCCCTCCTCTCACCTCACTTCACTCACACACACTCACTAGCATGCATTAGAGAGAGATTAGCAAGACCAAGACTCTATTGCACAATAGGAGTGTTGTTTGTATTATGAGAGATATTCACTTATATACATGGCCATAAGTGTTCACACTCACTTAAACTGTGGCTGGTCGGGCACTTTAGGCTCATAAGAGGCCTAATGCTATTACAATGACTCATCTCATAATATATCCATGAAGTACATCACTCGGGACTTCACCCTAGCTTACTACCACATGCTCTTGAAGCAAAAATCACCATAAGTATTCCATAAGACATTACGGGCACCCATCCAAGTTGTAGATTTGGACACCATTGCTTTATATCTTGAATGTATGACCTTTTGGTGTATCTACCTTGACTCCTTGATATAAGATAATGGTAGTAGCTCTTGTTAACCCTAGAAATGCGTTAACAATATAGTTGTAGAGAGTGTCATTAGAAGTGTCATTTGTTCGAAAAGTTGTCATTAGAAGTGTCATTAAAGATGTCATTTAAGTTATCATCGGAAGTGTCATTAGGTTGGAATATGAAGGGTTATTTTGAATATGAAGAGTCACTAAGGAGTCGGTTAGTCAGTTAGTTGTTATGGAAAGAGTCGCATAGGAGTCTTTTAAAGGGCCAAAGTCTTCTTGTAAAGCGTGTGAGAAATCAATCAAGAATTGAGTTACGAGGCTCTCTCTCTTTCTCTCCCTCTATCTCCGAGTAATGCTCCAATGAGAGTCTCTTGTGTGTGTCTGTGTAAGTCTTGTTAAAGGCACAGCCTCAACACTTGGCGATCAACATTGGGTATCCTATTTTCTCCTACTAGAGCGCAGAGGTGTGTGCTGAATAAAGCAATTTGGCGGAGCAACAAAAGGAATCGGCTGTCAAATGTAGTTAGGCGTTGTAGCAAGGCAAAGTGTAGGAGGCTGGCGTAATCAAAGTCGAGTAAAAGTTGCCGACTGTATTGATGAGTGGAGATGGCAAGTAAAAGTTGCCGACTGTATTGATGAGTGGAGATGGCAAGTTCACAACCCAATAAGGGTACTGTTTAATGTGAGCAATCCGTATAATTCAGCAGAGGAAGCAATTTCGTTGGGGCTCAAGCAACGTGGTGACGCTATTTCAAATTCATTCTGTGTGAGTAGTTCGGATATTATAGTAGATGCAATGATTTCGCTTGCTTTTAGAAGATGGGCTGAATTCGAAGAAGCAGGGGGATTTAGTGTAGCGCTCATGGAGGAGTTTCTGAATAATAAGCAGTTGTAAGGAGGAGTGAAGTTGAAGGCGTTGGTGCAGGTCGAAAGGACGAAGATCCTGTTTGCAGAAGGGCAAATCAGAGAAGCCATTAATATTTTTAGAATTATGTATGGTTGTTTTTATTTTAGTAATTTAAGGGGGCATTCAAGCGCAGAAGTGCATATCTATAATGAAGTTGAGGATGCTGATTGGATACAAAGAGCCTATGAGATTCAGGTCTCTCAAGGTGTCGACATATCAGGAGGAGCTTTTGGACACAGATTCAAGCGGGTGACTTTTTGCAAGGATGGAGTGATCCGAAGGGGACATACCGGGCAAGAGACCGGATGTACCACCTGGCGACGTGAAGCCTGCAAGAAGCGCAATCTTGGATGAGTTTATGGAGGAATCTTTTGGTGAATCGATGCCAAGACGAGATTTGCAAACTTGTCATTTATTGTCTCAAAAATGAATGTAAACCCTAGGATAAGGCATTTGACCTCTCTCAAGGGTGTAGTGGGTTCTTAATTGCTTCGCAACTATTCCCTCGGCGGGTGTGCCAAGTGTAGAGAGTGTCGTTAGAAGTGTCATTTGTCCGGAAAGTTGTCATTAGAAGTGTCATTAAAGATGTCATTTAAGTTGTCATCGTCGGAAGTATCATTAGGTTAGAATATGAAGGGTCATTTTGAATATGAAGAGTCACTAAGGAGTCGGTTAGTCAGTTAGTTGTTATGGAAAGAGTCGCCTAGGAGTCTTTTAAAGGGCCAGAGTCTTCTTGTAAAGCATGTGAGAAATCAATCAAGAATTGGGTTACGAGGCTCTCTCTCTTTCTCTCCCTCTGTCTCTAAGTAATGCTCCAATGAGAGTCTCTTGTGTGTGTTTGTGTAAGTCTTGTTGAAGGCACATCCTCAACAATAGTCTAGCACCATCTTACAAAAGGTAAGCTTCAACTACAAAAAAGGTAAGATAGTGTTAGAATTTGTGCATCTCTGTGTTTTGGGGCTATACCTATTATTGGGTATTTAATACTTTTTCTCCTATTTATTTTGTCTAGGGCATGTCGGCCAGCCCTAGAGGCAGTCGACCAAGTCTCTATTGCACTATATAAAGAGTTTCCCATTATTCTCTCCATCATTCACTTCCCTTGCACATTGTTCAACACTTAGTTGCTGGCTATTGCCATTGTAAAGCTTTATTGCTGCTGTTTATAAAAGGTCATCTTGTCCAACTCTCTCAATCTCCTTTGCACTCTCATAAGTTTCGTATTTATGCTTTCGCCTATGCTATATCCTTCATGCTATCATACTCTTAGGCCTAGGCAGTACCAAACTTTGCAAACCTGCCCACCTTTCCCTCCTCTATTGTGCGTTTTCCTCTCCATATCTCTCCTGGCTACAGATTCGTGACAACAAGTTGCCGCGTTTCCCAATTGTGCTACATTTTCAGGTCCAACCAACCTGCTGTTTGCTTCTGCTAGCTAGTTTGGTGGCTGCGTTTTCTCCTTTATACTTACAGAGGCATGCGCCGACCATGTACTTGGAACCCTTAGAGCTAGTTCCCTCAGCAAGGTACCTTCATAGGCTACACACAAATAAATATACGTAACACATGAATACAATATTCCAAAAAAGGTAAGCATTTCAATCAAAACACAACATACCTTCATAGGCTACACATAAACAAATATATGCAACACATGAATACAATATTCCAAAAAAATAGGCAAAATTTCAATCAAAACACACCATAATCTCATTTTGAAGTAGTGTATCACAAGCTCGATACAACATCATTACTCGTTAGTCAAAACTCCCACAACAAGTCAAATAAATACCTTCAATCATAAGATATCCTTGGGTAGGTCTTCTCAAGAATCTTCCCTTCTTGAGAATCATTCCAAACCCAAATTCAACCAATCTTGTCTAAGGTATTTCACGTATAAGGATGGCCATTTCTACTCTAGGGATTAATCTTCCAAAATTAAGGGTCTAGCTCTTGAATTTACACTTTATCTCACATCATCGAGAATTCTTCCAAGGATCCTTAGTCAGTTCTTGAGGGACTTATGGTGGTTACCTCTCCTTGAGGGTCCTTAAACTACAATCCAACCTTGGGTTCTATTCTCATACTTCTTAAGAAATTGACCTTGGGTTCTATTCTCATCCTTAGTCAGTTCTTGAGGGACTTATGGCGGTTACCTCTCCTTGAGGGTCCTTAAACTACAATCCAACCTTGGGTTCTATTCTCATACTTCTTAAGAAATTGACCTTCTTAAGTCAAGCACAATAACCTTTACTTGTCTAAATCCTTATTCTCTAATTAAAATCTCTTAATTCTAGCCTTTTTCAAGGCTTCCTATTCATTGGTTTTGGGTTAAGGGATGTGAGACTCTCTCTCTCTCTCTCTCTCTCTCTCTCTCTCTCTCTCTCTCTCAAAATCTTCTTTTCATAAGAGAGAAAGAGAGGCTCTTAATCTAGTAATATTTGGGCTCAACTAGATTTCCTTGAGGTAATCCTAGAGTTTTAACTTAATCTGATATTTAATCCTACCAACTTAAGAGGTCATTTACTCTCTAGATTTTCTTCTTCTCTCTCTATAATTTTTCTTATAGAATTATTCTCACTCTAGAATTATTTGAATTAATATTCAAAAGTAATTCTAAACATTCTTTTAAGCTATCTTTAATTGATATAGGGCCTTCTTTATTGAGCTAAAGCCATATTCCCTCTCTAGACTTAGGGATTTTCTTGAAAATAAATATTATTGAAAAACCTTGATTCTCACTACATTTTTATCCTTTTAACTAAATCTCCTATATGAAGGGGGTCAATTTTACACATTTATGTGCACCATGTGCATATTTGCATACATCCATAAGGTACACACTTATGTGGATATTTTAAGACACTTCATTAATTCAATCCTAATTGATTTCTAAAAGTTAAGCCATTTATTCTATCCTACCTAACTCTTAACCTCATAATTCTAGAGTACTCAATTTCTCTAATTCTAGAGCTTTATCCTTAGACTATCCTACCTAACTCTTAACCTCATAATTCTAGAGTACTCAATTTCTCTAATTTTAGAGCTTTATCCTTAGACTAAACTGACTAAACTTTAACCTCATAATTCTAGAGTACTTGATTTCTCTAAGTTTAGAGATTTATCCTTAGACTAAACTGACTAAACTTTAACCTATTAGTAAATTAAACCTAAGGCAACTACTATGGTCAATTAATAATTTGTTTCTATGGAAATGGAAAGATAATATTTCTTTCTTAAATATTAAACTAATCCTTTATTCTAGATCAATTCCAAGCCTAAGAATTAATATGGTGCTAATTTAATTACTTTAATTAAATCTATGCCCATAGTCATTTGAAAAACTTTAGACTTGGTAAAATTCTAAGGCTCTTGCATAATTATTTATGTAGAAAACATAAATAATTATTTATGCATAATTATTTATGTAGAAAACATTTTATTTACATTAATTCACTTAGACATATCAAAATGAAGATAAATGCTAAAAAATGGTCAAATTTGAGCTATAAATATGATGAAATGTACCTTTTGGGCCTTGCTTTGGACTTGACGTAGATGCAAATTAGGATGAGAAGAACTTGCACAATACCCTAGAATGCCACATTTTTTTTGCATCCTCCTAGGCTCTTACAGTGCTCAATATGACAATATTTTTGTACTTTTGAAGGCCTTAAAGTGCTAGAAAAGGGACTATTAGCTTAGAAACTGTACTTGGCATAGAAAGCTATGAAATGAGCTTCACAAGCCTCAAGAAACAGTTTGTGGATTTATCATAAAGAGGAGGGCCTATGCCAAGCCACCATACCTGCCATGAAATCCATACACACCATAGAAATTGAAGACTAAACTAGACCTTAGATTAAATTGCATGCACTTTATCTAAAGCGAACTAATAAAAAGTGCATAACTCTTATTTTGCATCAACCACTTACCATAAACCATTAACAAAATACCATGGGTAGATAAAACACCACCTACCAACCCAATCCACCGTTTTTGGTCAATCCACATGCACATATAGTGGTGCATATTTATTTAATTTTCCAAGGGGTAACCTTGTAATTAAATGCCCTAATATTCTAATTGATTCACTAACACTTGACTTAAATATTTATTTTCTTTTTCCCAATTAATTTTTATCAATTGACCTTTTTGACTTAATTTACTTGTAGGTGTGCACATGTGCACTTAGGGGTGATCCCTTTTTTATTTTTTTGCACATGTGCACTTAGGGGTCTTTCCTTTTTTATTTTTTTGCACATAAACCATTAAAAAAAGGATTTAATATATTTATTTATATTTTTTTAAAAAGTATTTAATATATTTATTTACAAAATTTCCTCAAAATAATGAACACAAAATATTTTCATGATCACTTAAAATTTAGTGCTTAGTAAGAGGGTTCTTACAATGAACTAGAAAAGTTGCTTGCCAAACAAAAGAACTCTAAAATTAGTCTAACAATTTAGTTTTTTGGATTGGACATCAAAGAAAATGAGCCACTTCAAGCTCAAATAAAATGAAAAGTGCTATACAGCAACAACTTATATGCATTGGATCTCTAGTAGATGAGGAGGATGCTATAACAATTCTTTTCAAGAGAACAACCTTGGAAGCTTTTACCCCATTGGTGGCTATCTTGAAAATCTACCTGACCCAGCATTCATTGGAGTTGAAAGGCATAACCTTGATCGAAGAGGAGAAAAGACTCAAAGTAAAAGTAGGTGGACCTTCATCACATTATAAGGGGAAAATATTCTTCACCAAAGGACCAAGAGCCTGAGAAAAGTGAAACTTTTGTGGCAAAGTAGGCCACTTAGAGAAAGATTGTTGTGGAGAAAAAAGAAGATTCAAGCTAACACTCAAGCAAACATAATTCAAGATTGTTGTGGAGAAAAAAGAAGATTCAAGCTAACACTCAAGCAAACATAATGATAAAAGAAGAACCAAATGAAGGGACTTCCCAAAAGGAGGCCCAATCATCGAAACATCTCTGTTAAATTAATGGAAGATGGTACCTTTCTTACCTTGCATAAACTTCAAGCACTAAGCAAACACTGTAGCCTATTAGGGCATGTGTGATATACCACTCTAGAAAATTGTAGATCCAATGTATGTATGGTGGGAGTAGTTCATTGCTTGAGGGGGAGAGTAAAAAATAGCAAGTGATATCGAGTAAATATTGGGAGCAAGGGGAGTGTCATGTGATCCTCAAATTATTGTATAAGTTGCATAAATAATAGAAAATGGTTCAAATTCTCAGAGGAAGCCTAAGTATAAAGGAATGTGTGGAATGTCTAGTCCATATGGCGGCCAAACGAAGGCACCACCTAAAAGAAAGTGGGAAATAGCCTAAGTGGGTGCTCAAATCTAAGTAGTATTTGGGGATAGCTTGATCAATGTTAGGAGCCACAATTAGGGGCTAATTGAGATGTACTCAATACTATATAAAGGCCCTTGGATTATCATATAAGCTTTTTGCTAAACCTTTTGTCTTGTCATTATGCTCTAGTTTTGTCATTGTCATTATTCTTAATTTCTTTCTTGCATTTCTATTATGTTAAGATATCAATTCTAATCCATTTCTATATGCCCTAACTCTCTCAAGGCATGAAACTCAACTAGGCTGAGGTAGAGAAAGAAGCGAAACTCAAAGAGGTTGCCACCAAGCCTCAAGAGGAAGATTTGAGGCAAGTGCCCAAGCACTTTAAGTGTCCGATAACATTGGAGATAGAGTGATATATGGTGAGAAGGCTCAAAGAAGGCTAGGCAGAGAGCCTCATACCTCTTATAATGGCCTTAAAAGGTCAAAGAATGCCAAGTAAAGAGCCTCATGCCTCTTATAGCATCCCTACTGAGGTCAAGGAAATAAATCTCACTAGCTTTGCTCAAGAGCCTAACCCAATTTTTATTGCTAAGGACCTCATACATGAGTAAGAACGGAGAGACGGAGCCTTACCCAAAGAATTCCAAGATTTTTTAACCTAGAAGTACACCAACATGAAGAGAATTCCTTTAGAAAGTGGTGAAATAGACAATCCCTCTCCATGCAGGTGCAAAATCATCAAAATAAAGAGCCTACCACACGAATCTCAATGAGTATAGACAAATGGTTAAAGAAGACCTAGAAAAGCTAATCGACACCATGGGACTTGTGTATGAGATGGAGCATGTTGAGTCCCAAGAAGAACATAAAGCTTAGAGTGTGTGAGCATGTGTTAATCTTAAAAATGTTGATGTCACCTTAATTCACAATCAGTAACCCTTGCCATACATGGACTACATGTTGGAAAGAGTTGCTAGATTAGAGGCTGAAAGCATCTTGGATGCTTCTCATGCTATAACCAGGTGATAATTGTGTTGGATATCAATGCTCCACCCTTATATTGTATTGTCCAAGCACAAACTAGCTCATGGTTATATAACCCCCATTATAAGGAGTAGCCATTATTAAGCAACTCGGGTGCTCGGTATCCTCGTATTCACATAGGAAGGTTTCCTATAAGGCCAGATGGTTTAGAGATGGCTTGGATTAGATTTGGCACATTGCTAAATAGGTTACATGATCACTAGATTGTTAGGTCACAACGGTCCACATATAGAGTAGGTAGACTTTATTCTTGGACACCCTATCTTGACTTGTGGAGATAGAGGAATCTATGAGTAGGAGAGGAGAATTTGCCGAGGTCTTGCTTCTCTCTCTAGCAACTTCAGGAGAGTTCACCAGATAGCCTATGGATTGAGAGTGAGAGCTTAGATCCATAGAGGAGAGGAGGGTGGAGTACCGATACCATGCCAAATCTTCCTTCTAGACCTAGGTTGGAGATAGAGTCACTAAGGATATCTTTGAGATTGCTGGTCTCCACAGGTGGAGAGATGGTAGTTATAGGCTGGGAGGCCAGGATGGAGCTATCACTTCTGACCCCCCCATGTGAGAGCCATTGCCATAGATTTTTTCAGATCCCTTCTCACATGAGTGCCCCATTATCCTCACAAGTGGTGGATGCACAAGAGAGGGCCTGGTGGCACATGAGAGGTGGTTCCCTTGGCTCTTTGGACCTTCCTATTGACTCCCTTCATAACAGAGGAGCTGGTGGAGGCCTTGATGGCTCTTCCTAGGGGAAAATGCGTAGGGGCGGATGGGCTTCCAATTTCTTTTTTTCTTCATCATTGGGATCTCATGGAAGGAGAGCCTTCAATGTGATTATGACCACAAGCACCATGCCAAAGAGGCTTTGAGAGGGTCTGATTTACTTGATTCTCCTAAGGAGGCTGGTGATAGATTGAAGATTCGATAATGGAGACCCATCACTCTCCTTGGGACCACCTACAAGATTTTAGCCAAGGCCATTAGCCCAGAGACTTCGGCCTTTCCTCCCCAACTTGATCCATGACACTCAGAAAGGTTTTGTTTAGGATGATCGGAGCATTCTTGACAACATCTTCACTTTCTAGGGGGGTGATAGCTTTAGCCAAGATGCACGAGTAGGATCTCTTTGTGCTCCTTCTGGATTTTGAGAAAGCCTATGATAGAGTTAACTAGGGATTTTTATAGGGCACGATGTACTGGGGATGGGTTTTCTAGTGGAGTGGATCGGTGGTGTTTTTAGACTTTACTCGGCATCTCATAGTCAGGTTCTTAGAGCCAGAGCGACAAATTTCCCCTTTCTTGCTTGGTTTGGTAGGGCTGCCCCACCACTAGCACCATACCTCTTTCTATTTATTGTCAAGGCCATGAGAAGCTTTTTCTCATCTCAGGAGTCTCGACTCTAGGGATTGCGTCTCCCCATCCATACTCATCAAGAGGAGTTGCTAGACTTCGAGTTTGCAGATGACACAAAAACATCCTTATTTGGAGAATTTTTAGAGATTTACAAAAGCTATAGCTCGGTCTTCTATCGCTAATCAGGAGCACATATCAACTGGCACAAGTCATGTGGTTTTTGGGTTTGGCATCCAGTTAAGGCTTTCTAGTGTTCCGTTATCTTGGATGCTAGGTGGGCATTGATATCTCCCCAAAGCAGCAGCTAGCCCCTCTTCTTTTGAGCATTCAGAAGATTCTTTTGTACTAGAGTTTACGAGGCTCTTCTTAGCAGACCGAGTGGTGTGGAAAACCAGGTTCTTCTTGTCACCATGTGGTATATTACTTCTTATTGGGACTTCTCCCAAGCCTACATTGTTTAGGTTCAGCAGTTGATCCATAATTATCTAGGTGAGTAGTAATGGGAGGCCTACCTAGGATAAGGTGGTCTAAAAAGTGATCATACAGCCACACCATAGAGGGGGCCTAGACATCATCGACCCCACCATTCAGAGCCATGCCTTGCTTGGGCAAGTTGACTGCTAGAGGACTTCTCCCAGGCGGCAAGCCTTGCGAGAAGTATTTCCTCTTGGCTAAGATTTCAGCTCTTACTCTAAACTTGGGGGGCCCTTGGCCATAAAGTACTAGATGAATCTTCATGAAGATGTGGGCCCATAGCTTTAGCCCAGCTTTTGAGGACACATTTTTTGCCATCCTACTATGAGCTTGGGATCACTTTAGGCCTGCCATCGAACAACAGCAGCAGCCAGTTCGAGTAGCCTCGGAGCATCTTCAATAGTCCCTAATCTTGAACCCCTCTGTTAATCTAATTCTAGGATTAACAAGAGCTACCTCCATTATCTTACATCAAGGAGTCATGATAGTTACACCAAAGGGTCATACATTCAAGATATCAAGCAATAGTGTCCAAAGCTACAACTTGGATGGGCGCCCGTAATGGTGTGAGTATTTATGGCAATTCCCGCTTCAGGAGCATGTGGTAGTAAGATAGGATGAAGTCCTAAGTGATGTACTTTATGGATATATTATAAGAGTGTCATTGTAATAGCATCAAGCCTCTTATGAGCCTAAAGTGCCCGGTCGGCCATAATTTAAGTGAGTGTGAACACTTATGGCCATGTATATAAGTGAATTTCTCTCATAATACAACATACTCTCCCATTGTGCAATTGAGTCTTGCTCTTGTTAATCGTCTTGCTAATCTCTCTCCCTAATGCATGCTAGTGAGTGTGTGTGTGAGTGAAGTGAGGTGAGAGGAGGGATGAGGACCCGTAGTGCAACGCGGCGGCGGCGGTGTGACAACGCTCATGGGAGATGCAGTGGAATTGCTTCTCAAGGAGTTGTAGAGCTTGGAGACCTCAAGGGTTACGAGCTCGGCCATTGGAAAGATCCTCACGATAGTTGTGGTTCACTAGGTAATCTCTTTTTGCAAGGAGGGTTAGGGTGAGCCTCAACACCCTCGATCACCTAGTGGCCACATGCTAGGGGAGGGTTAGGGTGAGCCTCAACACCCTCGATCACCTAGTGGCCACATGCTAGGGGATCGGCCTCATGTATCCTAGGGAGGGTTGAGCATAAGACCTACTAGATCCCTTGGAGACCGGCTCCCATTCAGATAACTTACCCCACAAGGCTCAGGAGAGAGGCCTTCGGATACGGGGCAGAGACAGACTCAGTTTTGACATTGACTCTACTGTTCCTCTGGTGTGATTGACCCCTATCCTTGACCCTACTTCCCCCCAGAGTGGCTGGGAGTGTTTACCAAGGCATGTTATTCTCTTGGCAGTCCATGGCATAGATGAGAGCTATGCCGTGCTCACTTTTTCAATTAGACCCCATGGCAGATTAGAGAGATCAAAGCCCCCCTTTGGATGAATTCAGTGGATGCACCTTATATAGAGGGTAATGGTGATTTGATTTCATACACATGAGTGGCACATTAACCCCCCTCCAGCCAAGGTGGCCAGGGAGAGACTCTAGAATTTATGGATCTAGGAGAGCCAACCCATCAGGCACCTCTAGTGGGACCCATGGGACTGGACATGGTGTGATCCTGTAGACATGGAGGAGACTCTACCCCATTTTTTACATACGCGCACGGCTAGGCCGTAGGATCTAGATGCCAGAGGTCAAGGTTACTTTAGCAGCAAGACACTAGTAGTCTTAGGGCCTCTCATTGCATTCTCTCTGAGATTTTTGGAAGAGGCTTTGGGATAGTTTTTGACCTCGAAAGATCTCCCTCTTTTTGTGGGTTGCTAGCACATAGGAGTTTGGTAGTTAGCATGTGGTTGGCCATTAGTAGTAGACCAACAGTATGTTCGAGGTGTGGCCACCCCCAGGAGTCTCACAATGACATTGTCTTTGGGATTGCTGGAAGGCTCAACAAGTTTGGTAGCAGATTCTCTACATCTTCATGATGGATAGGACTTCCACTTATACTATTGCATGGGGAAGTGTCACTTGGGCCACTGAGGCTGAGGTTGTCAAGGCTTATGAGGAGGAAGGTGGGGGGTAGGTCTCTCATCTTTGCATTTCAAATAGTGCTAGTCCCACCCCAGCCCCATCTACTGATCTAGGGACTGCTGGTTTATGCTAGTGATGGGAGATTTGTAGTAGCGGGGAAACTGCAAGGTGGCTCTGACTGTATGCGGAAGCATCGGGAAACTGCAAGGTGGTTCTGATGACTGTATGCGGAAGCATCGGGAAGCCCTCTTGAGGCTCCGACATCTTGGCCCTTTTCTCATAGATAGAGGTGGTGAGCCCCTTTTGGCACTATACACAACCTGTGTGGTTATTCCCTCTCACACGCCTTGTATATGAGATAGCCTTCTCCTTATAGAGGTGCTAGCCGGAGGAGAAGTGCACCCTTCTTCCTCTTTTGTTCTTCAATCCTCACTCTATACATGGAGGCAAGTTTGAATTTAGCCCCTCGAAGCTATTTTTTGTAACTAATTATTTCCAAAAAAAAAGGAGATGAGATGCAGAGTTGCAATTGTGGGGACTAGGCTTTCTCTGCCAACAAAGAAGAAGGGTAAGGATTTTGACTCTTTAAATCATAAGAAAAAGGTTAAATGATTTTACTATAATAAGAAAGTGAAAAGATGCAGGGGGAAGAGAGCTTGAGCTCTTGCAAGTACACACACACTCACAAAACCCTAATAGAGAACACACACAAGGTGAGAGGCTGAAAGTCTTCTTCTTCTTCACTCAACACTCAACACACCATATACAAGATAAGAGTACACATAATATGAAAGGTACTTAACCAATACATACGAGGGTTCTCTATAGTGTGAACCCAACTAAATGAGCTGGCGCTATAACTATGCCAGTCTCTAGAATGGTTGTCACACAGCCTGTCATCCCACTGGCTGCATATCACCCATGATCTCACCAACCATGCCAGTGGTGTAAGTGTGGGGCCTATCCCCCAAGTGGGTCATCAGTGTCCACCGCCTCACTAGACGAGCTCGATATCTCAACACCCCCCCTCAAGCTCAACTCCATCTCTCCAAGCGACGCCCTGAATCTACGGAGCTTCTCTGTACCCAATGCTTTGGTGAAGATGTCAGCTACCTGATCCTCTGTGCTGACATAAACAAGGTCAAGGTCTCCTGCCAAGACCTTCTCTCTGACAAAATGGTAGTGGATCTCTATATGCTTCGTGCGAGCATGAAAGACTGGGTTCCTGGCCAACTGTATATTGCTAATGTTGTCACAGAAAATGACAACTTGTCTATCCACCCACTGATAGACCCAAATCTGCAAGTAGCTTTCTCAACCAAGCTACCTCACATGCTGCCATAGCAGCTCCTCTGTACTCGGCCTCTGTACTAGATAGAGTAACCGTAGGCTGCTTCTTGCTGCTCCAAGTCACATCAGCACTCCCCAAAGAAAACATGAATCCACTGGTAGATCTTCTATCTGAGATACTACCAGCCCAATCAGCATCTGTGTACCCATGTACACATATCTCTGTCTCCCAGTCTCATAAAATAGTCCACAATGTAAAGTAGACCTCACATACCTCAGTATGCGTCTCAATGTATCCAAATGCGGTTTCCGTGGAACCTGCATAAACTGACTCACCAACCAAACAGCATAGCTCAAATCTGGTCTGGTGATCGTCATGTAGATTTAGCTTTCTACTATGCGCCTATAATAGTAGGATCCTCCAAGATCTCTCTTGAATCTGCACTCAACTTGCCATTCTGATCTAATGGCACGGAAATAGGCTTACAGCCTGTCATACCATACTTGGACAACATGTCCAAGCCATACTGTCTCTATAATCCAATACCATGTGGTGACCTAATCACCTCAATGCCCAAGAAATATCTGAGCTCCCCCAGCTGCAACATATACACCTCTTCTTGCAAATCCCCATGCAAGAATACATTCTTTACATCATTGCTTTGACCCAACCACTGCTATCACAACTCTCACTATTGCCATCTTGGTAACTGGGCTGAAAGTTTCCTCATAATCAATGCCATATGTTTGTGCATATCCTTTGGCTATACCTGTGTATGCTTCCATCACTGTTATGTTTTACTTTGTACACCCACTTGCATCCAATGGCTTTCTTGCCTTCAGGCAATTGCACTAAGTCCCAAGTTTCATTTCCATATAGTGCATTCATCTCCTCATCCATAGCTTTCTCCCAACACACATTTCCAACAGCCTCATCAATGCATGTGGGCTCAACAACCTGCACAACCTTTGCCATATATGCATAGTGATGTGCCACATAACCATCATAGGTAAATCTCTGCACAGGATTTTTCACTCTCCCAGATCTTCGCAGCTTTTCATTCATGGCTTCCATAGCCTTCTTTACACCAGGTGTTCTCATAGATGGGATCCCAAGCTCCTCATCAAGGCCATATCTGAGCCACTAGACTCTCCATCAACATGAGAATGCCCTGCAGAAATGTCAGGCATACCAAGGGGTTCAACCACTTTCTCTTTTCCTTTACGTGATGTACTAATCACATTTGCAGGACTAGTATTATGACACAGCCTGCCACTCCATGGTCTATCACAACAGACCCTCTCCTGGTCCACTCAAAGACTGTGATTGCTGACCTGCATTCTATGCAACCACACTTCCACTCACATCAGCCCCAACAGCTTCTTTTTCAGCAGCATACCAGCTGCTCATCTCATCAAAGACATCCCTACTTACCCTCTACTCACGTGTAGCAGGGATATAACACCTGTATCCCTTTTGCTCAAGGGAATATCCAATAAACACACATTTTTCAGCTTTTGGATCCAGCATAGTTCTCAGTTCATCTGGCACATGCACATATGCAATGCATCCAAAGACTTTCAGCAGATGAGACAAATCAGGTTTTTTGCCAGTAAACCTCTCCTCTGGAGTTACATCATGTATGGCTGCAATTGGAGTCGTGTTCATGATGTATACTGCTGTAGAAACAGCCTCAGCCCAATAGCTATGCGGCATATTCTTCTCTTCCATCAATGCTCGCGCAATCTCAGCAATGTGCCTGTTTTTTCGCTCAGCAACTCCATTTTGCTACGGAGTGTATCTGCATGTAAACTGTCTCCGAATACCATTCTTCTTCAAAAATTCAGAGAACTCATTGGAGAAGTACTCTCCCCCTCCATCTGACCCGAGGCACTTTATATATTTCCTTGTTTGCTTTTCAACCAAAGCTGTGAAATTTTGAAAGTGAGTGAACACCTCACTCTTCTCCTTCATGAAATAAACCCACACTTTCCTTGTGTGGTCATCAATGAATGTCACATAATACTTGCAGCCTCCCATAGACATGGTCTTCGTAGGACCCCATACATCTGAATGCACGACATCTAGTGCATTCCTGCTCACATATCTGTTACGTGGAAATACATGCTTTGTTTGCTTACCAAATTGGCATGCTTTACATATTCTCTGCATACCTTCCACTTTAAACTTTGGTAGTCCTGTCACAATCCCTTTAGTCTGTATAGACTTCATTCTCTGCACATTCACATGTCCAATTCTTTTATGCCAAATGTCTGTGTCTGCAACAATTCCTGAACCATTTGCAAACATCGCAACACTCATTTCAGGCATGTCTACATTCAACGTTTCTGCCCACTCTGTTGCCTTTTGCAACCAACCTGCACTTGTCTTTAAATTCTTCAACATAACAACCATCAAGGTTAAACCGAACCTGCAAACCCTGCTCAATCATCTGGCCAACTGAAACCAGATTCTTTGTTATGTTTAGAACGTGAAGTACATCTGCAAGGTACTTCACTTTGCTATCCTGCATAGACAATGGCACATCTCCAACATGGGCAATCAGATGAGCAGTGTCATCCCCTGTTTCCACAAAACTTGGTCTTTCAAGGTTTTTCATCTCCTTGAACCACTCCCCATGACTTGTCATGTGGTTCGAAGCACCTGAATCCACATACCATACATCATCTTTTTGTGCTGCATCAACATTTTCAGACATGGCATTCACGACATGCTGCATAACAAACAACCTTTCATTATCCTCATTATTTCTGCTTGAGGATGCATAGTTGTTTTGCTGCACTTTCCCATTTTACATGTCAGCCTGCTTCTTATAACATTCTGCCTGCACATGTCTAGGCTTACCACCACAATAATAGCATTCACGTGCATCATTATACTGCCTTTGCCAATTTCCACGGCCTCTTTGACTCCCCCTGCCTCTGAATTTGCCTCTTCCACCGGCGTGTTGTTGTTGTTGTTGTTGTGTATTCTGGGACTGTTGTTGTTGTTGCTCTGCTGGGTGGCCATAATTCTGATTACTTGTTCGGCCACCTCCTTGACTGCGTCCAGGACCTCCTCTACCTCGTCCTCTTCCTGAAATTGTGTAGAAGGCCTGTTGCTCTGAACTGTTTTTGTTTTGTGAAGTCTGTTGGTCTTCACCCAAGCTCTTCTCTTCTATAATCAGCATAGACACCAAATCTGTAAAGTTGGGAATGTTTTCCCGAGTCTGAATAGACATCTTGAACGCCTTGTATTGTGGCCTGAGACCACGTAGACAGACTTCCACCTTATCATCATCATCTACTGACACACCAATAGATGCAAGGGATTCCACAATACCCTTTATCTTCAACGCATAGTCATTCACAGACATGCTCTTTTTCTCCACAATATGAAGTTCATTCTTCAACTGTATCTTACGTGCCTTGGTATTTGTTTCATAAAGCTTTACCAAGGTGTCCCATGCCTCCTTGGGGGACTTGGCATCCTGAATGTGCCCAATCATGGTGTCCTGTATACTAATGGAGAGCCAATACATAACTTTTCTGGCTCCTTGGTTCCAGTCTTTAAACTCTTTCACATCTGCAGAAGCAGTCGGATTTATGTCCGCCGGTATCTCTGGTGCCTCTTTATGCTCACCTTCTATGTAGTCCCAATAGCCCTTTCCCATCAGAAAATTCGTCAACCTGGACCTCCAAGCATGGAAGTTATTCTTATCAAGCTTCTCAGCCCACAATCTGGGTTATGCCATCATTTGACATCTTGCCAGATACACAAATTTACCAAAAACAGCACTCTGGTTTTTCCTGCACAAACTGCTGTATTTTCTACAGCGGTAATGCAGTACTCTCAAATGTCACAACCAGTGACTTCAATGTGCATACATACACCCAATGGCAACTGTTGACCTCTTTGCAGCACCCACAGTGTCTGCACAGCCAATCTGTCTTCGTGCAGTTCTTAAAACAGAGTTCTGCAGAGAATCGATGACTTACCCGCAGTGCACAAAATTGCCTGCTTTCTGAAAAACGGAGGTCCAGACGCGCCCGAAACGCGTTTTGGCCCAGAAAATGATGTCCAATAGGACAATATAGTTGCATTATAGCTTTACTCCCGTGAAGAAAGCTCCTCAATCAGAGATCGTTTGCAGGTGCCTCCCGTAGAGCTCCCGACAAGGGTGTAGTCACAACACAAATAGGGAAGAGTAGTTGAAGCTCTTACCCTCGTACCGCTTCCTATGGTTCTCTTGCTTGCAGCTCAGCCCTTAGCACGAACAAGGCTCTGATACCATGAAAAGATGCAGGGGGGAAGAGAACTTGAGCTCTTGCAAGTACACACACACTCACAAAACCCTAATAGAGAACACACACAAGGTGAGAGGCTGAAAGTCTTCTTCTTCTTCACTCAACACTCAACACACCAAACACACCATATACAAGATAAGAGTACACATAATATGAAAGGTACTCATCAACCAATACATACGAGGGTTCTCTATAGTGTGAACCCAACTAAATGAGCTGGTGCTATAACTATGCCAGTCTCTAGAATGGCTGTCAGCCTATCATCCCATTGGCCGCATATCACCCATGATCTCACCAACCATGCCAGTGGTGTAAGTGTGGGGCCTATCCCCCAGGCGGGTCATCAGTGTCCACCGCCTCACTAGACGAGCTCAATATCTCAACAGAAAGGACATAGCACCAAAGAATGTAGCCAAAAGTAAATAGATGATAAGAATAGCACTTTAAAGACCAAGGAAGCATCCAGTCATGCTGCAAAAGTAGAGCTATTGTTGCTATTGAAGAAGGACAGTGAGAGAGACAACTAATGTTGCAGCACATGATGTATAATAATATAGCACAACGGAAAGATAGGTAGCAAAACAAAGTGCAATAGATAATAAGATAGATAGAGAATAGAAGTAATATAAAATTCTAAGACAAGTACAATGTGATGGTGTTGTCCACCTATGTGCTCTCAAAAGTAGAGCTTAGATGGTGATCTAGATAGACTTTTCATAGAGGATATACTAAATGTAGAGGGTGTGGATACTCACAAGCATAGGATAATTTAGCTTATGATGATAACCATTGGATGGAGGATGTACTAAATGTAGAGGGTGTGGATACTCATAAGCATTGGATACCTTAGCTTTTAATAACCATGTCCATATATATATAGTGTTGCATGTGGTGTGGTATAGGCGTGCATACAATCACACCGCCCTCAAAATGTGACCAATTGGCCACCATTGCTGCCCACTTATAATAAACCCATACTGTTGGGCTAGGGGCTCCCACACCTAGACCCCCTAGCCAGGACATTGCCCAGGGCCTCAGAAGCTGCTAATGCTCAAACCACTAAGACCATCTCCTAATCATTCATGGTCATAATACCATCAGTGCCTAAGCTAGGGTTTCCACTAAAGACAAAAGCACCAATGGTTTCTCCTCGTAATGGGGACCTTTACAAATGCGCGCCACCCATTGATGTAAGATACATGATGCTGAGCGGGCATTGAGTGTATAGTAACATCCCCTCTCAATGTCTACTCAAAGAAAGATTATGTTCTTGGCGCCCAACGCCAAGTCGATGAAGATGCCAAGTGAGTTGATCTTTCTCAAGAGCCTTGGTGGAGATGTCATCATAGTTATAGTCCGTAGAATAGTACTCTAGCTCCACTATCTCATCCTTAGTCATCTCTTGCATATAATGATATTGAATCTTAATGTGCTTCGTTTGAGCATAAAACATAGGGTTCTTGGAAATAGACATGCAACTCTGGTTGTCGCATTGTAAGGCTGTAGCCCCACTAATCTAAACTCCCATGTACACTAAAATTCTCCTCAATCATACTACTTCACAAGCAATAATTCATGCTTCCTTGCACTTAGCTTTTGTAGTAGAAGAAAGTGCCATTGTAGGCTGCTTCTTGTTGGTCTAAGAGAAATGATCAGAATCAAACAAAAAACAATATCTAGAAACTGATTTCTTAGAATCGCAATCTCTTGCCTAATCTGAATCACACTAATTTATAAGAGTGTCACCTACACTATAAGTGATGCTTTACTCAAGAGTACCTTTGATGTACCTAAGTACTCACATCCCTTACTTCCAATGACTCTCCTATGGCTTGTTATTAGAAAACTTGCTCAAAACACTAACTGTGAAGGTGATACCAAGTCTAGTTTGAGAAAAATTAAACTCTCCCTAGCTTCCTATTCTTCTTAATTTCTACTAATGTGAAGAATCTTCTATAGATAACCTCATGTTCACCTCCATAGGCATTGACACAGGTTTGTAGTCGGTCATCCTAGATGCTATGAGTATCTCCCAAGTATACTTATGTTACGATATAAAGATCTTACCTGACTCCTACCAAACCTGAATTCCCAAATAGAAATACATAAGACCCAAGTCTATCACCTCAACCTCATGGCTGAGCATATCCATTGTCAACTATTAGATCATTTCTTCATTATCATCTATGATGTTTAAGTCATCTACATTCAAGATAACCAAATAAATCTTACCATGCCTTTTTAGAACATACATATTAACATCAAAAGCACTTTTAGTAAACCCAATCATTTTGGAAAATTTGTCTATCCTATGATACCACGCATTTGGGTCTTATTTTAGCACGTACAATGTCTTCTTCAGCTTGTAGACTTTGTTTTCTAATCTAGGCATCTAAAAACCTAGTGGATGAGCTATATATACCTCCTTCTTGAGATGTCCATTCAGAAATGTTGATTTGACATCCATGTGAAAAACTAGCCAGTGTTTATAATAAGCAGCCAAGGCAAGTACCACCCTGATTATTATTATGCGAGCTGTGGGAGTAGAGGTTTCAAAGACAAAACCCTCCACCTGTGAAAATCCATGGCCAACCAACCTAGCTTTGATTTTTTACGTGAGCCATCAGCTGTATATTTTGGTGTACCAATTACCTTTATGTTTGGTGGTCGGTCACCTAGCTCCCAAAAACATTGTTCTTTACGATTCTATCATACTCAGATCGCATCATGCGGATTTCCATTTTGGATGTACTTAGGCTTTGTCCCAAGGTGACTGGCTCCTTCACTATTCCCATTATCTCAACCATTAAGGCCATGTTGACAAGGAGATTAGATTCTCTTCTTTGCTCCTCTATTCTCCTTGATCTGAGTGGTTCCTCACTGAAGATTCCGACATCTTAGGTATGGGTTACACTAATCAAAGAGTTGTTGTGCCCACTTTGGTGGAAGTGGATTTTTCTGTGATGCAATAGTAGGTTGGTGTGGCATGTGAGAGTCTCCGTTCTCTAAAAACTCCTCCTCCTTCAGAGGAAATCTAGCTGGTGGGTTGGGCTCATGGTGGATTATTTCTCTGACTATTAACGCTAGAGTGATAGACCTGTCTCCTCCACTGAGTGTGGCTACTCCAAACCACATCTTGGTTGGTGTGGCTACTTCACACCACATCTTGGCTGTTGATTATCGTCTTCACCTCTGGATCATAGAGACAATAAGCCTTTGGCTCTTAATTATATCTAAGAAAGATACACTTCTTTCTTTTGGCATCTTTCTTCTTCTTGGATGCATCTGGTATATGCTTATAATATTCACATCTAAATGTTCTGAATGAGACATTGAAGGTTTCTTACTAGAGTAGGCCTCTTGTGGTGTGATACCCACCATGAGAAACTTTGTGTAGCTTCTATTAAGGATGTAAACTGTTGTGCTTACTGCTTCTTGGACGTATATGGTATCTTTCTTTTTCTTGGATGCATCTGGTATATGCACATAACATTCACAACTAAATGTTTTGAACAAGACACTGAAGGTTTCTTACTAGAGAAGGCCTCTTGTGGTGTGATACCCTTGAGCACTGTTGCGTGTGATCAATGCAAGGATGCAACACAAAGATGGAAGCAGGAAAACAAGAGACTTGACATTCTTATTTAGGGCTCTTGTAGAGAGTTCCAAGTTGTAGGTGAGTGTGGGAGTGGGCTTGAGAATAATCCCACATGGGAAGTTTTGGGAGTTTTAGGAGTTTTAGTATAAATAGTGGCTCATTTGAGAGCTCACAGACACATTGGGCTGAACTCATGCTTGAGCTCTCTTGAGACTAGCTCTCCCTCTTGTTCATAGAGGTGCAAGCTCTTCTCTCTCCCCATCTACACTATTGTATGAGCAATGCTCTTCTAATTCAATGCAATGAGATGATGTTTTTCTCTCTTCTCATCTCTATTCTCTAGTGTGCATTCTTCTTTGTTGATGCTTGTGGATTCTCTATTAGGCTTTGTGTGGTAGTGGATTCAAGCTTAGGCTGCTCCATAGCTTGTAGCTTATCCACGGGCAAGGCATTGCTTGAGTAGTGAATGAGAATGCATGTTTATTTCAAGTTCCATTAAGCTTCAAGGTTTGTGTACATGCTAGGGAAGTAAGTGCTTGAGAATGAAGTGTGCTTTGAGCTTGTGTGCTTATGAGTGAGCTTGTGTGTGCATTAGCTTAGCTTTCTTCTTGTATTGGATGCATAAATGAGTGGGATGATGAGTGAATGAGCTATGGCAAAATTGAGCTTGTGTGTGTAAAGTCTATGTCAAGGTAGTGGTGTTCATAGCATTCTCTCTCGAAAGGGATAAGCTTCTATGCACCTAACCGGGTTGAATCCCCTAGCGATGAAAGGAGTGTTTATCATTCCATTGGTGAGATAGGAGCTAGGAGCGTAGTCTACTTGCCCATATTGCATACGTAGGGAGACGATCATCTTTCCATTGGCGCCGCTGCCGGGGAGACGACCTATGGTTGATTGAGGAACCTTGGCAGCCATTACAATCTAAACAATACTAGGAGTAGGATAATTAAGCTCTAGTAGTAGGCGAAGAATGCTGCTCTTAATCTCCTTCACTTTCAGCTCAGCAAACGCCTCGGGAACATCGCCATCATCTACACGGGTGCCTCGCCAGCACCAACCTTGCGGGCAAGCTCATTGACGGGCTTCAGCTGCTGGCCGCCGTTGAAGGTCGCAGGGGAGAGGGAAGCAGTGTAAGCGGCCGTCTCTGCCTCACCCGCACAACAGAGAGAGCGAAGGCGCTGGTGGCGTCAGTAGAGGAGGAGAAGCCGGATAAGGCCACAGCAGAGAGAGCACAAGCGATAAGGTGCCGAATCACAAGTGATAAGGTTAGTGTTTTATTTTTTATTTTTATTTTTATTTATTTTTTAAAAATTTTTAAATTTTTTAAGCTTTGTTTTGGTTAATCTTTAATTTTTAAAATCTATAATTTCTGCATACTAGGTAATTTTCATGTTTTTTTTACATTTTTTTAAAATAATAATAATAATGATAATAATAAATCTATAAATTATGTGTTTTCTTTGGATTTCATATTTTTTGCATATTCTGCATTTTTTTTAAATTTTTGTAATTTTTTACATAATTAGCATAATTCGTATTTTTGTGTAATTATTTTAAAAATAAAATAAAATAAAATATGTATTTACACTCATATTCATGTTAGTTGCATTTAGTGGTTAGGTAGGGTTTATTATATATATATATATATATATATATATCAAAAACTGGACACTGCAACGTGCTAAAAATAGCGTACGCATCTACGCTCGGGAACAATACTAGGGGGACGTAACACTAGTGCACCATCTAGGGTAACCACTCAAGGGAGCGGCACTCAATCAGTTGTTGGCAACTTGGAGAGCATTCTCGAGACATCTTCGGAGTCTCAATAACAGAGAGCCTCTCAAGAACCGAGAGTGATATTTCAATGGACGTAAACGAGTCATTTGGCATGAATAGACCATCCACACCCATTGGTATGGCAGATTCTGCTAATCCATTTGAAATCCCAGATGGGGAGTTGATTGACAACATGAGACTCCATTTCTTGTATACAAACGCGCATCTACAAAGATCCAATGAGCCGATTTGTTGTTAAAATTGCAGACATTCATTCTGCGTTTGAACCAGCACCATGGGTAAACTACCAAGACAATATGTACATGGGTAGAAATGGAGTACGCTACGAGGTCACCAAAAATCCTGAACAAGTGGATGCTTTGGGTGTACTTCAACCTAGCGCTCAAGCAAAGCAGAAGAAGGAGCTTCCATCGGACCCAAATGTGCCAGGAACATCGCGCAGACCTGGTACGCCCATTTCTTTACTTGAAGAATTATTTTCCGACAGGAATTGGGAGGATAGAGAAAGAACAGGAAAAGAAAAAGAGACCAAGAAAAACCCATGGGACATAGTAAAAGAAATTCTAGTAGTTAAAATCTATCAAGACGACCCAATTAAAGAGGTGTATAGGGATGTGGTAGAAACCTACTATGCAACCACTAAGCATCCGAGCTTAGAGCTTCCAGTCACGCATACAATAATTGTAGAGCATCTAGAAGGTTTCACTAAGCGTGTTCATGATAGATGGGGGAACGACTTTAGAACCCTTGAATGGCCAGAGGTTAGGGAAATGACATGGAAAGGAAGGCCCCTTTTCACTGAGGTGTCTACCTTAGACACGGCACGTCCAGATGAATCTGCCTTTCGAGGAGAAACACTAGCACCACCATGGGCTAGAACCCCAAGTGTGGCTCGACCAGCACCTTCCATGCGAACAACTGCTAAAGGACCAGTCTTTCCAATGATTGATCCTACGAGGAGACCTGAGGCTATTAGAGAATCTAGGGGAGAAGAAAGACCACGAGCAAGTGGATATGTACCTTCCAAGAGAACCCCATAGACCAAGAGAACTGACATTTGAAGAGCCTAGAGTTAGAGGCCGAGACTCATATAGGAGACATAACGATGAATATTCTAGAAAAGTGAGACCATCTGCACTGCAAAAGCTTGTCAAGAAGTATGACGGATCCGGTGACCCATATGACCATATCGCAGCTTTTAAGCAAGCTATACATGCGGAGTAAGTCACGGATACACATACGCAAATCGAAGGATTTGGCTTGACACTAGAGAGTAAGTCTTTATCATGGTTTCAGACTTTAGAGCCTGAGGCAAAGCGATCTTTCGATGGGCTGGAAAAGAGATTTATACCTGCGTTTTCAAAAATGGGAATTAAGCACAATGCGGTAGCTTAAATTTACGCTTTTAAGCAAAAAGATCAAGAATCTGTGCGAGATTGCGTAAATAGGCTAAAGCAGTATATCAATCGATGCCCTAACAATGAGAAGCCAAGCCAAGGAAGATTAATTTCTATCTTCCTCCTGGAAGGCTTACGAAACAAGACGCTTCACGCTCACTTGTACGCAAAGAAGCATGTCATCTTCAATGAGTGTTGCATGGATGCCATGGATTACGATGACAACTTTGACATGACTGGCATGGGAAACCAAGATAGTCATCCGGATGATAAACGTAGCTCTGGGAAGGGCTCTGACTCTAGTGTGCCATTAGTTAATACAGATCAGATTGCCGAGATAGTACTGAAAAAGATGGGGCAATACTACAGACCTTCCTACCGACCCCAACCATCATACATGCATACTGTACCTACAGGCCCCTACATCTGTGGAGGATGTGGAGGTAGCCATAAAACCGAGCAGTGCCCAACCTTCTCACCAGCTTTGTAATAAATGGAACTACACACATGTGACTTCGGATTGCAATCACATTGCAAGGATACAAAGGGAACAAGCAGCCAAATCTGCACCTAGACAGCAAGTTGTGAACCATGAGAGAACCTTAGTTGCTCAGGAGCAAGCACGGCCGGTGCTAGGAGCTCAACCTCCTCCACCTGGCACAGCTTCCTTTAGATATGTGGAATATGAGAATCCTGAATTAGGTATGGAGATGGTTAGCTCTCAACCATACTACATCAAAGTGGAGCATCCTCTTGTCGAACCCTACTTTGAGAACCCAACCGGACCAAGCCTAGTTCATGACTTTAATGGAGACCCAAGCTCTTTGATGCTTATAGGATCTCAGCCAACCAAGACTCAAGGTTATCCAGGACCATATCCTACAAAGAGACTATACCCCACGCAACAAACAGGACCATGCTACGAATGTGGTGGGCCACATTGGGTGAGAGAATGTCCAAACAAGAAACAACCCCTCTTACATAGGCACAACATCTACGTTTCCACCTATAGAGAGGTTTTGCTAAGGGTGTAGCTTTGACCATCTACCAAAGGATTGCTTGTTGAAGCCTGCGGATCCGGTAGCACAAAAAGCTAAAGCGCCCCTCAACTATGTTGAAGTGATTCCATCACCCACGACATCTGAGGAGGAGAACAAACTAGTGTCGCTAAGAGTAGTGACTAGAGCCCAAGCGCAAAAGAATGTCAAAGAGGTTGTTGAGAAACCCTCTAAGATTAAGGTTCTATCCAAAGATGGAAAAGAGAGAAAGAAATCAACTCGACGTAAACCACGCAGCAAGAGGAGTAAGAAGTCGAAGGAGCAGAAGAGCTCTGATGGAGGAAATTCTATCCCAAAAGAGCTAGAAGGAATGTTGAAAACAAAACAAATAGGAGAGAAAACTCAAAATGAGCAAAAGGGAAAAGCATCTGAGTCTGAGGAAAGCTCAGGAGGATCAATCCTTGTGGACAAGGTGTACGAGCCTTTAGATGCGGCGCTTCAAGCGTATAATAGTAGGATCACAGCTCTAACCGAGCTGCCTAAGAAGCTGCAAGAATATCCCAACCCTCGTGTGAAGAGACAATCAACTTGGCTATCCATATGATTAGGGATACTCAGACTCTCATAGATGGCCCACCACCTATGTACGCAAGAGGACCTGCTTCTCTGAAGCCTAACTTAGAGACGATACCAGAAGCCATGCCAAGCATGGAAAAGGGAAGTGAAGTTGTATCTCTACATTTCCGAGAAATGCCTAAAGGAGATGATTTACCTCATACCAATGCAGACAAGTCAAAACCATTGACTACCGCGGATTTTGGAGATGAAATTCCTGAAATAGAGGAAGCAGTAGCAAGGGAGATGTGGGAAGCGATGCAAAAACAAGTTGAGGATCTAGCACCTTCTGACAAGTCACCACCGTTTTCTATAGTAGAATTATCGAATCAAAGGGTTCAAGAATTTGATGCTTTATCTCTACCAGATGATGCTCAGACTGTTGTCTCAGCTCGGAGCAACAAGCTCACTTGCAAGACACTGCCCTCATATTTAGGATTGTACGAAGCACATATCCAAATCATGCGAGTACCATCAATGACACGACAACCTCATCAGAAACGAGACATAGGGAGTTTGCAAGCTTTAATGTCGGCACCAGTTACATGTACCATTCCACTCGTAGAGTTCTTAAAGCTTAGGCCAAGATTGTGGGGAGAAGTGGCTACACACTTAATTGAGCAAGGATTGTGGAACCAGAACACCCAGGTTAAGGAGTTGTTGAAGGCAAAGGCTTCTGAGCTAATGCTTAAGCAAACAATTCCGGTTCCTGTGAAACAAAGTTGGCAAGCATTGTGAAGACGACGAAGGAAATACTATGCTTCCTGTGGAGATCAACAAGATTAAATCTATAGCTATTCTAGATAGCAGAGCAGGGTGAGTATAGCAACAAAAACTGTATGGGAAATGTGGGAAAAACCTACAATTAGAAGTACAAGGATGAGTTTACAATTGGCAGACGGAAATCTAGAGAGTCCCATAGGATTGCTTGAGAACGCTATAGTCAAGTCATGTGGCATTGAGTACGGACATACCTTTGCTATCATAGACTCTGGCAAGAACACAAATTACGAAGTGATCCTAGGAAGGCCATTCATGCACCAATTCAAAATGATTCAAGACTGGGGTTACAATTACTTGTACCTCAGACATGAGAATGTAACCACGAGGGGGAATCTGAAAAACCATGCTTATCGAGATGTGACGCACTCTCCTGTGGATGAGTTTGATTCTGCTTCTTCAAAAGCATCGGGAGCAACTATGTCTGAAGGAAGAGCTGATCTATGGATCTGTGGAGCATCTTGTCGAGACTTGCAACTTGGAAATGTTACCATAGACAGAAGTGTGACGGATGAGGCGTATATCCCTATACCTTTTCCTGAGAACTTGATAGATCCCTTAGAATGGAACCATGTTTTAGCTACCATAGACACTTGTGCATTGCCAAGGCAAACACAGTTCTGTGATCCAGATGGGTATGACATTATTCCCGTAAGAATGCTAAGACCAATCTATGCAGATGAACCTCAAGAAGCCCCTAGGTATGAAGCAAACAAATCATTATTGCTAGGAGATATGGTATCTGTAGAGGAAGTATCCCCTCTTGAGTACAGCTCAGCTGACGAAGGAGATGAGGATAGATGCTTAGAATCCTCTGATGGGAAGGATTCTGATGACGATGCCATAGTCCCTGAATCAGAGTTAGAGAAGATAAGATTGTTGTTAAAGGGTAGAGAGGTCTTGTTGAGTATTCCTAGTGACAAATCGAAACGTAAGTTTTGCAAGAGTCACCGGAAGTTTTGCAAACAGGAAGTCAAGGAAAAGAGACAACAACAATAAAAAGAAAGAGAAGATGTGGATATAAAGAAGACTTTATCCCACCTCCAACCTTTGTAGGGAAGAACAAGTACTTGTACTACTTGGGAGCTGATGATTGCATCAAAGATGAGATGAAATGGAGATACGGCTTTCAATTAGTGCAAAAGCTAAACGAGAAGGAGAGTGACAACCCAAAGAAGAAGAGGAAACAGAAATCGAAGCTAAAATCTAAGGCTTCACTGCATTCAGTCAAGACTGAACAAAGCACCATGACGAGAGTGGAGCGTAAAGCTCTAGTGCAAGAATGGAAGAGAATGCTAAAAGTAGCATGGTCTTCCATGAGTGACGACTCAGAGTAAAAGGAGGATACCACAAATATCCCCTCAAACTTCAAGAAATTCATCATACAAGATCGAAAAATAGTCTTGCAACAACCTATTCGACAGAAACCTGAGGAACCAGGAGTTTCCTATGATGGCCCTGAGGACGCCAAGAAAATAGACCTGGCAGAACCAAGCAAAGAGCCATGTAACGTGTGGATTGCCACAGACTTAACCCAAGCAGAGGAAGAATTGCTAATCTCTACTCTGAGAGAGTATCAAGATATATTTGCTTGGAGTTACAAAGACCTTAAGGGGGTAGATCCAAAGATCTGCCAACATACAATTCCCATGCGAGAGGATGCCAAGCCGTCCAAGCAGCGTCCTTATATGCATAACGATAATTTTGCCAAAAATATCAAAGAAGAGATTGACAAACTGTTAGCAGCTGAATTTATTTATGAGATTGAACATACAGAATGGGTTTCACCGATTGTGGTAGTACCTAAGAAGAATGGAAAACTACGAGTATGTGTCAATCTAAAGAAAGTAAATGCTGCTACTGTTTGGGACCACTATCCGCTTCCACTCACTGATCATGTATTAGAGAGGGTAGGTGGTAAGAAGGCATACAGTTTTCTTGATGGATTTTCGGGCTACAACCAGGTATCTATTGATCCCAAGGATCAACACAAAACTGCATTTGCTACAGAATGGGGAGTGTTTGCATATAGAGTCATGCCTTTTGGTTTGACTAACGCTCCAGCCACTTTTCAGAGGTTGATGAGCCATGCGTTCAAAGAATACCTGCGATTATTTCTTGAAATATTCATGGATGACGTGTGTGCATTCCATCGATAGAGAAGAACACAGAGCATCTCAAAAAAATCTTTGAGAAATGCAGAGTGTATCGCATATACCTTAACCCTGATAAATGCAAGTTTATGGTTAGGCAAGGGAAGATTCTAGGCCACATTGTGTCTAGGAATGGTATATCCCCACGGAAGATAGCTGTTATTGTTGAGCTACCTAGACCTTACAATGCAAAAGGGGTACAAGTTTTCATGGGTCATTGCGGATACTATCATAGATTTATCTACATGTATGCTGAAATAGCATGGCCATTGTACGCACTCCTTGTTGTATTTGACTGGATAGAGGATTGTGAAGAAGCCTTTGAAAAGCTGAAGAAAGCATTAGTGACGGCACTTATTCTCAGGTTGCCGGATTGGGACAATTTATTCCACGTACATATAGATGCTTCGGCTTTTGCAATTGGCTGTATTTTAGCTCAACCAGGTGAGAACAAAATGGACTTTCCAGTCTCATATGCTAGCTGCCAGTTGAATAGTGCTGAAAAGAATTACACCACCACGGAAAGAGAAGGCTTAGCTATGATCTATGCTGCGAAGAAGTTTCGGTATTACCTTTTGGCCAACAAATTTACATTCTTCGTAGATCATCAAGCTTTGCTTTACCTTGTGAACAAGCCATGTGCAACCAGAAGGATTGTACGCTGGTTTGTTATTCTACTTGAATTTGAATTTGAAGTAGTGGTAAAGAAGAGAAAAATTCATCAGCGGGCTGATCATCTTTCTAGGATAACTTCAGGAGAAGCACCCATTGGTATAGATGATGATATTCCTGACGCTACTCTATTCTTGGTTGAGACAGCACCAAGATGGGCAGAACCCATCATTCAAGTTTTAACGACAGGATTTGTTAACTCCATTAGTCCCACCAATGAGAAGATAATGACCATAGAGCATTGTGCTTCTTATAAGCTTCTTTCTGAACGATTGTATAAATTAGGAAAAGATGGAATACTTCGTCTATGCCCTGACCCTGATCAATATGATGAGATTATCTCATATGTCCACGTGAGCTTAGGAGAGGCAGACATGTCTCTGGAAAGGATACGGTTAAAAGAGTTTTGTGGGAAGGATATTGGTGGCCAACACTTCATGCTGATACAGAAGAGTACGTACGGAATTGTAAAATTTGTCAACAAAGGAAACCCATTCCTCATGTGACTCTATTTTATATTTCAACAACACCCAATTGGAGTTTGTACATTGTGAAGTATTTGACGGAGGGTCATACGGACGATAAGATGCCTAGGCATAGAAAGAGAGCCATAGAGGTAGAAGCAGCGAGTTTTCAGATTATTGAAGGCCAGCTGTACAAAAGGGGCAAAGATGGAAACCTACGGACTTGTGTTTGTGAGAGTGACTACCTCAGCGTATTGACTCATGCACATTCAGGAGTTGGGGGTGGACATTTTTGTGGAGAAACAACTGCCAAACTTATACTATGGTCAGGACTATGGTGGCCTACACTTTTTCATGATGCAACAGAGTATGTCAAATGATGTGATCAATGTCAAAGAGCCAAACCTCCTACCAAGTATGAGGACATGCCATTGAGACCAATTATGGGGGTTAGAGCTTTTGCGAAATGGGGAATTGATTTTGTGGGACTGATTAAACCACCAGCACACCATACACACGCTGAGTATATCATTATAGCAACAGATTATCTTACGAAGTGGGTAGAAGCAAAAGCCACAATAAAAAACGATGCTAGGACCACTGCAAAGTTTTTATACGAACATGTGTTTACACGCTACGGTTTACCTATTGAGATTGTGAGTGACCAAGGTGTGCATTTTATCAATGAAGTCATTACCTTTCTTTTGGAAGACTTTATGGTCATCCATAAGAGGTCAGCGCTTATCACTCGGAAGCAAATGGTCAAGCTGAGAGCACAAACAAGACTCTTTGCACTGCGTTTACAAAGATTGTTGAGGGACATAGAACAGATTGGGAACAGAAACTTCACTCAGTTCTATGGGCTTACCGAATTGCTTACAAAACATCCATAGGCACGACACCTTTCAATCTAGTTTTTGGATTGGACACTATCCTTCCGATAGAATTTATTGTACCTACACTTCGAGTTGCAAAACAACTTGAGTGGACGGATCATGAATTCTCTACATGGATCGATGAATTGGAGAGGCTAGATGAAGACAGGGTATTGGCAGTCATTGGCATGTATGCTGAAAAATGACGCCAAAAGCGTTGGCATGATACGCATGTGAAGAAAGTGCATGTGAAGAAAGGTCGCTTCAGGAGAGGTGATCTAGTGTTGCTTTACACATTGAAGAAACAAAAACACAAGCTGAAAATGCAAGGACTTGGTCCAGTTGTGATCAACGAGCTTAGTGCGAGTGGTGCAATAAGGTTGGAAACCTTAGATGGAGAGCCAATGACTAACTTCATCAATGGTAGCTGCTTGAAGCGCTATGAAGAACCTTTAACAGATGATATGCTGATACGCATACATGCTAGTCAGACACGTAAAAAAGCTCAAGCTTTGTTAGGCTAGAGTAGCACTAGTACGAGAGTGCCGCAAGGCAGCTATTATGGCCATCCACTTGAATGATGATGAAGACTTTGTAGATCCCTTTCATATTTAAGTAAGGAACCTTACTCAAAGAGCAATCTTTGCAGCATCTGCACTTATAGATTCGGGAGCCGACTGCAATGTTTTGTCTTATGAAGCGTGGACATCATTAGGCCAACCTTTGCTCACCAATGCATCATTGAACTTCCAGAGTTTCTCTGGTGATGAAACCCCAGCCCTAGGCAAGTGCTGTATTAATATGTCCATTCAGGATCAATCTATGCACGTGACTTTTTATGTTGCTAACAAGAGCCAAGCAGTGGTGGATGTTGTTCTAGGAAGATCATGGATTAGACCCACCAGACACGCCTTACCAAGCCTGAAAGAGTCCAGGTGGAAACACAAGCTGACGCATCAATCAGACATCATCAGAAGGTCTCGAACAGGAAGGGATACTCCAAACTGACATGGGAAGAAAAAGGCAAGTGGGTACCTTTACTCACTTCTATCTCAGAGGCAACACATCAGAAGGAGGATATTGCAACCGAATCAAGTTCAGAGTCTATTCCTCAAAACACAAGCAATGTCAAAGTTTATCTTACAAAGCCGACAACTTTCAATCAGGCTCCTACACAAGTAGACTCCCTGACTATCAAGGAAAGAGCGTTCTTCCTACAACTCCAACTATTTGGAATGTCGTCGGTATTCTACTCTTTCGCTACTCAAATTATATTACCAGCCATAAGTCTACAGGCATAGGTGTTAGAGTTGGGCACTCTGAAGACCCAAGAAAATTTTGAAAGCCCAATGGGATGGCAAGAACACAGTTGCCATATGGTTGCCAAAGCTCAGAAGTGTTCAAACATCTCCATTCACACCTCCTCCTATTTGTCCCAATGCATTTCCTATGCCTATTGCTAAAATCTCACCTATGACTAAACTTCAATCTCTTGCACGTACTCTGAAATGGGTACCAAAAAGAGTCCAACAAAAAGGAACCTGTGCCATACGTCAACACCCCAAAAACAATTTGCATAATGTTACATCCAAAAGCAAACTCATTTTTGAAAGAGATATCATGCTAGAAAAGCTACTTTTTGGCAATTCATCTATTGAATCTATTAGCTCTATTTCCGTCATGCCTGTACATACTAGCATTCTTCGTTCAACTTGCATTAAATAAAAAAATCTAAACACTCCCTTATGTGTTGTGTAGAATAACCAAATGGAGACTTGGCTAGACACATGCAGTCCATCTTTGGACCTAGATAGCACTCACCCTGACCATCAAGGGGGCTACAACATTGCACCTTTTCGGACACACTCCTAATATTTTTATGCCCCAGTGGGTGAGGATTGCTGTGGAAGACAATTTGTGGAGTTATATTACCAGCAACATCATCCGTTTCCACACTGCCACCGCGACTGTGCTCGTATGGTATTGGGGAATGCTTCCCATATATGTTGGCAGTGTCGCACATACTTCTGTCGGTGCTATGGCACTGGTATGATGCAGCAGATCATGGGGGTCACACCTCAACGACATAATCTCTGGGCAATTATGATGCCGCAACGTGGACCCAACCAACAAAGACTCCCCAAAGAGGAAAGAGCTCAAACATGGCATGAGGACACCCTTTGTTTGCTAACCTCTCCCATTTTGCAGGTTCTTCTTCCCCATGAATCTACATGTCAATTTTGGCTCAATGTGAGTGAGCCTTTAGAACGGTTTCAAAACCATAGGTGCCTCTTTAGCCTTCCTACTATGCCCATACCATATGTTAGTGAGGATGCACTTCTTCCCTTGCCATCTTCTCCATGGGTAGGATTATGTTCTAGGTTATCTTTACATCCTAAAGCTTTTGATGTCCACCCACCTGAGAATGCAGACATACATCCACCCCCAATGCAAGACTAGCACTTGTACTCTCTTAATAAGAACTAGAAGCCAGGGCACTTTTTCCCATTGGGTTTTTCCCCTCGGCCAAATCCGCCGGTGTTTAGCACCAATGTTTCTTATTTTTTGTCTTTTTAATTTTCTTTCTCTTTAGTTTGTTTTGTCGGAATAAAACAGATACAAGCACCAAACTACATCTTTCGCTTCAGTACCGCAACTGACAGTCGTACAATCAAGTGCAAACAAGTCTTCACCAACCAGCGCTTTAACAGAAACAGGTGAACTTATGCCAATCTCTAATATTTTCTGTATTTTTCTTGTTGCTTGATTGTTTATAAATTTCACTTTACTAAGCATGGCAATATGCATCTCCTTTGGTCTAGAGTAGGGATAGCATTCTAGTGGCTTTACACTTGATAGTGTAAGTTTGATCGTAATTATTTTTACCCGTTTAGCAATACAAAGTAATTAGTGTTTTGTGCTAAAGGTAGAGTTCCAGACCTAGGACAAAGAGACTAAATTAATCATAGGACCATCAGTGGGATATCTTGCCCTTACTAGGACATTGCTTAGGGACAATCTAATAAACATTCCATAACAAAAATTGGCATGACAAAAATAAAAGAAAAGTGTATATGTTTGTGGCCTATTGCCTTGTTATTCATGGTAGGCGAGGGAGGTCTATACCTTTTCCAGACCAATGCCTTGTGTAGTAAGGAATAGCCATACCGCAGGTGCGCAAACATACTCTTGAAGAGAGCCGTGTCCAAAAAAAAAAGAGACAAAAAGGCACCAAGAGAAATGCTTGTCTAATCCAGGATGGTCGCCGTCGTGCTTAAAATATTAAACCAAAACACTAAGCAATATCAAAAGTCTGCCACTACATAATTATGTTAGATTTATTAGTGTTGAACCAACATCTTTGACTTAGCATAGGCTCAGTATACCACTTAATAGTCCCTCGATTAACTGTTGTCTTTTGCCTTCTAGGAAAAGAACAATACATTTGGCATAAAACATTCTTTACTTTAGTTAGCTACAGGTAGTAATTATTAAGGCTTGAACTAACCTATTCAATCTCTACACTGCTTCAATGTTTCCTTCCTCTAGCTAATTGGACGTTTATTGCCATGTCTTATTCAGTAAAATTGCTTGTTTTGTTATTGTCTGTCAATACTTTTGCTTTCAAAAAAAGAAAAAGAAAAAAAATAACACACAAACCACCTATCGTTTTACTTGCAGCAGGTACACACTGGAGATGCTACTCTTCCTTGGCATCTACGTGCTCGAGGACGTGCGCAAAATAGGAAGGGGGGAATGTTGCGTGACGAGTGGTGATCAATGCAAGGATGCAACACAAAGATGGAAGCAGGAAAACAAGAGACTTGACATTCTTATTTAGGGCTCTTGTAGAGAGTTCCAAGTTTGTAGGTGAGTGTGGGAGGGCTTGAGAATAATCCCACATGGGAAGTTTTGGGAGTTTTAGGAGTTTTAGTATAAATAGTGGCTCATTTGAGAGCTCACAGACACATTGGGCTGAACTCATGCTTGAGCTCTCTTGAGACTAGCTCTCCCTCTTGTTCATAGAGGTGCAAGCTCTTCTCTCTCCCTATCTACACTATTGTATGAGCAATGCTCTTCTAATTCAATGCAATGAGATGATGTTTTCTCTCTTCTCATCTCTATTCTCTAGTGTGCATGCTTCTTTGTTGATGCTTGTGGATTCTCTATTAGGCTTTGTGTGGTAGTGGATTCAAGCTTAAGCTTCTCCATAGCTTGTAGCTTATCCATGGGCAAGGCATTGCTTGAGTAGTGAATGAGAATGCATGTTTATTTCAAGTTCCATTAAGCTTCAAGGTTTGTGTGCATGCTAAGGAAGTAAGTGCTTCTTTGTTGAGCTTGTGTGCTTATGAGTGAGCTTGTGTGTGCATTAGCTTAGCTTTCTTCTTGTATTGGATGCATGAATGAGTGGGATGATGAGTGAATGAGCTATGGCAAGATTGAGCTTATGTGTGTAAAGTCTATGTCAAGGTAGTGGTGTTCATAGCATTCTCTCCCGAAAGGGATAAGCTTCCATGCACCTAACCGGGTTGAATCCCCTAGCGATGAAAGGAGTGTTTATCATTCCATTGGTGAGCTAGGAGCGTAGTCTACTTGCCCATATTGCATACGTAGGGAGACGACTGTCTTTCCAAGCACCTTTGTATATCTTCGATTGGGGATGTAAACTGTTGTGCTTACTGCTTCAACCCAAAAAGCGTCTTTAATCCTTTCCCTTTTAGGATGCATTGGGCCATCTCCATGATGATTTAATTACAGTGTTCTACAACACCATTTGTTGAGGTGTGTGAGCGCTTGATGCCATTCTTCTTGTGGTAGTTATCAAATTTAATTCTCCTCCTTGATTTGTATGAAACTTTTTCACCTTCTTTCCTATCTCATTCTTTACAAGCTTATGCCACTATTTGAACTTACCAAAAGCTTGAGCCTTATCCAAAAGGAAATAAACCCACGTATTAGTTAGTGGGGAGATTGACTTTTATTTGTGGTGGTACATGCCTTGACATCAACTTTGTTAATGGTGGTGTTCTTAGTAGATTCTCAAATCATCCCCAAAAGAACCATTGGAAGGTAGGGACATGGGTGTTAAAGTATATCAAAGGTACCATTAGGTATGACATTACTTACAAAATGGGCACATCCTTGATTGGCTTTTCTGACTTAAATTGGGCAAGATACTGTAATAATAGGAAATCTATTTTTGATTATTGTTTTTGTATTAGGTCTGGAATTACATTTAGATCAGCAAAACAAGAAGTTGGGTATAAGGTAGCATGCTTTGCTTAATGTAAAGTAGTTTGGTTGAGAAGGATCTTAGGAGACATGGTTATTACTCAAAAGGGAGCGGTATTGTTGCTGTGTGTGATAATCAAAGTTTCATGTGGGTGATTACTAAGAACCGTATGTTTCATCAAGGTAATCCAGCCGGTACTATATATAGACTACTTTAGTAGTCTTTAGTTATCATTGAGTTCATTATATTCAAGCACTCTAGCGATGCATACATTTCAGCTTCTTTTTCCTCCTTTGAAAATTCCACAGTTGGCTGGCATACTTGTATGGACGTGGTTCGCTCAGTGGTGACCAAGTCATTACCAAACAATTGTCCTTCCATTGGGTGTGCTTTCCACGTTCACACGTTTATCTTTAGGATTTGTGAGTCCCTTTGAACATACACGTGGTCTAATGCCTGATCATGCACCAATTTCGATTCCCTCATGAAGGGTCTCCCCAAGATTATGTTGTATAAGTCCGGTTGGTGGATGAAGTTCATTATCACAAATGTATGACGCTAGTGGAATGTAAAGAGTTTAAGTCGTACATTCTTCAAAATCCCCATGGATCTTGAAGATGTTCCATCTGCCATTTTAACGATAGGATTCACTCTTTCTAGATTTGGTTTTCCCCAATTCTCCCAACATTGTTTTGTGATGAAGTTAACTCCCGCTCCTCTATCCAGGATAGCCAATGCTTAGTACTTGTTATGATGAATTAGGATTGTAGCATTAGTGTCGTCACTTTCATAATACTGACCCAATTGATTGACCGGTATCTTGACGAATTTAGGTGTTCTTTCCCCTGTGTGTTTTAAGTTTCTTTTCACTAGAGGTGACTCGGTCTCCTCTGCAGTGGTCGTTGGGTTCAATCCTCCCTCTACCCATTCTTTTATGTCTGCCCACAATGTTGGTGAACTACGTAGCAATTGTCTCAATGGAATTTGGATGGGAGTGGATAGTACAGCTGCGAGACTGCCTATGTCTCTTGGATCTTTGGCAAGTGAGGGCTCCTTCCACATGTGTGTCATATTCACTCCTAGGGAATGAATGAATGAATGGACACATCTTGCTTAGCCTCCCCAAACATTCTTGCCATAAGGTCTCTTTGAGATCCTCCTTCAGACTGTTCTGGAATTGGAGTAGGCACATTCAATTCTCTTTACCTTATCGGCTTGTTTCTTGGACACATTGTATCCCTGGCTTGGTTAGCCCTTAATTTGGCTTCATGAAGTCTTTGGCACTCTTCCACTAGGGCCTTAGCTTCTTCAAGCTTTCTTATCTCTTCTTCAGCATTTGGATATTCACCAATCCCCTTAGGGGTTGCTGGTTTCTCTCTTTATGCCTCTTGGGCAAGCTTGTTTGAATTTGGTGCTTGATCGCTCTCTTCCTTCGATTGGGTGGATTCGGTGTCAATAGTATCTTCTTTAGATCCATCCTGGATTGTGACCCTGGTGTCATCTTTACCCACTTTTTTCACTCTCTTGCTCCTGTTAGGTCTAGAAGTGGTGGCACCTATTGGGTTCTTCCCTTTGTCCCCTAGTTGGGCTTGGGCTTGGGCTCGTGTCAATACATTCAATGGCATGATGTTTCCAGGCTGCACACTTAGGGTTTTAATAGTGGCTTGGTTAGAAGTGGAAGTAGAACCACTTGCACGATATGGGCAGTCTTTGATCAAATGATTAATCCCATACTTAGTACAAGTAAGCACTGGCATAGGTGGTGCTGCCATTGGCTAAGTTTGATGTGCATGAACCACATTCTTGTTAGGACAGTCTGCTATTCGGTCCACCACAACCAAAACATTGTAGTGGCCCCCATATTTGAGTTTATGTCCTTACCTTTCCATTGTACCATGGTTTGGAACACTAGTAATGGCATGTTATTTTATAAGACATAAAATTCCGGCGCAATTTTCGTGGCATCCTCATAGTACTCACTATTGATTTCTGCCTCATGCACCGTTTCACCCTCATTTGATGGCTCCTCAATCAACAATTGGTTGATTTGAGCATGTAGTGGTTGTGGCAGTAGAATAGGTGGCGGAAGAGGCGATGCGTTGTCCTGTACCCAGAACATTTCTCTTGGTAAATAGGATGGGTTTTTCTGACCTGTAACTGCAGTGATTTGCATTGGTGGTGCTAGTAAGGCCAGTGGCACTCTGGGTGTGCCGGCAATTGTGCTATAGTTTGGAATCTTGAATACTTGCACATGGAAGTGTCATGGTTCCCTAATTTCATGCAATGAGCATAGTAGAGTAATGGCCTTACTCTTAATTGAAGGCATTCAATAGTGGTGTGATTTATTCTGTACATAGAACACCACACCAGATCTCTTCGAGGGTAAACATGAGCATGACCATGACTTGATGCTTCTCTTCCATCCTTAACCTTCAACTTGTCCATCCTTAATCTTCAACTTGTCCAGTATGGCATTACTAAGTTTGTCCATAGTCATGTTCCCAACTTGCTTGCTCCGAGTTCCTGTGTCTTGGTGACTCGATACTCATGAAGTTTCTACTACTGAAGCTACCTTGACATCTTCAGGTTGTGGAAATTCAAGCATATTGTCTTCATATTTGATTTACCAACTTACAACATGCATCTAGAGTAGTTGGTCGGTGGGCTAATTATACTAGATAATCATGCATTTTGTGATCTCGGACTCCTCCCCAAAAGCACGGCAATAACTAATCACATCAGTTAACCTCTCCCGTAGTTTACATCTTGAATTCAAGTGCTTGAGCCGGGATACATAGTCTCACATAGACTCATTTTCTTTTTGTTTGATATTATGCAGTTGTGCCATAGCACTCCATATGCCACCACTTTGGGCAAACCTTGACGAGCACATTCTTGAGTCGAGTGAAATTTATCTTACCTTCTAGCTTTAGGGTTCAAAACCATTGATGAGCCTTTCCTTCTAGGGTCAGTGATGAGAAGGCATGAATCATGGTTACATCACTCACTGGCCCCCACAGGTTTTGCATGTGGACTCAAAGATCTCAACATGGCTCAACTAGAGTTGTCCAAAAATTATAGCTTATATGCATTGATTTATGTGGTCCTATGAGAACAGCATCTATTTGGGACTACCTCTATTTTTTCACATTCATTAAGGATTATTCCATACATACCTGTGCATATCCATTAAAACAGAAATCAAAGGTTTTTATGTGATTTAATCACTTTGTTGCTATGGCTAAAAATGTTTCTACATGTAAGATTGGTAATACCCTGCATACTAATTGAGGGGGGGAGTATATGTCTAAGGATTTTTATGTATACATGGCTAATCATGGGATAAAATACTAATGTACTATGCCCTATACACCTCAAGTGAGCTTGGAGACCTCGAGGGACACAAGCTCGAAGCATTGGTAAGTTCCCTATGATGGTTGAGGACAGTTGTGATCTATTGCTTCTTCCAATGATGAATGCTGAGAGTTCCTTCTTGTTGGGAGGTGTGGTAGCCCATAACATTTTTGGCGTCGCTGTCAGGGAAACATCATTGTTTCTTCCGTCCTCTTTGAGTTTCAGCTCCCACTATACATGTTTCATCATTGCCCTTGCATTCAAGTAGTGCATGGTGTAAAGAATGAATGGATTAGGTTTAAGTGGAAGTAAAGAATTATGAGAAATTATTTGTTTTTGTTGTGTCCACCTCCACGCTATGATCGTAGAGTCACTCGCATCACCATACAAGGCAATCTCTCTCTCTCTCGTAGAGTCACTCGTAGAGTCACTCGCATCACCATACAAGGCAATCTCTCTCTCTCTCTCTCTCTCTCTCACTCCTCTACACAAGCATACAAGCATAGAGAAGGCACATGTACAAGAGTACATTCTCACACACTCTCTCAAGACAAGGCAAGAGCTCTCATAGCACAAAGGGAGATTGTGTCATTCATTTATGAGAAAATGACTTATATACAACTGACCCTTATTCACACTTGGCTGCCCAAAACTTACTAACTAAGGCCTTGGGTGGCTAGTGTCTCATAATGTGACAACCTTTATAGTGCCTTTGCATGCTTATTAATGTCCTCAAATGGAGGAGCATACTTGTTAATCCAAGATGGGATTAACAATTAGGCTTTAAATCGTCGAAATTGCGCACAGTCCTTCACGGCTAGAAAGACACAAAATGTGAAGAGTCGGCTCCAAAAAAGCATATCCTAGGCCTCCCCAAGCCCCAAGCCAAGTAATGGCAAAAAAATCTCTCTAATTTGGCTCCAAAACTAGGTAAAAATCAACAAACAGCCGACCAGTAGATCTGCCTTCAAATGGCCATCAAAATACACATGGAAATGCTCTTTGTGAAGGTCAAGATAATACATCTCAAAGCCCTAAGTCAATGCTACACAGATCTAGCACAAATTGAAGAGCTATTTCCCTCAAGATAAAGCAAGAAAAAATAAGAGCAAGTGAAATATTTTGGATTAACTCCTTAATCAAGATAAAGCAAGAAAAAATAAGAGCAAGTGAAATATTTTGGATTAACTCCCTAATCAAGATTAATAGTTTTCCCCCAATTTTGGTCCCAAGATTAAAAATTAGGGACGGATCCCTCAGAATCTGATCCTTTTCCATCCATGGCCCCAAAAGCTTAGAAAAAGGATGAATCCAAATATTAATTCCACTCAAGCAAGATCAATTTTCCTTGAACAAGATCATCAACTCCCATTTGATCAAGAAAATCAAGAAATCCAAGAAAATCAAGAATTCCTTAATTTTTCTTGAGACTAAGATGGAAATGGATCAAAGACATGGCTCTGATACCATTGTAATGATGGAGAGAGAGAGAGAGAGAGAGAGAGAGAGAGAGAGAGAGAGAGAGAGAGAGAGAGAGAGAGAATGCACTCATAATGGAGTACCACATGCACTCAAGGGAGTACCACCATAGCCATGGAAGCTTGAAGCTCCAAGAAAGTACGATTTGATTAGTAAAATGATTAGTTGATCCTAATTACAATTTGTTCACTTATATACTTGAAGCTCCAAGAAAGTATGATTTGATTAGTAAAATGATTAGTTGATCCTAATTACAATTTGTTCACTTATATACTTGTCCACCGTTTCACATTTATTAATGTTGGGCCCCCATACTTGCCCGGCCATATCCATGCCTCCATGGGCTTCCCTTATGTCTAAGACCAAGCTCCCTTCATTACACAAGCACCCCGACCTCATATGTTTATCATGACACTCAATGGTGGGTGCCCAGGAATTTTCTTTGCTGCTCACGGATTCTACAATGGCTACGTAGAGCTATGGATCCCCAAATGGCCATCTCTACAACCGAAGCACAAAAAGCCAACTAAGCTAACAACAACCAATCCTAAGCCACACCTTCAACGTTGGCTCGTCCCCGACCACCTGTTAAGCACGTGTACTATTAAGGCAACCCTTGCCTCTATCTACCCATGCATACCCTATGCTTCTCCCCCACACCAACTCCCCACTAGGAAGCTGCGCAAAAGGCCCACGGCCATAGGTTTGGCAACCCCAAGCACAGCGAAGCCAACAACGTTGGGTGCCTACAAACATGCTCAATGATCAAGGCTTCCATGAAGGCACCACACACATGTGGCTCCCAAATCCACAATCCAAAGCCTCTCCTCCGCATTGATAGCCACGGACCATTATCACTTGGCAGAGTTGGGTGCCCAAATGTCTTTTAGAAGCCTAAGGCTTCCATGATGGCAATTACACCATTTGGCTCCCAAGGCCTACCCCTTAGCAATTTTCCCAAACCACACCAACCAAGCCAGTACATGTCCAATTGACAAAGATGGTTTGGTTACCAAACAAGTCCCCTCATCCTCGCCAAAATCCTATGGTCTTGGTGGCCACACCCAACCCATGGGCACTCAAAAGCTCCATCTGTCCACCCCTTTTCCCCAACGGAGCCTCCACCCTGCCCCTCGACATTGTCACCACAAACCAAGGGGCCGTGCTACAAATGACTGAGCTTATCCAACCACTTTAAGATAAACTCAAAGGTAAGCTCGCACATGGGCCACTCAGTACAAATCTCTCTTTAGGGGTGCTGACCAATAAACACATGTAAAAAAAAAAGAGTCTCTAGGTGATTAGAACCATGGGAACACCTTTTGCCCTCGCCCATACACAACACCTATAAATCTCAATGGACTCTATCCTATGCATACACACCGCCCAAAGCTTCATCCTCGATAGCCATCCAGGTACATCTCTGGATGGGGGGGCCATGGTGGGCGCAAGCCTAGTCAATGGTATGACCTGTCGCTTGGATCTTCCTAATCACCCCTGCTTCACCCGAACAACTGTGCTTTATGCCTAATTAATTCTCCCCTTAACTTCTTCTTCGGCTCCACATATCTAGATCCTCGCCACCCATCGTCTACCACTTCTATCAAACCCAGGATCCTAGAGCTCCAACAAGAGAAGACAAAGCACAAAAAGAAACAGAGAGAACACAACCTGATGACTCAACATCCCACGGGAGCTAAGATATCCATCACGGTGTCTTGACAAAGATGCTAGAGATTCATGTACATCGCCATTGACATACATCTCAGAGTGTAAGTAGTCTCCATGTGTGTTACCTCCTTGTCCCTCTGGAATTCCCCCTTGCCACTTGCTTACTTACACCATTGTTTTACTAACCCCTCCTTAATAATACCATCTCCCACTTGGATACTGGTCATTAAGTATTCCGTGCTAGTCTACTCATTCAAGTACTCTGACTTCTCTAATGAGGATGTCCCACTGCAAAGGCGACATAAAAGAAAAACACCAAAAATAAAATAAAGACTACTACTAGTAGGCACAAACAAAAAAGCAAACTCATAAGCGCCCATCAAACTAGCTAGATACTTAATTTCCAGTACTCCACTAACTTCTTTCCATCTTACTAACTCCCCCACCCCCTCTCATTTCCAGAGAGCCAGGAGAACCAACCAAGTGCGACACTTCCCTGTGTGCCTCGACAATCCCTCACTGATCATGAGGACGCGATCGACTTTAGGAAGGGGAGTATGTTAACCACATATAGATTAACACATTCCTACAACTATATCCGCACACTTATGTATTGGGAACCAGCACTATATATTGTAAATTTTATCATTTGATGAGGGAAATGCCCTAAAGACGCTCCCAAGTATTGAGCTTGAGAAGGACATATAAGAGGATCTTGGTTAGTTGGCCAAACCATAGAGAAAAGCCTTAAAACTATGTTTTGGGTGCCCCGGGCCACTTATTCCTACGTGGCCTAGTGGGAAAAGGCTTGGACCTATAAAAGCCAATTTCTCTTGTTTGTAACTCATTCTCCCATTTGTGTAATAGAGATGGAGTGTTCTCTCTCCCCCTCTCTCTTGTAACTCTAATTTAGCATGGGTGGTGTGCTTAAGGTTAGGGTTTGGGAGTGATTAGTGCTAATCACTTGCTCCCTCTCCCTCTCTCTCTCTCTCTCTCTCTCTCTCTCTCTCTCTCTCTCTCTCTCTCTCTCGTGTGATTAGGATAACCAACGCGATCCTCTTCCGTGGAGATCCCACACGATCTTTGCGAGAGAGCTTACATCACCCGTAGGATTATAAAAACCACCTCAGTGTGACAATGAGAGTGCGGGAGGACGACAGTGAGACGAGCGGCTACAGTGGAGCTCTTGAGCCATGCCTGAGCTCGATGGATAGGAAACTTCCAATAACACATTAGGGTAGGGTTTCCTTAACAATAGTTGTGCGAGATACCACTAATGAGTTCTTGGACTTTGATTTCTAAGAAGCCCTACCACACAGGTCGATGAGGTAGGGCGATATGATGAAAGTAGTGTAGATGAAATCTCTGCTATCATCGCCATCCAAAAGAAGATTGAGGATGCAGCTCCTCAATATGAGATTTTAGATGAAGAGTTTGAGCGCTTGCAGGAGGAACTTTTTGGACCTTGACCATAGCATGCGACACCTGGCATTGTGAGTTGAATGATGGTGGTAGACCCATTCTAGGAGCACATCTGGAGGCACTCTTGTAGAAGGAGCTTGATGAAGAAGAGAAAGTAACTTCCTTTTACCAAATGCTCCCCAAATTTGATATATAGGGCCTCTATGGCATGCACATGTGATCCCATGCCCATCAGAGGCCTGTAAGGGCACTGTCCAGGCTCGCAGATCCAGGCCTGAAGAAGGCATGGTAAATACCACGAAGGTCGGTATAGCCCCCGATACATAACAATTGTATTGGCATTGGTATGGGTGTTGGCATATATGTGTCGATAAAAGTATAGTTTGATCACAGATACCAGCCTTGATACCGGCACACATATACCAACATTCTGTGCAAGATTTTGTTTTTTGAGAATGGTGTAGCCAACTGTAATCTCCATTCTACCAAAAACATTTCTTGCACAGGACATTGTTGGTAAGAGTACTTCTCCAATTGCACTCAGAATTGAGAGAAAACCTGCATTTTGTATTAATTCAAAAACATGATTACATTATTCATAATTACATGCCGATGTTGATCCAAGGCATGGATAACAACACTTTGTATGTCCTAAACCATCATATGTACATGTCAAAATGGCAACCTATAATACGTGTAACAAAGTAATAACATTTACATGAAAGTGCTGATCCAAATCATGGATCGCAACACGACAAAAATCATGTGTACAAGCCTTATGTAAACCTAGCTGGAGAACGGCCTACCATGCTCTTCAACCAAGCAACACAAGGTTTAGGGCATGTAACTGTTGAGATTCAAGCTCGATGTCAGTGTGAGCTAGCTATGCTATGTGCTGGCGTGTTAGGTAGGAACATGTGTGAGACATAAATGACCACGTCCAGTTGGTCATAGTGTGTGGACATTAGCTAGGGTTAGATGTGTGTGGACACAACTCATAGTGTGTTGTGTGTAATATGGATTATGGCTTTATGCATTGTGTGAGAAGGGATATGGATTCCCTCTATGGTTAGGGTTTGTAATATACATTAGGGTTTGCTCCTGTGTGTGTGTCTCCTCTCCCTCTACCTATTTTTCAACATGGTATCAGAGCCAAGTGCTGTCTATTAGGGTTTATGATGAGTGAGTGAGAGAAGAGGAAGAAGAAGCTATGAAGAAAAGCTGTGAAGCTTGCCATTGATGCTGTGAAGCTTGGAGCACACCGATTACTATGAGATCTGAGAGCTTGGCCTACCGGGTAAGGTCTTCTAAACATCCTTGAGCGGATTGCAGGTGATTCAGGAAAAAACAAAGCAAATTAGGGCAAACCAAAGCAAAGAAAAATTTTGGTTTTTTGGAAGCTTTCCATTAAAGCTTGGAAGTGGTGATGTATGGTGAAATTAGATGTAAATCTGGCAGACACATGTATCTGACAAGGAGGAATGTATTGGCAACTCATATGCAAGCCCTAAACTGATTTTGGAGCAATTTGGATGCATTTGAATGAGTGAAAATTTCTGGTTTTTGAGCTCTCACAAAACAGAGAAAAAGAAGTCAATTTTTGATGCATTTGGAGCAAGTTTTTGGCAAAATTAAAGCATTGATTGGTTACACACTTGCCTAGGTGTGTTGGGGACTTAATCCCATCATCAATTAGCAACATAAACACTCACAAATCCTCCTACAGCAGGCGGCGCAGGCTAGACAACAGAAACAGGATAGTTTTTCAACTATTTCATTGATGGAGGCCCAAATTCAACTCTGGTGCTTGATTAATTTCAAAATTGGTTTAGCAATTGGAATACATACACTTGAGAAGGAGGCTATATGATTGAATTGATCAATTATCATCAATTGAGCTGAAAATGAGCTGATTAAGCAGGCTGTCTACTACTGGTTGTTGCAGAGAAATAGAGTGAGTTTAATCGATCAATTACTCACACTGGTCTAATTTCTTTTACATGGAGTTAATGGACATCATTGCTAAGCTAATGAATGCCTGGTTGCTCAATTTGGATAAATATTGAAGAAATTAGAGCAAATCTACTACTGGATTTTCTAGTTTTTCCCAAAACAGAGAAGGGGGTTTGATAAAATTGATATGTACACATGTTGGTTGGTGTTCATACTCAACATTGAGGTTTTTTAGGTGTCAATACAAGTTATTCACACTTGATTGAACCACTACATTTCAATTTGGAGCCTTGGAAAGCGCATCAAAACAGGGTGTCTTGGACTGCGCGAGACAGTTCATTTTGGATGCATACAGGTTGATTTTCTACATCAAATTTGAAGTTTGTTGGCTACTTTGGAATATCTGGAACACTCATTGGAGTGTGGTTGAGCTGAGGAAGGCTCGTTTACAGATTTGGAATTGTGCAGAAGGTGTATTTGCATTGAGCAATATGTCGGATAATCTAGTTGGTGACAAGCTGGATAGGAAAAACTTCCAGGCATGGAAGTACAGGATCAAAAGTTTCTTGAAGGGAAAAGGTTTTTGGAATCTCATTACAAGTGCGAACTACCCCGACAACCTACACAGCAGAGCAGGTTATAGCTCACAACAAGCAATGGTCAGAAAGAGCATTCAAAGTGTTGCATTATCTGTCTATATGTATTTCGGATGCTATGCTCATACACATACATGATGCTGAGAATCCCAAGGATGCATGGGATACATTGGTAAAGTTGTTTGATACAGACACGAGTGCTCGCGCAAGTCTTAGTTGCGGCAACAATAGATACATAATGTGAAGCGAAATAGAAGGAGCATCCATGATTATGTGCAAGAAATAAAGAAGTTTGCAGATGCATTGGCAACAATAAATGCCCCCATGCCTGATGATGATTTGGTAGACATTACCTTGCGTAGTCTTGGCAAGGAATATAAATCTTTTGATACATCCATCTCGGTTCGGAGTACAGGTTTACCAGACTTTGATGAGTTGGTTTCACTCTTGCTTGTTGAGGAAATCAAACTCGGTGATTCCTTTCAGGATGCATCTACTAGCCATGATGAAAATGGCAGAAATCAGGCTTTCTATTCCCAAAGAGGATTTAGAGGTAGGGGGAGATTCGCATCACGTGGCCGTGGTAATGGTCGTGGATGGCAGGATAGGTCCCCACAACAGAATTTTCAGCCTTCATATGGTGCTAGAGGTGGTCGTGGACACCTTAGAGAGGCAGAGGTAATTCTCGTGGTAGAGGACGTTGGCAAGGCCAACAAACATCTATGCAAGATGTGGAATGCCATTATTGTGGGAAATTTGGTCATATGGCAAGAGATTGTTTCCGCAAACAGAATGATTTGAGAGGGGGTAGAGCACAACATCGTGGAAATTATGCACAACATGGTGGTGGAAATTATGCATCAAGCAGTAATGATGGCACTGCAAATCACTTGTTTGCCATGAAACATGTTGTGGGATCTATGATGACAAATGCTAAAAATGATGACACTTGGTATATGGACTCTGGAGCATCAAACCATATGGCTTGTCATGGTAAATGGTTTGAGCATATGAAGCCTATGGATGTGAAAGGCTATGTGGAAACAGGAGATGATGCTCAGCATGCCATTACACATGTTGGAAGTGTACCATTGGTTATGCACAATGGTCAAACAAAGTCTATGTGAGATGTATTGTATGTGCCTTCTATCACAAAAAAAAGCTTGGCCTCAGTTGGTCAAATGGTGGAACAGGGATTACAGGTTCGTTTCAACGAGCATGGTTGCTTCGTTGAGGATTTCAAACATGGATGTAGAGTCATTGCTAAAGGCAAGAAAGAAGGCAGGTTGTTTAAGCTGGATGCTGGGATTCCTGAGTTAAAATCAGCCATGTTCTCTAAAAGCAGAAATGTGATACAGGACATTGATATGTGGCATAAGAGGATTGGACATGTCAATATACAAAGGTTAAAGAACATGCAGGCAAGAGGCATTGTTAGTGGGCTGCCTAGATTCAAGTATGATGGGCATATGCATGTTTGTGAAGCCTGTCAGTTTGGAAAGCAGGCAAGGTTGTGGTTTCCTAGAGAAGGAAATATGAGTAGCAGGCCACTTGAGATAGTACATAGTGATGTATGGGGTCCTGCACAAAACCCATTTATCAAAGGCAGTTTATATTATGTGACATTCATAGATGATTTCAGCAGGATGACATGGATATACTTTCTCAGAAAGAAAAGTGAAGTATTGGAAAAGTTTATGGATTTTAAAGCTTTTGCAGAGAAGCAATATGGCTCATGGATTAAATATTTGAGGACAGATGGAGGAGGTGAATACACCTCAAATGCTTTTGAGCATTTCTTGAGAAAGCATGGAATAAGAAGGCAATTGACTTGCAGGTATACACCTCAGCAAAATGGTGTGGCTGAGAGAAAGAATAGAGTCATTTGGGCAATGCTCAACAAAAAGAGCATGCCATATTATTATTGGGCAGAATCTTGTGCTACTGCAGTGTATATACTGAATAAGACACCCATAGTAGCCATACATGGAAGTACACTAGAGATGCGGCTTACAGGTTTTAGGCCAGACATTGGACACCTTAAAGTTTTTGGATGCCTAGCTTATGTACATGTGCTTGATGAAAGAAGAAGGAAGTTGGATCCTAAGGCAGAAAAGTGTGTATTTGTTGGATATGCACAGGATCGTAAGGCATACAAATGTTACAATCCACAAACTAGATAAGTGGTTATCTCACGAGATGTGGTGTTTGATGAGCTTGCTAGTCGGTACAAAGCAAAGGATGAGGGAGTCATTGAGTCTCTTGAAGCTGATGTGCATGAGAACTTTCCACAAGCAAGTTCTAGTTCTACTACTATGTCTGGGCCAGCAGCAGAGGCTAAGAGTAGTACTGTACGTCCATGGTCACGTCCATGGTCAGGACGTTTGAGGCATGAGAGTGTGAGCAGTGGGAGTAGTGCGATGGATAAAGGAAAGAAGAAGGTTGAAGGAATTGGAATTACAGGTTATGAGTCATCAAGTTTAGAGAGTTTGGATGAGAGACTTGGCATACCTGTTTTATGCACACTTGGTGCAAGGCAGGATAGATATGTGCCACCACATGCTAGAGTGACAGGTGTTTAGAGTGATCCGCATGCATTGCGGAGATCACAAAGGGTCAGATATCCAGTTGTTGTTAATAGGTTGACATACCGTGATTTTGCTATGCATTATGCATATATGACATCTTTGGTGAAGCATGTGGAACCAACATGCTATACAAAAGCTATTGGAAAGCATGTATGGGAGAAAGCAATGGATGTTGAGATGGATGCATTGGTTCATAATGACACATGGGATTTGGTTGCATTACCACCACGGGACAAAAATGTCATTGGTTGTAAATGGGTTTACAAAGTGAAGTGCAAGTCAGATGGTTCCATTGAATGACATAAAGCAAGATTGGTAGCTAAGGGTTATGCACAAACCCAAGGTTTGGACTATGATGAAACATTTAGTCCAGTGGCAAAGATGGGAACAGTGCGAGTAGTCATTGCTATGGCTGCAGCAAATGGTTGGAAAATGCATCAAATGGATGTCAAAAATGCATTTCTAAATGGTGATCTACAAGAGGAAGTGTATATGGCACAGCCAGAAGGTTATGTACACCCAAAGTATCCCACTCATATATGCAGATTGAAAAAGGCATTATATGGTTTGAAGCAAGCACCTCGTGCTTGGAGTGATAAGATGAGCAGATATCTTATCTCCCTTGGATTTTAAGTTTCTACAGTAGATTCTTCACTCTATGCAAAGAAAACAGATCATGGGATTGTTTTACTTGTCATCTATGTGGATGACTTGATTATCACAGGTGATCATGGTACAGATGTGATGCATGTTAAGAAAGCATTGAGTGGGCAATTTGACATGAAAGACCTTGGTGAGTTGAGTTACTTTCTTGGAATTGAAGTGATCAAAGACCATGCAGGTACATGGTTAGTGCAATGCCAATATTATGCATTGGATATGTTGGCAAAATATGGAATGACAGGGTGTAAGCCTATGAGTACACCTTTGGAGCAGAATGTGAAGTTGCAGGCTGATTTTGGTGAGGAGTTGGATGATCCATCTATGTACAGAAAGATGGTTGGTAGTCTCATTTACATGACTATCACACGCTCGGATTTGAGTTATGCTATGGGGCTAGTTAGCCAATTCATGCAAAGCCCCATAAAACCTCATTTGGATGCAGTGAGACGCATTATGCGATATGTAAAGACCACTACACATTATGGTCTTCTATATGAGAATGGTAAAGGCTTGGATATACATGGCTACACAGATGCTGATTGGGCAAGTAGCTCATATGACAGGAGGTCTACTAGTGGTTATGCTTTTACATTTGGAAGTGCTATGGTGAGTTGGAGTAGTAAGAAGCAACCTACAGTTGCTTTATCCAGTACAGAGGCTGAATACAGGGGTGCAGCCATTGCTACTTGTGAAGCAATATGGTTAAAGAGTCTCTTGGCAGATTTGGGTGAGCCTATTGATGGCAAAGTTGTCATTCATTGTGACAACATGAGCAGTATACAGTTGGCCAAGAATCCAGTGTTTCATCATGCGAGGACCAAACACATAGAGGTCCATTATCACTTTGTCAGAGAGAGTGCTGGATGGTACAGTTGATCTACAGTACTGACGAGCAAGTGGCAGACATCTTTACAAAGCCACTTAGCAAGGAGAAGTTTGAGTACTTCCGTACTATGTTGGGAGTACATGGGATGAGCTTGAGGGGGAGTGTTGAGAGCTTTGATATATCTTCATCTATGGCAGTACATCATGAGCTTGAGAGGGGCTGTTGAGATTCAAGCTCGATGTCAGTGTGAGCCAGCTATGCTATGTGCTGGCATGTTAGGTAGGAACATGTGTGAGACATAAATGACCGTGTCCAGCTGGTCATAGTGTGTGGACATTAGCTAGGGTTAGTGTGTGGACACAACTCATAGTGTGTGGACACAACTCATAGTGTGTTGTGTGTATTATGGATTATGGCTTTATGCATTGTGTGAGAAGGGAGATGGCTTCCCTCTATGGTTAGGGTTTGCAATATACAACATTACGGTTTGCTCCTGTGTGTGTGTCTCCTCTCCCTCTACCTATTTTTCAACAGTAACCAATGCACATCATAGACAACGAATGAAAGAGATTTGCAAAAAAACCTACAAAGTACTCACGGGAGGACTTGTAGCCTCTACTACCAAGGTGTGAAGAGCTAACACTACTCTCCATCCAAGCTCGTGCGGCTGCCCTCTGCTAGATGTACCTATCAGGCGTGTCTCTATACTCGGCCTAGATCATCCACCATTCCTCCTCATCGAGCCAAGTAGGTTTTGGCTTCCCCCCTGTCACAACATCGTGCACCTTCTTGGATCTACGCGATGCCATCATGGTTTTGACACTGTTGATCCATTGATTTGGCAGTACATCACCTAGAGGAGTGTACACGCTCTTGATTTTCTCAATGATGAAGTTTTTCTTATCTTTATCTAGGGAATCCCACTTCTTGATAACTTCATGTGCAAATTGAATCTTCAGGATTTGGTGGATGTGCCCTTTCATCTCCTTCCCTACGTCATCCATGACCTTGGATCCGTTGCGCACATGATACACTTTCTCTATAGATGTCGTTTGAGGAGCGTAAGGACTCCTAGGTGTGTGTGGTGTACTAGCTAAGGAGATGGGTGGGCGCTGACATGTAGGAGATACTCAATCTGTGCCACCACTCGTAGAACAACCACCCCCACCTCACTACTACATCTATGCGTAGTCGAGCAACGACTAGGGGTGCGTGCCAGTGTAAGAGAGGGAGTGGGGATCAGTGTGGCTGCAGTGGTGGTGGACGGATTGGAGGGACCAGTCCCCCCCAAAGTATTGTTGTGCCATGGCTCTTTGCTCGGGGGTAACCTATGAGATGAACTCAAAGAACTGCTCTGGGCTAAGAGCCTATGGTGTAGGCATGACAGAGGTGTGTTGCGGCATGTCCAAGGGGGCTGTAACCTCCCGGGGCATCGGCCATGATCCTACACACATATGTAAAGCTAGAGTTTTTCAGAATGTGTATATCATGCTTGCAAGCTAGATGCATTAAGCATGTATGCAAGAAGCATGCATAGAGCTTAATGCAAGAAGCTTAATGCATGCATAGAGCTAGATTCATTAAGCATGTATGCAAGAAGCATGCATAGAGCTAGATTCATTAAGCATGTATGCAAGAACCATGCATAGAGTTAAAATTGTGCAAGGTATACTAATGTGGACTATGCATGATGGTTGGCCTGGCTACAGAGAATTCTTGGGTAAGTTTTGATACATACTTCAACAATTTCCTTCGCATTGTTACTTAATTAATTAAACTTGTGAGGTTTTGCACATATAGTTCCATGTGGTTGCTCTAATCACCTTTCTTGTCGATTTGAAGGCTTTACTACATGTGGATACATCACGTCCCTTATGTGGACCTCATTTTGATGCTCGTTACTCTACATCACTTTGAAAGACAATATACCAAGAGGTCATGTGCAATATCTCCGTGAGATCACAAATTGCGAGAGGGAAATCTAGGCAGACCACCTCTGTGTTTTAAGACACGTGTCTGGAAGGAAGCATGGAGGGATAATGAAAAATTTTCACCCCTAAGGATGAAGAGGCTCTGCTCCCTCCTCCACAAAAGCCTGTAGTTTGCATTCCATCAAATCTCGAAGGTCATTCCATAAATTTGGAATACCTTTTAACAAGGTTCCAATGGGCATTTGGATTTGGGAGGAAAGGAAGGCTGAGAGGGTTCAGTTTGGTCCTAACAATAGTATATGGAAGTTCAGTTTGGTTCTTATTTGACGTGGGTTGAGGGTGAGATTTGGGTGCCGTAGGATGGTAAAATATTTAAGCAAACTTTGTGTGGGCACCTCATGAGTCTCTATCAGACTCTGTGTCATTGTTCGCATCGAGGGGTTCAATTGTGAACATGAGATTTGGGCTTGGCCACCTGTGGAATAGGCACTGGTGGAGGATTAGGAGGTGCATGTGGGAAAAGATCTTCGTTTGTCAACGCCATGTTGGAGAACGGATCTTCCTCGGCCTTGAGCATAAGCGAGGAATCTTGCCTTACCTAGTGCGGAGGTTCATGTTCTATGGGGGACAGCGTGCACTCAAATACTGGGTCAAAGGTTTCAAAAATGGGTGGCGGTTCAAGTTAAGCATGGTATTGCTCTACCAATACTTGGGCCTCCTGAAGACGTTGCTTCTTGAGGATGGCATTGGTGTTAAGATTCTAGAAATGGGATTGGTCATGGTGAAGGACATAAGATTAAGCATAAGATTAAGGTGGATTAAACCACACTAAAAACTCCATGACTAGAGAGAGAGAGATTGCACACTCAACACTATTCCCTTGTATTGCATATCACAATGAACCATACAATGATATAGGCTCTCTAGCCTTATCCCACTTTACACATCATCATCCATGTGGCAACTCCTTTTCCACTTCTTTTGGTCAACTCTCACACACCATGCAATATTACATGTGGCATTCATATCTCACCACAATATCTTGCACCTCTAAGGTGCTTTCCCACATACACACAATACCGCGATTATATCTCTCAACACCCCTTCTTAATCGAGGTGTTCCACAACTCACCCATCATCCATCATCCATACAATGTAGCATTGCACAAACGCAATCGCTATCTCTCAACACTCCCCCTCAATGATACATTGGAGTGTCTATCATTCAAACATGTGTGCACGTGTCTACCATCTTAGACACCTAGTCCATTTTGAGTCGACTCATCGCTCACAGCGGAACCACTGAGTCCGATTTGAACATGGAAGTTCGGGAGGGATCCAACCCATGCGCATGCACCTCACACGTGCATCGCTTTTGCACACATCACGCAACAACCATTTCGAGCTTCTAGGTGAGCTCGGGCAGGGCGACCCTCATACCATGGATGATTACAAAAAAAAATCTCGTTTTGAGCTTCAAGCTCGGGTACGATTACCCTTCTCATTCATGGGTGAGAGGAAAAAAATACAATCATGGCTGAAGCCAGGCAAGGCATCAGCTACATTTCAAGAAGAAATATCATCTCAAACAAGGCTTCAAGCTTCACAAATAATGGTGTGTGTGAACGAACCCTTATAATCAATAAGGGTTTAAAGAACCAAACAAAAAAAAATTAATTAATTTTTTTTTTCAAATGCTCTGCACCCACGCGCGTTGAATGCGCTGAGCATGCTCAGACTGCCGGCCGTCGGGTCTTCTTCTGACACATGGGTCGTCTTCTTCATCTCGACCTGTTCTGCACAACGTAGCTATGGCGGACTGCATTCGTCTTCTGTTGCTGCGCTTCTTTTCAGTCGACTGTGGCCTGCCCCTAGCCACTCTTGCCTCTCACTGCCAGTAGGTGTAGCTACTGCTTCCTGCGCTGGGCTACCTCTGCAACGGCTATGGCGGGTTTTACCCCTCTGTGTACGGGTGTGCATGCTCTCCTCGGCTACACGCGCCTGCTGCGCTGAGACTGTTCGCTTCTCTTCGCCTTAGCTCGTGTCACTTTGCTCTCAAACGCTCTGCTGCTTCCAAGCTTGTTGCTTTGATTGCTCACTGCCTCTTTCTGCAAAACAGTGGCTTGAGCTTCTCCTTCTTGCTGTGCTGCTGAGTGATGAGGTCGATGGCGGCTCTCTTTCTTCATGGATGATGTTGGTCATGATGTTAACATTCCTTAAAGTATAGCTTCTCTCACATATTGCTGCCCTTCTATTTGTGCTTAAGGCTTTTTATGCTTAAGGCTTTTTATACAAGCTTATCTTGCATAGCCATGCTATTACAACAATGTTTGTTGCCCTGCAACTCCTCCTTGAGGTTTGCACAACCATCAATACGGTTGTTAATGAGCTCCCAAGTGAGCCCCTCACTTTGCCTCATCCATTTGACCTCTCGTTTAACCTCTCTCTTGAGGTGTTCCATTACCATTGACATAGCCTTCATGGCCTCCAAATCAGCATGCCCTTCCTTCAATGCATGCATCCATTCAAGGGTGCTTTTCATTTTGGTTTCTCTCAAGAAACCAAGGTGCAAACCAATGTGAAAACTCCAAAAGCTTTCACCAAACATTGCCCATCTTCTATGAGCAAAACCATGAGCATCACTCTTTCCAATGTGCTCAACCATGGACTTCTTCTAAGCCCATAACCGCTTATCCCTTCTTAGACAAGCATTGCACCTCTTACACTCTTTGCCCAAATGCAAAGAACCATGGGATCCACAAATCCCACACATAGCAACCCTTCTCAAATATGAATATTCTTCCATGCTCAAACACAAAACTTTGAGGCAAAACTTCACAAAACCAACCTTCTTAAGGTATAATCAGCAGCATATCTTCTCTTGGCAGCTTCTCCTTGACGGTGATGAAGACTCCATAGCCTTCATAATGCTGAAATCTCTATTTTCAGCTTCCTTGATGATGATCAAGCTCTCTATGTTGCAAAACTCCATTTGCAACTCTCTTGGGCAGCTTCTATGCAACCTCCTTGTTGCAAATCTCCTCTCAAATCCTCACAAATGCAAATCCAAATGATAATATGAGTGTGCATAATTTTTTTCTCATAATAACTCAAAATAATGCTTAATCAAACAAACACACAAACTAATATACATAATAATCACCCATGACCAAGAGCCCATTTGGCTCTGATACCATGTTAAGATTCTAGAAATGGGATTGGTCATGGTGAAGGACATAAGATTAAGCATAAGATTAAGGTGGATTAAACCACACTAAAAACTCCATGACTAGAGAGAGAGAGATTGCACACTCAACACTATTCCCTTGTATTGCATATCACAATGAACCATACAATGATATAGGCTCTCTAGCCTTATCCCACTTTACACATCATCATCCATGTGGCAACTCCTTTTCCACTTCTTTTGGTCAACTCTCACACACCATGCAATATTACATGTGGCATTCATATCTCACCACAATATCTTGCACCTCTAAGGTGCTTTCCCACATACACACAATACCGCGATTATATCTCTCAACACCCCTTCTTAATCGAGGTGTTCCACAACTCACCCATCATCCATCATCCATACAATGTAGCATTGCACAAACGCAATCGCTATCTCTCAACAATTGGGATATGTGGCCAACCGTTTTTGCCATTTGGTGAGTTTTTGGGGGGTTGCATGGGGGAGAGGCATTTTGACACGATCATCACTCCCGGAGGAGGATGATGTGGTCTTTGTTGAGCTAGTGCGGATGCTAACTTGATCTTCTCTGTGGCCAATGTTCTTAGAGCGTTGTTTCTTTTAGGATGTGGCCTTCTTTAGCTTGGCCTGCAACCGTGTGATGACATTCAATGGGACAATGGATATTTTTCTATGTTGAGAATGCTCAACACGTTGAGGGATGCCATACCTTTGACTGTGGAGTGAGAAATTGATTACAAAGGGCAATCCTTGAAGTAATGGTTGATTCCACAACCATGACATTGTGGTTGCATTGTCAAACATTTCTTTTGAGGGCATTTAGCCACTCTATGGGGTCCTTGATAGAGGAAACACAGAAGAGGTGGTTTCCATGTGGGTGCACCAATGCTGTGCATAGTTGGTTTAGGGTCCATGTGAGGCACATGCAAAAGGAGGTGATGTGTTATGGGTACCTGAGGGGTGGCAGAGCGCATGGGCTCCAGGGGCTTAGTAATGGACCTGGTTTGAATCTTTCCATGATCAATGGGTTTGCTTGGAGAGGCAACGGTTGGAATGGAAAGATTGGCACTGGAGAATGTGCGCTTTTACCGCACAGGTCGTAGCTGGGGACTTGCCAGACACCGTATGCGAGCCACAGATGGCTGCAAGCATACAACCAGGGAAGGAAGCTCAAAATAGAATGCAAAAGGTGTGTCACTCACCGCTTAACTGCCGCCTTGAAGGATTCCCGCGTCGCAGCCGTGAAGGAGGAGCTGCCGTCGCCGCTCTACCGCCTCTCCGCCGCGCCGCCGTGCCGCTACACAGTGCGCTCGATCGCTCTCTCACTCTCACTCTCTCTCTCTCTCACACACGCAGGAGAAGGAAACCAAGGAGATAAGGCAAGAGCACTCTTGTATTCACAACACATGAGAATGAGGATTTTAGGGTTACATTTGACTCATATAGGTGACTTGGCCGTTCACACTTGGGCGCCCATACATGGCCGGTCGACCCTAACCCTTATCCTACTGATATCCAAGGTGCGCCTCTCATCGGCGATCACCCAATCCCTTCATCCTTAACATATGGTGCCGACAAGCCCGGCCCATGACTCAGAATATTTAAATTAATGACGTAAAATATAGTACGTCGCCATGTCCGCCATGGGTTAACATGCCCCCCTTCCTGATGTAGATTCCGTCCTCGGAAGCTATGGTATGGTAATCTCGAGAGGGTGTTGTGGTAGACCGTCTGCAAAACAGGGAAGTAGAGTGAAGGTATGCTGGAATTCAAAAGATATAAAGTGTATAAATTCAAGCATGTTAGACCACAATGGATGTTGCTAGGAGAACTTAGTTTAAGGGTCACATGAGTGAGCTAGTGTAGCAAATTAATAGGAGTTTAAAATTATTGAAAGGAATTCAAGAGTTAGCAAGGTGTCAAAGGTTAATCAAGGTTTATAACTGGCCTAAGTCAAGGAAAATAACCAAGCTTAATAAATAAACAGATGACCACACTGTGTCTACTCTAAGAACAAGTTAATACCACGCATCTAGGGACACAAGAAACATCAGAGTTACAGGAGCCTTTTGCCTCTTTTTTTTTTTTTTTAAATGCACGTGACAATTTTTACACACAATGGCGACCTTCCTAAGGCAAAACTAACATCGATCCTGGTACCATGTTTAACACAAGGCATTATCCAGGAATCTATTAGCTCACTTTAGGCAAGGCTACCCCCTACCAACCAAGGCATCGGTCTGGAGTAGAATACTCCTCGCCTACCAAGTATCAATAAGGCGATAGGCCAACATTAAAGCACATTAACACTTGTATTGCCATTTATTGTAGGCTTTTTTTTTTAAAAATTCTATTTCTTTTGATCTTTGCTCCTGAACTAAAATGTGTTCCTACATCCTTTCGACAAGGGGTAAAAGCTATGTCCTAGAGGTCAACACACACATGGCCAGGTGTCAAACATTAAGATGGTTTGACCCTAGACCTAAGACAATCGTATTCCAAGGTTAACTAAAGACATCATGCTGCCTAGGAATATTTCCAATAAAGTTAAGCTCATTAATGTTTTACACTAGCATGCAAGCAACTTCAAAAACTAAGTAGTACATTGACAATTTCCATGTGGTCATGCCGTATAGTTTATGAAATTAATTGAACAGAAAAAATGAAAGAGAGTGGGTATGGAAGAATTACACCTGAAATTGGAGATCTCCTTGATTTGATGAGACAGCTTGCAATGTGATGTAGATATATTTTGATGAACGTTGCGGCAGTCTCAGGACTTGAAAGCGAACCCACTTCAAACTTTTCAACCTGTACAATCAACTACAAAGCACTATACCTCGAGAGGCACATCAGTGTGAAAATTTCAAGACTTGTTTAAGGAATCTAAACTAAAAAAAACTTGAAAACACTAACTACCTACCAGTCACCACACTACTACTGAGGATACGGTAAGAGGATGTTGTAGAGTCCTGGCTCTAGCCCTAAGGCTAAGCCTCTATCCGCATCATCCGAACAAATAAAGTCAACCTCAGTAGTGCCATGAGTTTCATCCGTCCATTCATCATTGTCAGATATTTCCTTTTCATTTTCCCATCCACATAAACTCATCAAAAATGTAACCATGCGAGGATAGTCATCTTGTGGAAAAGGAAAGCATTGGGCTATCGGGGATATGTCCTCTACGGAGTAGGGGTCAGTCATGGTCAATAGGCGAATTAGCCATTCTAATTCCTCAATATTTTCCTCTCTGGCTAGTACATCTATATGATCCCATTCAGTTTCAATTACAGGATAGCACATGTGGAATATCTGAGAAAGGTACAGATGATACCTCTCACCAAAGGTAGGAGTGGATGAAGTGTATGATGATCGGGCATCTGCCATATCTGCAAACACAGATATAGCATCAGTAGGTTTATGACAGGACAATCTAGTTCTTGATTGTATAAGTATATTTCTCTTGTTTTTGTGCTCTTGCTCTTTTTACTATTTTTTGTTTTTCTTTTCTTTGTTTTTTTTAAAAAAAAATGTATAAAGCTATATATATACATCCCCTTGAATTTGGCAATTACATGGTCAGGGGAGAAGGTTAAGGAGGAAGCATTAGAATGTCAAGCGTGAGTACATGCTCCCCCTTTCCTTGGGCAGATCATATTATTTGCAATGATGTTGCAGCCTCTTGGAACCAATTTGTCCAGCGGGTCATAGGTTGTGATGTGGGCAGATAGCTTTTTATGACCCTTGTGGCCACATCCAATTGCAGAGATGGTAATGTACGCTCCCATTGATGAATGGAGGAAATGGTTTCCGATGATACTATTACAAGGGGAGACGTAGACTCATCGGTTTTTTGTTGGGTGCTGACAAGAGTAGGTGTAGAGCATGTAGAAACTTCTATATCAGCGTGTGCCTGGCATGAGGAGCTAGAAGCTTCATGTGGCTCCCCCCTTCCTGAGCTAGGTGGTAATGATCGATATCGTTTGGGAATCCAAACTAACTCTGGAAGCAGTGGTGTGGAGCACTCTGTTACCTTTCCCTTACCACGATCTTGAATTATCGTTGGGGTGGCAACAATTGGTTTGCAAGGTTTTACAGGTGATGTAGAGGGATTCAGCTTATGTTTAGGGACCCAAATCTGGTCATTTCCCTCGTAGTACCCTTGGGCTACTAATAATTTTTTAGGGATCCATCGTGATGTTACCTTACCCTTTTTCGGGTGGGTAGCTGCTTTCCTTTTACGAGGCTTCTTGGTGGCTGAACGAGATTGAGCAGGGGAAGTAGCTGTTAACAAAGCTTTGGGGACCCATTTGTATGTACTCTTTGGCATAGTAAGCGAAGCTTTAGGGACCACCTTGCCTGTTTCCACTCTTGACGTTGAAGCGTTAGAGGGGTGGCCAACAATCGAAGATGGTTTTGCCACTGGACTTTGTGATTTTTCGTTATCTAATATTTGAGTGGATGACTTAGGTGCGGGATTTTGAGCGGTCAGACCTAGTGTTGGTTCTTGCGTTGTGACTTGTCTGGTTGCCCAATCGATATTGCACTTGGTGGCCATCATCCATTTGCGCCCTAAGATTACAGTCCCTTCCATGGTACCAGCAGGCATAACCAAAAAGCTTTGAATTATGGTTCCCTTGTCATAAGCAACTGGAGTGTGCAGAATTCCTGAGACAGGGGTTTTCTTCTTGTTGATTCCTTGAACTTGGATAGAACTCTTGGATAAAGGTGGTTTTCCCAGTTGACACCACACGCCATATGATAGCAAATTGTGTTGAGCTCTTGTATCCAATAATGCATTATACAGCACCTCCCCGTAAGGACTCTGTAACTCAATTGGGTATCTTAGAGGTGGGTCAGATTCTAGTGCATCCTCCTCTGCTTCCTCGAAAAATACTTGCGTAATTCCCAAGTTGGCTTCTCGTTGTCTCCTAGCACGCTGTTAACGTTCTTTGGCTTCGACTCTCGCTTGTATCTTTTTAAGCTCAGCTTGTTCTTTAGCTGCCTTCTTTTGATGGATTGCATGTAACTCCTCCTGGCTCAGGGGGTCATAGTATCTTTTGAATTTACTCCCATTAAGGAATCCAATGGTTTCAACTCCGTCGAGAGTCTCCACTCTGATGGTACCTTGCGGGGTAATTTCACATACTCTATATGGTCCCTTACCAGCATATTTGAGCTTCTTCTTTTCGTTACGCACTCCATACATCAGGACTTTATCCCCAACCTTGATGTCCTTGTCCTTTAAATGGCGATCAAACCATTTTTTCCTTCTATCCTTCTCCACAAGGGCATTGTATACAGCCAATTGTCTTTCTTCGTTTAGCCGCTCAAGGATATACAGACGCTCTGCTAAGGGATTACCATCCCAACCCTCTTGAGTAGCAACACGAAGACTAGGAATGACAAATTCCCACGGCATGACTGCTTCTTGGCCATATACCATTTTGAATGGTGTGCAATTAATAGCCACTTTGTACGCAGTACGATAGGCCCATAAAGCTGTCGTGAGCTTTAGATCCCAATCCGTGCGATGAGCTTCAACTGTCTTTGTCAAAACAGAGATTAATGTCTTGTTTGTACTCTCGGCTTGGCCATTCGCTTGCGGATAATAAGGAGTAGATTTATGATGGGATATCATGAAATTTGTTGTGAGCTCCTTAATCACTTCATTTATAAAATGCGTACCATTGTCGCTCACAAGTTCAAAAGGACAACCGAAGCGTGTGATTATATTTTCAAAGAGGAACTTGGCTGTTGTCCTCGCATCTGCCTTACGTGTCGCTTTCGCTTCAGCCCATTTGGTCATATAGTCAGTGGCCACAATAATATAGCGAGATTGTGTGTTTCGGGCCGCTGGGCTAATTGGACCTACAAAGTCTAAACCCCACTTTTCAAATGGTTGGTTTACTTTGATTGGATGTAGGGGCATCTGATCTTTCCTTTGGGGTTTCTTATATCGTTGGCATTCATCGCAACCCTTCACAAAGAGTGATGCATCTTGGAACATAGTGGGCCACCAATACCCTGATTGTAAGATCTTTCGCGCAGTTAAGTCTCCTGAGAAGTGACCACCGGCTACGCCCATATGTGCCTCTTGCAAAATGTATAGATACTCATCCTCTCGGGCACAACGCCTAAGAACGTCATCCTTTCCTCTTTTATAAAGAGTCCCAGCTATCAGGCAATAGGGTTCACATTCTTTGATCAGCTTTCGAGCTAGATCTTTACGAAGCTCCTTGGGTGGAAAGCCATTAACCAAAAAGTTAACAATCTTCTCACTCCATTCGGGCATTGTCTCCACCATGAACAGGGAAGTGTCCGGTAAGTCATCATCAACCCCTGTAGGAGCCTCACCATTAGGTATGCGAGACAAATGATCAGCCATAACATGTTTTTTGCCAGGTCTCACAACAACAGTGAAATCAAACTCAAGAAGAATCAATAGCCATCGGGTGATTCTTCCTGTGGAGCATGGTTTGTTTACCAGATACAACAATGCTTGATGATCCACATAGAAAACAAACTTGGTGGCAAGGAGGTAATAACGAAATTTCCTTACTGCATATATCATTGCCAACCCTTCTCGCTCCGTAGTGGTGTAGTTCATCTCAGCATCGTTCAACTGGCGACTGGCAAAGCTAATGGGGTAGTCTAGCTTGTGTTCTCCAGGTTGAGTCAACACACACCCAATAGCAAAGTTTGATGCATCAATATGCACATGGAAGAGTAAATCCCAGTTAGGCATTCTCAAGATTGGAGCACTCGCCAAGGCCTTCTTTAATAGCTCATAGGCACGGTCACATTCTTCGGTCCAAATAAACTCAATGAGAAGCTTATACAATGGTCGAGCTATGTCGGCGAAGAAGAGAATAAACCTTCGATAATAACCAACGTGGCCCATAAAGCGTTGGACTCCCTTGTAGTTGGTGGGTGGGGGTAATTCCAGAATGACCTTGATTTTACTCTCGTCAGTGGAAATCCCATTTTTGGACACTATATGCCCTAAGATAACTCCGTGTTTAACCCAGAATTGGCATTTGAAAGGATTCAAGGAGATGCGATATAATCTACACCTTTCAAATATTTTTCGTAAACACATCAAGTGCTCGTCCCAAGAGGAATGAACACAAAGATCATCTAAGAAAGCTTCACAGAAGTCCCTTAGATATTCCTTAAAGGCCGTGTTTATCAATCGTTGGAATGTTGCAGGTGCATTGGTCAAGCCAAAAGCCATGACGCGAAAGGCAAACACTCCAAACTCCGTGATAAATGCTGTTCTAGCTTGGTCCTCGACTGCAATTGTGATCTGATTGTAACCCGAGTACCCATCTAAAAAGCTATATGCCTCCTTGCCTGCCACTCTTTCAAGCACATGTTCAGAATATGGCAAGGGGTAATGATCCCTTCTGGTGGCTGCATTAACCTTTTTGAGATCAACACACACTCTGAGTTTCCCATTCTTCTTTGGCACGATGACTATCGGAGAAACCCATTCTGAGTGCTCAATAGGATATATGAATCCACATTTTACCAGCTTTTCAATTTCCTCTTGTACAATCTTTGCGTACTTAGGATTCATTGGGTAGGGACGTTGCTGGACTGGTTTAGCAGTGCTAATCATTGGAATCGTGTGTTGCACCACCGAGGGTGGAACACCCTTCATATCATGATATGTCCAAGCAAATATGTCCTTGAATTCTTTAAGAAGCTTCGTAAGTGCAGCTTCTTCCGCCTTGGTGAGGTCTTGAGCAATAAAAACTGGTTTAGACTCCTCACCTAGATCTGCTAAGTCTATCTCCTTGACTACCGCAGGGCCATCGTAGACACCGCTACTCCCATTGGTAGGCGTTCGTTGGGCTTTTGTGTAGACTACTTTACGTTCCCCTGTGGTGAATGATTTGAAATGCTCGGGTGCGGGGTGTAAGTCTACTGGCTCTTGTTGTGCCCGGTTTTTTTCTTTTAATTCCGCCTCCTTTTGTTGTTGAGCCAACTCTTGGTTTTGCCGCCTTCTTGCAGTACGACTTAGTTTTGGCTTCTCTTCGATTTCTAATTGGGCGACGTCATGAGGTTGCGGAATACACCACATGACACTTTGGAGGTATTGTCCCCAATTATCCGCTATCTTCCGATGAGCATCAATGGCTCCTACATAACTAAGCCATTCTGCAGTGGATCTTTCTTTGTTTATTGCAGTGCGTACATTAGCTCGATAGCGTTGGCGCTTATGTCTCGTTTTCTTCTTACCAAGTTTTTGATTTTTGTTTCTATCCGATTCGGACTCACTTGGTCGATCTTCACTTTCGGATGAACTGCAGGAGGTCACTGTCTTAGGCCTTGAGCACCTTGCTTCCACCTTTGGGTGAATATTTGATTCATTTTTCCCATCAAGCTCAGGGTCAGTTTCTTCTTGAGATTCATACTCAGAGTTGCATTGGTCAGAGTCTTCGCTACTTTCAGTGTCGGTGGAGTTTACCACGTTCTCGCCATCAGGAGTCAAGTGCATAACACCTATCATGTTTATTGGCACTAACGGTGGCATATCTTGCCCCTCAGGTGTTACCCAACTTGTGCCTCTATTTCCCCATGTGTCTATGGTTGCCGCTAGGTGTACCCAATCCACGTTATCCGACTCAGTCATACCCGGTAGGACATCCATGTAAGGAAAATCCTTCCCATCATCAGTCTCTTTTTTGCATGTATAGCAATATCTTAATGGGGCGGAATGAACAGTGGTATCCGATCGATTATCGATGATAATCTTGCTTCCTAAAGGATGTGCACGACCATTCTCAAGATCAACTCGAATGACAGAGTCCTGGAATTGTAGGTAGACATGGTTTTTCGACCAGTCATGTACCATTTGTGCTTCCCTCATGAAAGGACGTCCTAAGATCATTTGATATGACATAGGATGCTTGGAGAAATCCATTACAATGAAGGTATGTTTTACCTTGTATCCCAGGACCTTGATCTTGAGGTCCCTTAACATTCCAATAGGTTTAGCTATGGTTCCGTTTGCCATCTTAACCACTATGTTTGTGACTTCGAGGTGAGGTCTTCCCATGGATTCCCAATAGTTTTTAGTCACAATGCTCACTCCAGCACCACCATCAAGGATTCCCTTTAGAGTTAATCCCTTGGTAGTAATGGGGAGGGTGGCATTAGATTCGTCCCCTTCAAAGTACTGACCCAACTTGTTCACAGGTATTTCAACGACCGAATTTTCATCTAGGTTGGGTTGTAGATCCCAATGTTCCTCCTCATCTTGAAGCGTGTCGGCTCTATCCATATTTGCAAATTGTGGTAACCCCGCCTTTAGTTCTCCATTGAGAAATGCCCGAAGAGCTAAGAATAGCTCAGGATCTCCGTATAATTTGGATATGATCGTGGTTCTGATCTCGGAGGACATGAAATCCATTAGCTTGGACACATTCAACGGTACTTTTCGAGACATCGCTCCTTGACTAGGGACTGGTGAAGATGGAATCACTTCCTCTTTGATGGGGTCAGGCATTCCCTCACTAAACATTCTTTCAAGCAAAAAGGGTGTTTGCCCACTTCCGGATGTCCTATCCTCACTTTCTTCCCGAATGATACTAGGTATAGCTAACGGTTTATGGTTCCGGTGAGGTTGAACTTGCGTAGGAAACACTGTGTCTGGAATTTTGATTTTTCTCGGGTTTGGCTCCAGTTCTCTTTGTGTTTCTTCCACCAAACCCCTTAAGTGTTGCACTTGTTCAATCTCCTCAACTGGGTTTGGGTAAGTTCCAATCTTTTTCTTGAGGGTTTTTGGCTCACGTGGCTTGTCTTGGGGAGTCTCAGTCAGTTTGGGTGGTCGAGAGGGCATTAACTGACTTGGTTGTGGGGCCGAGGAAGTTTCCTTCTGTTTCCCCTTATTTATGTACTCGCTTGATTCTCCTTCATTGAGCTCTCGAGTGGGTTCCTCCCTTAAGGTAGTGGCTTTGGTCCCCATGGTTTCTATTGAATCAGAATCATCTTCAGGATCATTCATATACACGGGGTCGTCTCCTGTCCCTATGTTAGTCTTTGAACTAGGCTTGGAGCTCGTGGCATTAAGCGATCTCTTCCGCCGTGTTTTCTTTTTCTTTGCCTGAGCGATTGATGCAGTATCCCTCTCTTCAAGAATGTAGTTTTGATTTTGAAGCATTGACCGTGTAACTACATTCGCGGGCACAACGGGTGTGGTTCTTTGTGCTTGGTTGGTGACCTCAACCAAATTCAATGGCGTAATCTTGGGTGCATTAGGATTATGTGGACATTGAGCGATCAAATGATCTATGCCACAACGATTACATGTAAGTACCGGCATTCCCGATGTGCTCCCTTGATTTGGTTGCATCTGAGTAGTGATCTTCTGTAGCCTATTAGGGCACTCCGCTACACGATGCGGTCCACCACAATCGTAGCATTGAAGAGGTGGTCTCCTCGCCATGGTATTAAGGTTTTGCCCTCTTGTGGCAAGAGCAGCCGCTTGATATACAGGCTTGACTTGCCCGAAATGATCCTCCATGTAGTACTGGGGAATCATTTCAAACGTATCAATCCCGTATGGAGCAGTAGGGTCTATCTCCTCTTCATAATCCCCACATGCACTATGTGACTCACAACCCATCTGGTTTACAGGGGTAATCCTTGGATGTGGAGGTTGTGGTCCTAGCACTGGCGGTGGTAACGGCACAGACTGGACTACATTCGGATTCCTTGGAACTATGTGCTGTGACGGTTGCTCGATAGGTTGTGCAGGCATTAGCGCGGGTACTTGAGGTGTGTTTGACCAAGCTAGTGGTGCCTGGTTTGCCAACATTCGCTTAAGTGTTAGGCAATCTTTAGATTGATGGCCATACTTACCACATGCATTGCAATTCCCATTGAATTTGACTCTAAATGTGGGACATTCACTCGTGCTATGTGGTCCTAAGCACACCGAACACCATTGTTGCTCTCTCCTTGGGTACATATGGCTATTCTGAGGAGCTCGATTACCCCTAAAGTATTCTTGGAGAGCCTTAGTAAGGTCGGTCACAGACATTTCAGATATCTTGGGCTCCTTGGCAATAGGTTTTACCGTCATTGGCTCATGCCCAGATACTTGCGAACTAACGGATTTTGTTTCTGAAGACACCTTTTTACCTACAATCATCAAGTTGTCTTCTAACTGGATTGCATTGGCAGTGACTGCTTCCCACGTTGTAAGACCTCTAATGACTAGGCCATTGTAAATGTCCTCGTGGCGCAATCCTCGGATGAATCTATTGAGGAGTTGGTTGTTATTGAAGCGTTCATCGGGAGTGCAGCGAGAATTTAGATGCTTCAATCGACTTATAAAGTCTCTCACTGACTCCCCTTCCTCGCGTTCAGCTTTTTGGAGTTGAGATGCTACTCCCCAAAGCACACCCTCACGTATGTATTCTTTCAGGAACAATCTCTTGAGAGTGGGGTAGTGAGTGCGCTCTTCAACCCTTAAGGTTCGATACCAATCTCCGGCCTTCCCACTTAAGGTTAAGCCTAAGGCTTTACACTTATGCAGCTCATTGTGCTCTTCCAAGGAATCACACACGTGTTCAAAGACTTCAATGTGCTTCCTAACATCCTCGTTACCACTGAAGTTTTGAGTGAGCTTAGCCACTTGTACTGCCTTGCTTCTAGGTTCTCTCTCAGGCATACCCCGCATGTTTTCTGCAATGGATCGTCCGATCGTCTGAGCAAATGCTGCGAGATCACCTAAGTGAGCAGGCATAGTTGGTGGAGGCACTTCTGGGATAGCCTGGCTGATAGGAGTTGGCGTTGGTCTGAGTAGGTTGGCAAATGACGTAGGATATGATATGTGGCTAGGCCTAGCTCCTCTTGGATAAGGGTGGTGATAAGGCGGTCTTGGAGCATACGCCATTGGCATTCTAGGAGGCGTAGGAGCTACATGAGCATGAGTAGCAATAGGTACATAAGGCCGATAGGCACTACCATGCACTGTTGTAGGTACTGTTCCACTAGGTAGTGGTGTCGTACTAACTACAGTGGTAACAGGTGCGCTTTCTGTCATGCTCATCATTGGGGTCGGCATTGTGGATTCGTTAATGGAAAGTTGAGCCAAGGTTGGAAAACTAAAGTTACTGCTCGTGGGCTCAACCTGCATTGAGACTCCAGGCGAAACAACATACGAAGGGTCTATGGGACTCACCGAGGGAGTCTCCAATTGTGATAGGGTTGGTTGTTTTGCCTTGCTCGTATCCAAAAATCTCATAGGGCCAGTGGAAACTAAGTTCACTCCCCTATTTTGCCTCTCAATTTGGATAATTCTATGAATCACCTCACATATCATGTGTTGTTGCTCCTCTAGATTAGTAGCGCTAGATGTAGATCGTAGGACTTCTAACCAACCTACATGGTATGTGTAACCTGTGTATAGGTCAGTTAGAGTCTCTGTGTGTAGATCATATTCCCAATTTTCATTGAGAAATATCCCATCTAGACTTGGTGTGCCAAACGGTTCTCTTGAAGTGGACGCAATGTCACTTCTTATGGATTGGCTTCTAGGGACCTCTACTTTAGGAAGAGCATCGGAATGTGGTAGCTCAGTAGGGCCCTCATTAAACGAAGTAGGTAGAATATCCACATGGACACTCTTTGGGAGGGTAGGGTCTACATAAGATGTGAATGGCGAATTTACTACCCCTCCTTCCTCATTTACTTCGCTTGTCGCATGTTCAGAGCGTGTAGCTCTACTAAAGGTCTCTATTAGACGACTAAACATGCTAGATCCGGGTTGTGGGGCCCACACTGGCATGTTTTGGCTTGTCTCCTCAGGGTTCTTGGTAGGGTGCCCTTCCATGGCTTCTGAGTCAGAGGATGAGTCACTATCCACTATTCGTGGATCTTGGGTTGCACTCCCTTGGGTTCCAACCGAAGGCCAAGATGCCAACGTGGAGGGATGGTGTGAGCCTGCGTAGACTGAAACGCTTTCTAGTGGTTCAGGCTCTAGCACCCGACCAGAACGTAGATGCATGTGACGTGGGTACCCTACGTGTGTTGGTAACTACCCTTGAAACTCACACGAGTGGTTTCTTAGGTGTTTCGCACCCCGTTTTTACTTGTTTTTGTGTTGTTTTTAACCCGTTTTTGACCCCCTTACTTACGGTCGAACTTGGACTAGGGCGTATGATAGCTCGAAACGAGCGTATCGTTTAAAGGGTCCTAGTGTGCTTTACAGCACCGTGTTCGCCTATCTAGAGCTCCTGTAATCCTCAAAACAGTCCGTTTCCCTTGGGGGGAAGGGGCAAAAGCCTATTTGCTTGTGGAGGAAAGGGTGAGGGCTTTATCCCACATGCTCACTTTACTCCTTGGGGAGTGGGCTACATATAGGGCACGACTTCCCATAAGCTCTCACTTGAGAGAAAGCTATGGAGGCTCACTCTCCTATATATATATATCAAAAGACCGAGACCGAGACCGAGACCGGGGCCGTGGGTCGATTGGTGTTCTTTCTTTTCAAGATTTTTTTCTCCAATTAGAAAATCTTTCCTCTCCACATGTTTGGTTCTTTCTTTTTTATTTTTTATAATTTTTTTATTTTTTATTTTCTATTTTTTTTGTGAGATAAGTTTTCTAGGGTTTCCTTAGGGTTCAACCTTGGCCGCGGTGCAATTCGCACACACAGATCTGGGGATTCAAAAATCCCTCTCACACGCAGAAACCAGATAACAGAACGTACGCCCACACGCGGAGCGAAAATATAACAAAAGAAACAGGAATACAGAAGACAAATTGCAGAAACAGAGATTGAAAACCACAGAAACACCTCAACAGCAACACAGACGCCTTTCCTACAGTGTAGATTAAACTTCACGCAGCAGCCGAGCTGCAAACTGGAGCTTGGTGCAGGGCAACTCCCCGGCAGCGGCGCCAAAAATGTGCGCTTTTACCGCACAGGTCGTAGCTGGGGACTTGCCAGACACCGTATGCGAGCCACAGATGGCTGCAAGCATACAACCAGGGAAGGAAGCTCAAAACAGAATGCAAAAGGTGTGTCACTCACCGCTTAACTGCCGCCTTGAAGGATTCCCGCGTCGCAGCCGTGAAGGAGGAGCTGCCGTCGCCGCTCTACCGCCTCTCCGCCGCGCCGCCGTGCCGCTACACAGTGCGCTCGATCGCTCTCTCACTCTCACTCTCTCTCTCTCTCACACACGCAGGAGAAGGAAACCAAGGAGATAAGGCAAGAGCACTCTTGTATTCACAACACATGAGAATGAGGATTTTAGGGTTACATTTGACTCATATAGGTGACTTGGCCGTTCACACTTGGGCGCCCATACATGGCCGGCCGACCCTAACCCTTATCCTACTGATATCCAAGGTGCGCCTCTCATCGGCGATCACCCAATCCCTTCATCCTTAACATATGGTGCCGACAAGCCCGGCCCATGACTCAGAATATTTAAATTAATGACGTAAAATATAGTACGTCGCCATGTCCGCCATGTGTTAACAGAGAAGGTCATGGTGGCACACTCTGTGTGAGGAGTTAGTTGGGGGTGGTGCCACCAGTAAGGCTTGGTGCCCAGGAGGAGAGGAAGGTAATGTAGCAAATGAGCTTTGGGTTGTCATTGGCGCGGTGGCCAATTGTGTGGAATAGCTTTCTCGCATGTTGTCATCAAGAAAGGTCACCCATTTGATGCAGGCCCGATCAAAGGTGGAGGGGTCCTTGACCAACATGTGGTCGTGAAGCCTTGCATTGTGCAAGCCCAAGAGAGGAACCGGTCCATGAAGTGCTTGGCACTCGAGTTTTCCATCTCTTCGCAATTCGAATCGAGGTACTTGATGTGTGCGATGTTGCATAAGGTTTCCTCTAGTTTTTTTTTCCAATTGGAATAGTTGGATGATGGGGCTCCATTTAGGCTCGTAGAGTGCAAAGCCAAGAATGAAGGCCTCTCTCACTGCTTTGAAAGTGCTTTTGTGCCGAGGTTCCAAGGATTGGAACCATTGCACTACCTTGCCTTTAAGGCTGAGCCATAGGAGATGAACTTTGGTTGCATCATTGAAAATTTCAAATGCTGACAGATTTGGTTAAAGACCTCTATGTGGAATACGAGGTATCCAACACCGTGGAACTTTGGCAGCAGAAGTTTAATTTTTTTGCCCACATGGGTCACTTACAAACCCTAACCCTAAGCACACCACACATGGTAGATTAGAGTTGCAAGAGAGAGGGAGAGAGAACACTCCACTTCTATTGCACAAATGGGAGGATGGGTTACAAACAATAGAAATTGGCTTTTATAGTTCCAAGCCTTTTGCCCGCTAGCCTTGGAGTAAGTGACCCGGGGTGCCCAAAACATAGTTACAAGGCTTTTCTCGATGGTTTGGCTAATTGACCAAGATCCTCTGTCCTTCGAAGCTCAATACTTGGGAGTGTCTTTAGGACGTTTCCCTCATCAAATGAAGAGATTTACAATATAATACTGGCGCCCATTACATAAGTGTGCGGACATAGTTATCGTAGGAATATGTTAACCAATATGTGGTTAACACACACACACACACACACGCACACACACACACATGCACGCACGCACGCACGTGTGGGTACGCGTACGTGTGTGTGTGTATGCATGTATATGCATATGTGTGTGTATGCATGTATATACATATGTGTGTGTATATGTGTATATGTGTATGTGTGTGTGTGTGTGTGCGCGCATGCACATACACACACCATATTGTATGTTACACACACACACACACACACACACACACACACACACACACACACACACACACACACACACACACACACACACACACACTCACCCACTCATACACACATATATTGTGTAACTTGGCAACATTTTCTCCTGAACCCAAATCTTCTTGAATGTTAGGTGCTACACCCAATCTCTCTAGAGAATGCTTACACCACACTTGACAATGTTGCTGACTACATCGACTAATTTGCTTTCATCTAAAGTTGGTAATAGTATTGAAACGTCATGGTTGAAGCATTTGTCAATGCTCGCAAAGATGTGGTCTTTCCCAAGTATTTCTCCATGGCACACATCTTCCTCATGGGTTGCATTTATCTTCCCTATAGCCCCATCTAAGACATTTTCTATGAGAAAACTGAGATGTCATTTGCCCTACACATAGGAAAATATATAACTTTAAGATAGTTGAATCAAGTCAAATGTGGCTAAAAAAGAAGCTTGCTCGTAGGGATCATAAAGATGCATTGCCTCCATCAGCACAAGCATACATTCAGTGGATTATAAACCAAAAGGAGGGAACTAGTTTACATTCTGATAGGTATTCTTGGAGTGTATACCAAGTCGAGCCAGACATAGAAGGGATGGAGTTCATATGCAACACATTCAAAGAACCAATTTACCATTGGCACAGTGGTGATTGATGTAGTTTATGGGGTTTGTAACATGGCATGGAGCTCAAACATGTTTGAGATGATGTTGCATGGATTGTTAAAAATAGTTGCTAACTTGCACAATTCGTCCTCATCGCATTTGTGACATTCAAGCAACTTGTATCCTTGAGAGGGATTGAGAGCTCAAACAGGTTTGAGCTCTGATGTTGCATGGATTGTTAAAACTAGTTGTTGCTAACCTGCACAATTAGTCCTCATCATCGCATTTGAAACATTCAAGCAACTTGTAGCCTTGAGAGGGATTGAAAGCTCAAACATGTTTGAGATGATGTTGCATGGATTGTTAAAACTACTACTAACCTGCACGATTCGTCCTCATCACATTTGTAACATTCAAGGAACTTGTAGCCTTGAGAGGGCTCGAGAGAAGGTAAATGTGAAATACAAGCTAGCAATTAGTAGCATGGATATTAATCCTCTTAATACAAATCATGTGGATGGATCAATCAATACTTTTTTGGCGCATGTATTAGTGAGCAAAGAGAAGGAATTCATGGATAATCGTCACGCTACCAAGATTTGGAGCATAGACCATGTATTTTGGATATAGTGATCGTGACAATGGTGACTCAAATGCACATGAAGAGCAAGCTAGTGCACACAGACTATCACTAAAGTGGAAGATGTTATTTCTATAACTATACGATCTTTTTGTAGGGAGGATGCATAATTTTTTGATGTATTCGCATTGGAAAGTGTATGTAGAATGGCTCTTGCAAACAAATGGAAGACAGTGGCAATAGTTCTAAGTTTACAAAAATTACATAAGATGAAATCAATGTGTTCAAGCTTTGTTGAGGGGAATCTTAAAATCAGTTCATAGGCTAGAATCACAAAGCAAGGAAAGGATTTTATGTTTACAAATAAGCAGCTTTTGATAGAAGGTCCCACACCAGAGCATATAAAGAAGCATGAAGGAGGAATGTTAGCCTTTATTGATCAACTTCTAGCTTTTGAGATAGAAGACCCCACACCAGAGCATATAGCTATACTTATAAAGGAGCATGAAGGAGAAATGTTAGACTTTATTGATCAACTTCTTATCGATAAGCTAGACACAATAGGTGTTTAAAAAGCACACTTAGTTCTCATTTTATTGGTAGGATAGCTTTTTCCATTGTGATATATATGTAAGTAAACGCTTTGCAAATATCGTCAGTTAGATTTGTATATATGTTACTTATGATCTTGACTTAGTAGAAGAACTTCTATTTTATTTTTTCAAATTCAAAGACACTATTGCATAGCTAACTTGACTGCATCATAATTTGATAATGAAAAGTGACTACATTATAATGAAAAGTGACTACATTATAATTTGTTCATTGTTAATAAAGTGAAACAAATGCCATGTTCATTAGATCATAATTCGTTCATTGTTATAAAGTGAAATATATGCCATGTTATTTTTTGATTGATATCCCAAACAAAGATTTGGACACTTGTTCAAATTTAATCCTTGCATATAGTTGATCAATTGGATATGTCAATAAGACCACATAAAGTTTATATTCATACATAAGATTTGGACAATTACCCAAATACATAGAATTAACACCCATCACATGGATTTGAATGAGAGACCAAATCTAAGAATTCACATCCATTTATAAGATTTGACTAATAGCATTACCCACCCTTAACATAGATTTGGACAAGTAATCGAATCTAGCCAATAACCTTGACCTTGAATTTTAGAGTGATTGAGATGTCCTTGTGAAGCACTTTAGATATTCAGAAGTGATGAGCCATTTATCAAGAGGATTATTCCATGGAACATACACAAGATGCTGCCACCTCAAAATTCTTTCCAAACGAAAATGGCGCACCTCACCATTTCACAATGAGAATAGCCACAGGCTGCTTTTCCAATGCACATTATCTGGTGCTATCAGCAAAAAAACCCCTCCAAAAAATTATCCAAAGTCATTTCCTTATCCATTAAAGCTCATACATACATTAAATTTCACCTTGCACCAACCCTAATCTTCTACCTGGCTGTTATAGGTAAAGTTTGGGCCATCTTGCAGGAAACTTTGCTATCAGTTATGCAGTAGCACATGTAACATGGCCTTATAAAGGAGCTTAAGATGAATAGTGGTGATTCAATTGCTACATACACATAAATCAAGCAACAAAAAGAACAGTTCCTCCTGCTTGCTTGTTTAGCACACTGAGGCAGCTAGAGGAAGAGGTGGTCAAGTTGACAATCATAGCACTATATGAGCAAGTTGACAATCATAGCACTATATGAGCAAGTCATATGCTGAGACCGCAGAAGGCAGAGCTTCACAAAATGTGTGCACTTGCCCTGGATGAGGAAGGACCTACTATACTAGTCTCCATCCTCCTTTGGGTATAGAGTTTATGGCAACAATGCGGACTTCTCTTAAAGCTCTCGAGGCTTGCTTGCTTGAAAAAGTATTTTCACTGGCTGGCAGCAACACTATGTATAGCTCATCCCTCGTGGGCATTGTTTTGACAAGATAAGTAATCCATTCAAAAACTTAAATAATGGCACAAATCCTGATTGATGAATGTGTCAGCAGTCACTCAGATGATGTGAACCTCTCAAAATTGTGTCTACAGTCTTGTAGAAATGTACATGTACATATAAGAATACTGTATTGTTCCCTCTTTGAACCAAAAAATGGTTTAAGGCATAATATAACAACAGTGTATAAGGCTCTCAAGGAAAATGTAAAGATGGAGCTACTTTGCTATATCTACATCCTCACATTGCCCATGCACTGCTAGGCAGCTCATTCAACTTTGTCTCTAGCACTAGGTCCAAATTTGGTAAATATTCACTTTTCCCTGCTAACCTACTTACTCTCTTCAGCTTTGAATACATTTCATTACTCCTTGGGTGATGATTGCCACCCACTATAAATTCATGAACCTCCTTATTCACCTCAACCCATGCCATTCCAGGCGTCTTGTAAGCACCTGCATTTTTCTTCAGCTCCTGTATTCTGTCGACGTCCTCCCACATGTGAGCATCACAATACATGCTTGACATAAGCATATATGCCGATGCGTTGGTGGGGTCTACTTCAACTGTTTTTTGAAAACACCTTTGTGCTAGTTCCATATTACTGTGTGTTCTGCAGCAAGTGAGCAGAGCCATCCAAAGTACATTGTTTGGGGATTCTGGCATACTCTGAAGCATATCTTCCGCTGCCTCCAGGTGTCCAGCACGGCCTAGCAGGTCAATCATACAACTGTAGTGCTCGAGGTTTGGTGCAATATCATGGTCTTCTCTCATGCATCTGAAGTAACAACAACCTTCCTCCAGCAGACCAGCATGCCTGCAAGCGGCCAAAACACTGGAAAAAATCACGCTATTTGGATTCAAACCATCGAGTTGCATGTCGATGAGACATTGCCCAGCCAACCTGCAGTTTCCATCTCGACCATATCCTGCAACCATTGCACACCATGATACCATATCCCGCATTGGCAAAGTGTCGAAGACTTTACGTGCCTCGTCAAGGCTACTACACTTGGCATACGCATCCAGAAGTGTGCTTGCAATAACTACATCTAACTCTAGACTAGTGCCAATGATCTTCGCGTGTATCAACCTGGCCTGACCTAAGGCTCCGACGCTGCCACATGCTCTCAAGATGCACAAATATGTAACTCTATCTGGTGTAATGTCCTCCTGTTGCATTCTCTCAAAAAGCTTGAGAGCAACAAAACCCTGCCCATGCTGGGTATATCCAGCGATCATTGCAGACCATGCAACTATGTTTCGACTTGGAATTACATCAAAAACTGCATGTGCCTCCTCTACGCTTCCAAATTTTGCATACATGTCAACCAGCACACTCCCCATAACCACATCCACATCCCATTCACTTTTTATGAACTGATCATGTATCTGTCTGCCTTGCTTAATAGCACAAATGTTGCCACAAGCTTTAAATATCGAGAGGAATAGGACTTTGTCAGGTCTTAAATCTTCCTCTAGCATTCTCTCAAAGAGTTCAAGAGCAGCAAGGCCATGCCCATACTGTGCATAGCCTGTAATCATGGCACCCCATGAAACCATACTCTTTTTTGGCAGTTTATCAAATGCTTCACGAGCCTCTTGAAGCTCACCACATTTTGCATACATGTCAACTACTGTGTTCTGTAGAACCATGTCGAGTTCAAATCCACTTTTGCGAACTCTATCAAGAATGAGTTTTCCATGGCCAATAGCTCGTATGCTGCCACATGCTTTTAAGATGCAAGAAATTATCATTTTATCTGGTTTAACACCCTCTTGCTGCATTTGTTCAAACAATTCAAGAGCAAGAACACCATGCCTTTGATTGACATATCCTGCAATCATTGCGCCCCATGAAACAACATTCTGATTTGGCAAACTATCAAATACTTTGCGGGCCTCCTCTATGCTGCCACATTTAGCATACATATCAACTAGTGTGCTTCCAACAACCACATCCAATTTGAATCCTTTAACTATAATTTGACTATGTATTGCCCTACCTTGTTCAATGGCATCTACACTGACACATGCTTTCAAGCTGCATGAGAATGTTACTTTATCAGGGTCCATGCCCTTCTCCTGCATTTCATGATAAAGCTCAAGAGCCCTAAATCCATCTCCCAGCCTCGCATGTGCCAGTATTATTGCGTTCCATGTATATGCAGTTGGCATTGGAATCTTGCAGAATACTTCATCTGCTTCCTGCAAACTTCCACATGAAGTGAACAAGCGAATGAGGAAGTCCCCAAGAACAGCAATGGAAATAAGCCCACTGCTGATCATTAGGGACCGCACTTGCCTGCCCGCTGCCAGATCTTTCTTTCTAGTGCACTCCTGCAGGAGACAGTAAACAATTTCTCGTGAAATGGGAACCTGGTGCTGCACTTGCGACTGCTGCTGCTTCCAGTGAAGCTGCAGAAGCTCTACTTGCTGAAGCTGCATTGTTTGCTGGTGCTGCTGCAGGAGGACTTGTGACTTTGCATGTATTTGATAAACCTGAGATTGAAATAGCCCCGATTGCTGCTGTTGCTGCTGACCAGCAGCTATGGATTGATTAACAGCCTCAAGCTGCAAACCCACAGCTTGACTAGAGGCCTGTGACGGCTGATTAACAGCCTGAGATAATACCTGCTGGTTAGACTGGGCTTGTTGATGACTCAGAACCTGTTGGTGAAGATGTGGAGCTTGTTGAGCACCCAGCTGAAGCTGCTGTTGCTGTTGCTGTTGTTGTTGTTGTTGTTGTTGCCTCTGACCAAGCTGAGGCTGCAATTGCTGCTGCAACACAACCTCTGCCCCCAGTTGTTTCAACTGTTGCACCGCTTGCTGCTGCTGCTGGAGTAAACCCTGCTGGTTTGATTGCAGCTGTTGCTGGTGAAGATGCTGAGCTACAGGTATAGGAAGACCTTGATGTGTCCGGGCCATGGGCTGTTGCTGCTGCAGCTGCTGTGCTTGGTGAATCCCTCCTGTAGAAGAGATTGGCTGGTCAACCACTAAGGGTGAGAGAGACTGCTGGGGCTGTTCTACAGAGGTCACCATGCCCTACGACCTTTTCATTTTTGAATCAACTATTACACATGCTGCAAGAACATTGACATAGGTGGTCTTGTTGGGAATCACGAGCCCTTCTTCCAGCATTTTGAAACTCCTAAGGCAAAGAAACTGAAAAATGCAGCACAAAAATCACAGCCAGCTGCTAAGATTAGTTTGGAAATACAGTATAGCTTGGTTGTTCATCCTAAGAGCTTCACGAAAAAAAACCCTAATAAAAAACCGCGCAAAAACCCTGGCACTAGGTTACAACTATGTCCCAGGGAAAGACCCAATGATAAGCTATGCAGCCTCACACATTCATACAAGGCCTTAGCACTCTCCGATTGTGCAATTTGAGATACTCTTGACATGTATTGTGAGAACTTGACAGAAAACCCCTAATCTGCTTAAAAAAGAGAGAAACTTTGGCTACCTTGTAAGAAGCCGTGGCATCAATGGACATGTCCGGCATGAGAGACAGCAACTTCTCCCGAATCTGCTTGAGGCCAGCCATAGCTTGGAAAGTGGATGAGCGTCCACAGAGGAATTTTGTCTGCCTGCTACCAACTGAATAAACGACACGGGCTGTTAATAGTGGCAATGGCAAAGCTTTGAAAAACGCTGCTTCAAAAAATAAAAACAAGTTGCACAAAAATATCCATTCAAACACACAAACCACATTCCATTTTCCTTTTTTCCTTTTTTTTAAAGTTTGGTGGCTAATCTGCTATTGTTTTCCAAATAAAGGCTTCTTATATTAAGAGATCAGAGAAAGAAGTTACAACATATAATGAGCTCTAATAAGCACAATATCTTTGGAAATGATAGTCTCTCTTATCATCAACAGTTCCTGAATTGCTTTATTCAGCTGGTCCACTTGCTGTCTCTAACTGTGAGTCCAGATCCTTCAGCCTCCTTTGTATGTATCTTTCACCTGCATGAACCGATTTCTCTTTCAGCCAGATGTTGTTAGTAGGATTGTTGTTAAACATGACCTCAAGTCTATGTAACCAAATACACCATAGCATTTCAATTCTCAAAACTGCCCAAACTCCATGGTGCACCCAATGCTTTATCCTAGAAACAATTTTTTTCCAGCCTAAGGAGTAACCATTCCAATTTTGAATGCATCTGGCCAAGGCATTAAAGCACATTTTTGTAAGGGGACATTGAATGAAGATGTGCATGTCATCCTCCAACTCATGGCATCTGTGAAATTTCCCATCTCCAACATTTATTATGAGGGTTTTTTGTTGTGTCCAAAGAGCTCTGTGCATGCCAGGGAGACTTTCTTAGGCTCCACATATTTGTTCCACAGCTTACCAAACAAAAAGCACCATTGAGATTTGTTCATACATACTCCTCATCTCTTGTTTAGTTTGCAGTGAGAATAGGGGGGTACACAGTTTGGGGGGAATGGGAAAGATATCAACCTGAGTCTTCCACTGGAATGCTTTGGGGTGTGGCAGATCTCTGATTGAAAGCAGCTAGGTATCAGTAATGCTCCGCAAACTGATCCTTTCCCCAATAAGGTCAAGCTCTACATTAGACACATTGTACACTCTGATCAGATCAGCTCTGGACATCCAGGACTTATTGTCCCAGTCCCAAATATCCCACCAACTTCATATACCAATCCTGTGCATCCTAAGAGCACACTCAGCCTGGGCACCATCAACTGGAGGGAGGGGAATGCAAGGCCACCAGAGGGAATCTCTACCATATGGACTCCCCAAGTGTAACTAGGTTTCTCAGATAAGACGAGTTCCGCCTTTACAACATTACAAGCAGACCAAAGAGATGATACAAACTGGCTACCAGCAGGTTGTATATGAAATTTACTTGCCCCATGATTGTGAGTGGGAGGAGGTTCTTCCATTTGGGGAAGTGCTTGAGTTGGAATTGGTCAAAGTTCCTATTGATTAGCCAAGCCCAATCATCAGAGGGGTGGAGGAAGCTTCTCAATATCCATTTAGCTGCTAATTTGTCAGCAAGATTAGTAACATCCTTGAGGCCTAGACCTCCTTTGTTAGTTTCCAAACAACACCAGTCCCACCTAACTTTAGGGATTTTTTAAATCCAGGGGTCCCCTCCCCACAAGAAATTCCTACACAATCTTATGAATTTCAGTAAATCAAATTCAGGGGGTCTCCAGCACCTTAGGAAATAGATGACAGAAGGGATGATGAAGTGGTTGATTACCATCTTTCTGCCTCCAAGATTGAGTTGTCTTTTCTTCCATCTGTTGAGTTTGCCTTCAATTCTGTTTAACACCCATTGCCATCTTTGCTTGAGAGTGACTCTGAACCCCATAGGAATGCCCAGTAGTCTGAAGATCACACCATTCTCCAATGTATTACATCCAGCTTGGATCAACCATTCAGGAGGCTTTTCAATAAGGGTCCTTATCCTAGTTTTCTTGCAGTTAATAACAGATCCAGTTGCTCTGTAGTAGATGTCTAGAAACTTCCAGAAGCTTCTTATTCTTTGCTCATTGTTGGCAACTATGGCATTGGTGTCATCAAGAAACATTTTAGTGTATAGTTGCTTACCATTGGGGAGAGCAATTCCATTCATTTCTCCTTTATCCAACCTCTCTTTAATCAGCCAATTTAGTCCATCAGCAGCAATATCATAGAGAAGGGGGACACTCGTCTGATGGATTTAGGAAGAGCACACCATTCACATTAACCCTTGTAGTGGCATTACCAAAAAGGGTACTCACCATTTGAACAAAGTGTTGACCTGCACCCATTTTCTCAAGGGATTCCAATACATAATGCCAACTGAGCCTATCATATGCTTTATCAAAATCTATTTTGAAAAAGATGTAATCTTGTTTAGATTCTTCTGCATATTCCATGGCCTCCCATAGAGTGATGAATGCATCCAGGATGTATCTTCCTTTGATGAAGCCCTTCTGTTCCTATCTGATATCCAGTTTTTGAGCTGGTTGGACAGCCTCAGAGTAAGGGCTTTTGCATATATTTTATAAGCACAGTTTAACATGGTGATGGGCCTCCAGTTAGTCAAGTCCTCCTTCTCAACTTTCTTGTGGATTAGTTTGATCTAGCCCTCATTAATTGACAGGGAAGAGCCCCAAAAGACATAGCCTCCTGCCACATAGCTAATAAAGGAGACAACAGGATATCCTTGAAAGTCTTATAGAATTCAGAGGGCAAACCATCAACAACAGGGCTTTTCCTCACCTTTAGACTGTCTATGGCCTTTCCCATTTCCTCTCTTGAGATATTGTTTTCCAGTGATTTAGAGATACAATCTGGAATAGTTGGTTTTCTAGCCTGTCTTATGATGGCAATGCAATTGAGATCTCCCCCCCTTTGCTAAAGATGTTGTTAAAGTGGTTGAAGACTCTAGTTTTGTTCCCTTCCTCAGAGGGGGTTACTAGGATCTTGAAGATGAGGAAATTTGTCCTTAGCTTGTTTAACTTTTAGCATTTTAAACATCTCAAGGGTTGGCAAATCAGCTTTCCCAGCCCACCAATCTCTGAAAAAAAGGTTGGTATGCCGTAGAGAGATCTCCTCCTCTCTCATCATTTTAGCCCTAGATCTCCTTTTGAGCTGTGAGGTCATCCTGGTTTGTAGCATCTTCCAACTTCTTAAGTTTGAGGCATATCAGTTCTCTTTTGTTTTTTCTAATTCTGGTTACCTCCTTTCTGATGCATATCAGCAGAGAATGGGTAGATTTGATGGCCAGACTCCAAGCCCTGGTAGGAGTGAGGCCACAGCTGAAGAAGCCAGTCCAAATTCTTTTCACCTCCTCTTGGACAATAGGCATCTTGAATAGAGCAGAATTAGTGTGAAACCATTGGTTGTACACCTTTTTGTCACGATTGTCCAAGAGTAAGATAATGGGGTCATGATCTGACAGGAAAGTGGAGACATTAGATTTGCATTCACATCTGACAAAGGAGTTTCCAAGGGTCTTGCTAACATAACCTCCAGCTTAGCCTTTCTGGTCAGTTCCCCCTTAGCATAATTTCTCCAAGTGTGGTCTCCAGTATTCCCAAGGTCACATAACCCAAAAACCACCATATTAAAATCACCCATTAATATGATTGGTTCAGGGACAGTTTTTAGAGATCTCCAAGTTCTGATTCTATTGGCCTGAGATCCTCCAGCATATATACTAATGTAAGAGAAAGTAGTTAGTTCAAATGTAGCCCACTAGTCATGCATGTCAATCCTTACATCCTTTAACTCGTTCTGATGATCTATATACATACCCACAGCCACTCCTCTAGAGCCCTAAGAGTGGGCAATGTAGATCCATGTGTGGCCTTTAGAGATGCAATGCAACCTTTTCTCTAGCTCAGCCCCCTAGTTACTTTGACTTTAGAAAAAGCTATGAAGTCAAGTCTGCCCTGTTTTTTTGGCCATTGTTTCACTAATTGGACTTTTGAGGGGGTTAATCAATCCCTTGACATTTAGAGAGGTGCATCTCATTTAAATTTCTTCTGAATGTTGACCTTTTAGGTCCTACTTTGGAGAGAGATTGTGGGGTGGTTGAACCAACTAGGGCATGACTCCTTTTTAGTTCTTTAACTATTTCCATTTCATTGGGGTTGCCATTTTCTATATCAGAGAGGGATTGGCTAGCCCTGTTTTGGTTCTCTCCCAGATGCCCAGTCCCATTTGGCTGTGTAGGGGGTATCTGATCATGGTCCATTTGATTGGTTTCAACCAGAATTCTAGATCTATCTAGGGGAGAGCCTTGGATGAACTCTTGGGAGTCTACTGAGTCCTCTAGGTTAGAGATGCTGTCTAGCAAGACATATGAGTTAGCAAAAGCCTTCTGGTTTTTGCCAGATCTATTTTGTATGAAGTCTTCCTTTTGTTAGGAATGGTTAATTTTTATCCTTTGTCTTTTGAGGTAGAGGGGGATGAAGGGCGGAGGGGCCTAGCTATTACTTGCTCCAATAGGCTAGCTTTTATTGTTGTGGCAGGTTGTTGTATAGGGGGACTGGTAGTGGTCTGGTTTGGGTATTTGGATGGACTTTCTCTGATTACATGCCCTTGCTTCCCATAATGGAAGCATGCATTGGGAAGGTGCTTATATAGAATTTTATGCTGGATGTTTTAGTCACCACAGTTGATCTCAATTTCATCTATTAGGGGTTTGTATAGATCCACTTCCACTAATATTTGAGGATGCCAAGCTGGATTGTATTCATTTTTTGGTCTCATACCTAGGACTTTACCTAAGGGAGATATATTTGAGGATGCCAAGCTGGATTGTATTCATTTTTTGGTCTCATACCTAGGACTTTACCTAAGGGAGACACTATTTTTTTTTATCCACAGGTACAGGTAAAAAGATAGATTGGGTAGTTCCACCCACACTAGATAGGCTGAGAGCTTGGCACCTTGGGGGCTGAAGTCCTTGGTCTAGTTGAAGAAGCAGAAGGGGATGTTTTTGTACATCCATTGTCCTGACCCTAGGACTTTGAGTGCCATGCGCGGGTCTTTGAAGAGGAAAATATAGTAACCATTGGGGAGTGCTTGGATGATTTCAACCTTCATACCAATAGCTAGCCAGTTGTCTTTGACCCAGCTTCTCAGGAATTCTACGGGGGGCCTAGGGCCAAAGATAGACATCTGGTTGTGTAATCCCTTTCCATATAATAAACCAAATCTGGTGGCAAGCAAACTAGATGTTTAGAGAAACCAGGATTACCTGAATGGAGGGTTTCCTTTGGTGATGACTTCTTGGGAGCCGGTGTACCTTCCTCCACTTGATTATGCAATAGCAACAAGTTTAGTTCCTCAACCCTGGCTCTGGAATCCTCCAGCTGTTTGTTCATGGCCATGAATTCTTCAATAACCTGGTCATACTTCATCATTGCTTCTCGATTCGATTCTGTGTGGCAGGGGGCCACTGAGGATACTGCTGGTAGTAGGACAATGTCTGCACACTTTTGAAGGGGGGCGAGTTTTGTGCAGCCACCACTGGACCAGAGTTGGTGCTCTGTGCTCTGTGCTCTATGCTTTGAGTAGGGTTGGGGTTCCCCTCCACTCGGTGCCCATGCAGGGGGTACACTAACTGGAGAAGAGAAGGCCACATGAAGAACAGAGAGGGGCGAGGGCAAAGGTTAAGAAGCCTGTAAAAAACGCTAGCATTCAGGGGTTATCATGATAGTTTCACTCATAGTTCCTTGCCACTGGCATGGTTGGTGAGATCATGGGTGATATGCGGCCAGTAGGATGACAGGCTGTGTGTGACAGCCATTCTAGAGACTGGCATAGTTATAGCGCTAGCTCATTTAGTTGGGTTCACACTATAGAGAACCCTAGTATGTATTTGGTTGAGTACCTTTTCATATTGTGTGTACTCTTATCTTTGTATATGGTGTGTTGAGTGTTGTGTGAAGAAGAAGAAGATTTTCAGCCTCTCACCTTGTGTGTTCTCTTTTAGGGTTTTGTGAGTGTGTGTGTGCTTGCAAGAGCTCAAGCTCTCTTCTCCCCTGCATCTTTTCATGGTATCAAAGCCTGGTTCATAAGAGATGAGTTGCAAGCAAGAGAAGCATAGGAAGCGGTACGAGGGTAAGAGCTTCATCTACTCTTCCCTATTTGTGTTGGCAACTACACCCTTGTCGGGAGCTCTAGGGGAGGCACCGGTAAATGATCTCTAATTGAGGAACTTTCTTCGCGGGAGTAAAGCTATAGGGCAACTGTATTGCCCTATATTTATTATCGAACTGAATTTTTCAGGCCGAAAACGCGTTTCGGGTGTGTTAGGACCTCCATTTTTCAGAAAGCAGGCGATTTCAAGCACTGCGAGTAAGTCATCGCGATTCTATGTAGAACTTTGTTTTAAGAACTGCAGGAAGACAGATTGGTTGTGCAGACATTGTGTGTGTTGTAAGGAGGTCAACAGTTGCCATTGGGTGTATGTATGCACATTGAGGTCACTAGCTACTATGACATTTGAGTGTAGTACAGTACCGCTGCAGAAAATACAGCAGTTTGTGCAGGACAAACCAGAGTGCTGTTTCTGGTAAATTTGTGTGTCTGGCAAGATGTCAAATGATGGCATAAACCAGATTGTTGCTAAGAAGCTTGACAAGAACAACTTCCATTCTTGGAGGTTCAGGTTGACAAATTTCCTGATGGGAAGGGGTTACTGGGACTACATAGCAGGTGAGCATGAAGAGACACGGGAGATACTAGAGATCAATCCGACTGCTATAGATGTGAAAGAGTTTAAGGATTGGAACCAAGGAGCCAGAAAAGTTATGTATTGGCTCTATATCAGTATATAGGACACCATGATTGGGCACATACAGGATGCCAAGTCTCCCAAGGAGGTGTGAGACACCTTGGTAAAAGTCTATGAAACGAATACCAAGGCACGAAAGATACAGTTGAAGAATGAACTTCATACTGTGGAGAAAAAGAGTATGTCTATGAATAACTATGCATTGAAGATCAAGGGTATTGTGGAATCCCTTGCATCTATTGGCGTTTCAGTAGATGACAATGATAAGGTGGAAGTCTGTCTACGTGGTCTTGAGCCACAATACAAGGCGTTCAAGATGTCTATTCAGACTCGGAAAAACATTCCCAAATTTACAGATTTGGTGTCTATGTTGATTATAGAAGAGAAGAGCTTGGGTGAAGACCAATAGTCTTCACAAAACAAAAATAGTTCAGAGCAACAGGCCTTCTACACAAGTTCAGGAAGAGGATGAGGTAGAGGAGGCCGTGGACGCGGCCAAGGAGGTGGCCAAACAGGTAATCAGAATTATGGCCAATAGTAGCAACAACAACAGTCCCAGAATTCACAACAACAATAACACGTAGGTGGAAGAGGCCAATTCAGAGGCAAGGGGAGTCAAAGAGGTTGTGGAAATTGGCAAAGGCAGTCTAATGATACACGTGGATGCTTTTATTGTGGTAAGCCTGGACATGTGCAGGCAGAGTGTCATAATAAGAAGCAGGCTGACATGCAAAATGGGAAATTGCAGCAAAACAACTATGCATCCTCAAGCAGAAACAATGAGGATAATGAAAGGTTGTGCAGCATGTCGTTCATGCCATATCTGAAACAATGAGGATAATGAAAGGTTGTTTGTTATGCAGCATGTCGTTCATGCCATGTCTGAAAATATTGAAGCAGCACATAAAGATGATGTATGATACGTTGATTCAGGTGCTTTGAACCACATGACAAGTCAAGGGAGTGGTTCAAGGAGATGAAAAACCTTGAAAGACCAGGTTTTGTGGAAATAGGGGATGACATTGCTCATCCAATTGCCCATGTTGGAGATGTGCCATTGTCTATGCAGGATGGCAAAGTGAAGTACCTTGCAAATGTACTTCATGTTCCGAACATAACAAAGAATCTGGCTTCAGTTGGCCAGATGATTGAGCAGGGTTTGCAGGTTCGGTTTAACCCTGATGGTTGTTATGTTGAAGACTTTAAAGACAAGTGCAGGTTGGTTGCAAAAGGCAACAGAGTGGGCAGAATGTTTACATTGAATATAAACATGCCTAAAAAGAGTGCTGCGATGTTTGCAAATGGTTCAGGAATTGTTGCAGACACAGACATTTGGCATAAAAGAATTGGAAATGTGAATGTGCAGAGAATGAAGTCTATGCAGACTAAAGGAATTGTGACAGGGTTGCCAAAGTTTAAAGTTGAAGGTATGCAGAAAATATGTGAAGCATGCCAATTTGGAAAGCAAACAAAGCATGTATTTCCACGTGACAGAAATGTGAGCGAAAATGCACTAGATGTGCATTCAGATGTATGGGGTCCTATGAAGACCATGTCTATGGGAGGCTGCAGGTATTATGTGACATTTATTGATGACCACACAAGGAAAGTGTGGGTATACTTCATGAAGGAGAAGAGTGAGGTGTTCACTCATTTTCAGAATTTCAGAGTTATGGTTGAAAAGCAAACAGGGAAACATGTAAAGTGCCTAAGGTCAGATGGAGGGGGAGAGTACTTCTCCAATGAGTTCTTTGAATTTTTTAAGAAGAATGGTATTGAGAGACAGTTTACATGCAGATACACTCCGTAGCAAAATGGAGTTGCTGTGAGTGGAAAAACAGGCACATTGCTGAGATTGCACGAGCATTGATGGGAGAGAAGAATATGCCGCATAGCTATTGGGCCGAGGCTGTTTCTACAGCAGTTTACATCATGAACAGGACTCCAACTACAGCCATACATGATGTAACTCCAGAGGAGAGGTTTACTGGTAGAAAACCTGATTTGTCTCATCTGAAAGTCTTTGGATGCATTGCATATGTGCATGTGCCAGATGAGCTGAGAACTAAGCTGGATCCAAAAGCTGAAAAATGTGTGTTTATTGGATATTCCCTTGAGCAAAAGGAATATAGGTGTTATAACCTTGCTACACATGAGTTGAGGGTAAGCAGGGATGTTGTTTTTGATGAGATGATCAGTTGGTATGCTGCTGAAAAAGAAGCTGTTGGGGCTGATGTGAGTGGAAATGTGGTTGCACAGAATGCAAGTCAACAATCACAGTCTTTGAGTGGACCAGGAGAGTCCTCATCTAGTGGTTCAATTGATAGACCATGGAGTGACAGGCTACGTCATAATACTTATCCTGCAAATGTGATTAGTACATCACATAAAGGCAAAGAGAAAGTGGTTGAGCCCCTTAGTATGCCTGACATTTCTGCAGGGCATTCTCATGTTGACTAGTAGCTCAGAGATGAGCCTTGATGAGGATCTTGGGATACCAGCTATGAGAACACCTGGTGTAAAGAAGGCTATGGAAGCCATGAATGCAAAGCTGCGAAGATCTGGGAGAGTGAAGAATCCTATGGAGAGGTTTACCTATGATGGTTATGTGGCACATCACTATGCATACATGGAAAAAGCTGTACAGGTTATAGAGCCCACATGCATTGATGAGGCTGTTGGAAATGTGTGTTGGGAGAAAGCTATGGATGAGGAGATGGATGCACTATATGGAAATGAGACTTGGGATTTAGTGCAATTTCCTGAAGGCAAGAAAGCCATTGGATGCAAGTGGGTGTACAAAGTAAAACATAACAGTGATGGAAGCATAAGCAGGTACAAGGCTAGATTGGTAGCCAAAGGATATGTGCAGACATATGGCATTGATTATGAGGAAACTTTCAGCCCAGTTGCCAAGATGGCAACAGTGAGAGTTGTGATAGCAGTGGCTGCGTCAAAGCAATGGTCTTTACATCAGATGGATGTAAAGAATGCATTATTGCATGGGGATTTGCAAGAAGAGGTGTATATGTTGCAACCACCTAGTTATGAGGATGTGAGTCACCGAGCATGTTTGCAGGTTGAAGAAAGCCTTGTATGGCTTAAAACAAGCACCAAGAGCATGATCTGACAAGATTTTTGAATATCTTGTCACTATTGGCTTTCATGTAGCGAATGCAGATTTCTCGCTGTATGTGAGACACAGTGATAGAGGGGTTGTGCTTGTTGTCATCTATGTAGATGACCTGATCATTACGGGGGACCATGATGCAGAGATCTTTGATGTAAAGATCTTGTTTAGATAGAAGTTTGAGATGAAGGATCTGGGGGAGCTCAGATATTTCTTGGGCATTGAGGTGATTAGGTCACCACATGGTATTGGATTATTGCAGAGACAGTATGGCTTGGACATGTTGTCCAAGTATAGTATGGCAGGCTATAAGCCTATCTAGTGCCATTGGATCAGAATGGCAAGTTAAGTGCAGATTCAGGAGAGATTTTGGAGGATCCTACTATGTATAGGCGCATAGTAGGAAGCTTGATCTACATGACGATCACTAGGCTAGATTTGAGCTATGCTGTTGGGTTGGTGAGTCAGTTTATGCAGGTTCCTCGAAAGCCACATTTGGATGCATTGAGATGCATACTGAGGTATGTGAAGTCTACTTTACATTGTGGACTATTTTATGAACATGGGACAGAGATATGTGTACATGGGTAACAGATGCTGATTGGGCTGGTAGTATCTTAGATAGAAGATCTACTAGTGGCTTCATATTTTCTTTGGGGAGTGCTGCTGTGACTTGGAGCAGTAAGAAGCAGCCTCCGGTTGCTCTATCCAGTACAGAAGTCGAGTACAGAGGTGCTGCTATGGCAGCATGTGAGGTAGCTTGGTTGAGAAAGCTACTTGCAGATTTGGGTCTATCAGTGGATAGACAAGTTGTCATTTTCTATGACATTAACAGTATACAGTTGGCCAGAAACCCAATTTTTCATGCTCGCACGAAGCATATAGAGGTCCACTACCATTTTGTCAGAGAGAAGTCCCATGCATCTTTTTAAACCTTGAGGAATAACACAACCTCTCTATCCATTGAACTATTGATGTGTTGACAACACATTCCAAATATCCTTTGATTACACACCAACATTCTTGAGCTGAGTCTTTTCTATCATAGCTCACAATGTCTTACAAAATATGTAACTAGCGCACAAGAAATTCAAATTCCTCTCACATACTAGTTTTGCTATTGAGTTATTCACAACTGATTGACAATTCAATATGTTTATCTACCTCCTCGAGCTTTCTATAGCACTAACAAATGTCACCTAGGCGTGTCACATGACCATCTATCCTAGGGTGCTACGTGGTTATTCTCCTTCATCTAGGACAAAGGATACCTTTTCTGATGGGCCAAGAGCATGCTGTGAGCCCTAGCCCAAGGGACAACTCGTTGTCAGTGCCATATAGGTCAATAGGGTTTAGTCCTATCATGCTTGCCTCTTTGCAAGATGTAACATTGTTGGTCCTATTGTGCCTATGGCACAAGTCTATGCAACCCCTTAGAAAAACAGATTTGTGTTAAACCTCCAACAACAAAGTTTTAACAGTCTCTCTCACTCACTCACTCTCTCTCTCTCTCTCCCTCTGAGGATCTCTCTGCTTTAGCTTCTTCCTCTGCTTACCTTTGCAAGCTGTGTGTGTAGCCCCTTGTGAAGCTAGAAAATGGAAGGTTGATTTACACATTCGTATTCCTGAAGAGTATGGCAGCTCTAAAAAAACCCATCCTACTGATGCACAATCTGTCCAAGCTCGTAGGATAGCTAAGGAGAAAAATGTAGATCTTTGGGTTGATGGGCATCTCTATCCAATTGACCCTCCATTAAGAGCAAACCCTCCTTTCTGCGATTTATCATCTTTTATGCAATTTGTTAGTGAAGGAGAGCTTGGCTTGTTAGGATACTGCAGAAGATTGACTACAAGTGGACCTTGGCAAACCCATATTCTCCAATCTCAATTGCAAGTATCACAATAAATCAAGAAATCAAGTTTTATCAGAGGAACACTGAGTTGCTGATAAGAAGAGCCCCTTTCGCTCGCATAGTGAAGGAGATTCTCCAACGATATAGAATAGAGTTCCGTGTGCAGCATTGCAAGAAGCCTCCGAGGCTTACCTTGTTGGGCTTTTGGAAGACACCAACCTCCTTGCAATACATGCAAAGAGGATTACCATATCTGCCAAGGACATGCAACTAGCTCGATCTTAGATGTTAATCTTCTTTTTGAAGCAACTCTTTTGTTTCAAACCCCCCTTTGTAAAACAAGCCTATCTGGCTTTCATTTGTAACCTTTTGATAATTAAAATTTTAAGTTTCTCTTACAATGTCTCGGTGTCATCATGTTTGTTTAACATGAAGTGTCTATCATGTGCCAATTTACGGTCACCCAAGGCTTTAGAAATGGTCCTGGTGGAGGACTGAGGAAGATGTGTCAGAATAGTGGGAATTTGGCCTCTACAACGGTGATGTAGGCTCAAAATTCGCACTGTTCTGGCACTTCTCCCCTAGCCACTCAAGATCATTTCTAATGCATTTATAATGAAGTTGAGCACACTAATTGTGAGAAACAATAGTTTACAAGATAAAAACACCTTTAATCATGTGTAGAAATACAGTGTTTATCATCCAATGCATCAGAATTGCTCCTGGAGGACTAGGAAAGTTATGCCAGAACAGTGCAAATTTAGGCTCAGCAGCGGCGATGCAGGCTCAAAATTCGCACTGTTCTGGCACTGCTCCCCTAGCCACTCAGGATCATTTCTAATGCATTTATAATGAAGTTGAGTACACTAATTGTGAGAAACAATAGTTAATAAGATAAAAACAGCTTTAATCATGTGTAAAATTACATTGTTTGTCATCCCATGCATCAGAATTTCTCCTGGAGGACTGGGGAAGCTATGCCAGAACAGTGTGAATTTAGGCTCTGCAGCGGCGATGCAGGCTCAAAATTTGCACTGTTCTAGCACTGCTCTCCCAGCCACTCAGGATCATTTTTGATGTATTTAATGAAGTTGAGTACATTAATTATAAAAAATTATAATTTACAAGATAAAAATACCTTTAATCATGTGTAAAAATACATTATTTGTCATCCAATGCATCAGAATTGCTCCTGGAGGGCTAGGGAAGCTATGCCAGAACAGTGAAAATTCGGGCTCTACAGTAGCCGTGTAGGCTCAAAATTCGCACTGTTCTGGCCCAGCCACTCAGAATCATTTTTGATGCATTTATAATGAAGTTTATATTGATTATGAAAAATAGTAATTTACAAGCTAAAAATACCTGTAATCATGTGTAAAAATACATTTTTTGTCATCCAATGCATTAGAATTGCTCCTGAAGGGCTGAGGAAGCTGTGCCAAAACAGTGCAAATTTGGGCTCTACAGCTGCGATGCAGGCTCAAAATTCGCACTGTTCTAGCACTACTCTCCCAGCCACTCCGAATCATTTCTGATGCATTTATAATGAAGTTGAGTACATTGATTATGAAAAATAGTAATTTACAAGATAAAAATACTTTAATCATGTGTAAAAATACATTGTTTGTCATCCAATGCATCAGAATTGCTCCTGAAGGGTTGAGGAAGCTATGCCAAAATAGTGCGAATTTGGGCTCTACAGCAGCGGTGCAGGCTCAAAAATTTGCATTTTGTCACTGCTCCCCCAGGCTCCCAGGGTCATTTCTGATGCATTCACAAAAACATTGATGGTACAAACTAGAAAAAACAATGATATACTTGACCTCTATGCCTATGCTTTTGGCTATACCTATACGAGCAAGAAGCTTGCCCCTAAATCCAGAACCAAAAACATCGAAGGCAAGGGATTTTTTAATCAGAACTATACATTTGGTGCTCTATACCATAGAGGCTACGCCATCCACAGGAGGCCGACCAAGATAGTGCACCAATGCAACATCATGTCCATGGACCTTGGCCTGGTTTCTGCTGTCGCTGTCTCTCCCAGCAAATGCGTCAATTTCAACCACTCTCTGCAATCAAAGGAAAAATCAAAATATTTTCCTATACATAATTACAAATGTTTCTAAGTTGTAAAAGGTCGATTATTACCTCTTGCTCAATGTCTTCTTTTGCCAAAGTGATGGTGGGGGTGAGGTCAATCGAGGACTTAGCCTCATCCTTTTTAGGTGCTTTGGTCTCCTCCATCACTCCAGCAAAACAAGGGTATCCTTTTTAGCCTCTAGCTTGTCTTGTAAGGTTATGAATTCCTCCTTTGGAACTAGGGCTTGCTCTGCGGTCTCAACCACAGTTTTCTTGACCAAAGCAACTGTCTCTGTGATAGATTCTCCAAGGAGTAATATAACACTATCTAGGTGAGGATCGAGGTTGGACGTATCAAGGTCCACCTCACATTGCGTGCATATAATGCGCCTAAGCATTCATCCATTCTCAAGCCAGTTGCCTTTTCAAGGTCATGAAGAAATAAATATTCTTCACCTTCCACCACAATGGTGCTCAAGAGATTGATCTCAAGCTCTGGCAGCACCTTGCTCTCCTCGTGTGGGGAAGATGGCCCCACATCTTCTACTACAGTGGGCTGTTCAGCTGCAGATTGTGCACCCTCTGGAAAGTGCTTTGATGCAAGCTGCTCTTCCACACCAGCACTCGTTCTCCTACTGCCTTCACTTCCTTTGTCATTCCTCAAATACCCTGCCAATTGCAATGCAAGCATCTCTACCTCCTTATCCGAATCCTCATCTCGCTGATGAGAGGAACGCAAAAGTGGCGAGCCACGAGAGGAACCTAGTTCCTAAATTGCCCTTCCCCAACCTCTTCACCTCCTACTTATTGAAGGTACAGTAAGCTCCTGCGAGGATGCAGATGTTGATGAAGTGAAAGAAAGATATTGTTCTATAGAAGATCACTTGGGCTTTGAGATACAAACATTGCCTCTCCAATGGATGTATGCATAGCATAGAAAACTCCAGTGAGGCTTTGGAGTGGCTATTCCTCAACATAATTAGAGGGGAAAATATCTGTAGAGAGACATAATAAAATGGAGGATCATAAGAAAATTTGAAACAAAAAATCCAATATTAGCATGTTGTTAAAGCTGTGTTTATGTTACACTGACAATTTGAAGGAAACCTTGGTCGTTGGCCTTGAATGTACAGGTCTCCAAGGGTATACACATGTTGCACTATGGCAACCAGTCCTTCCTTTTCTTACTATGCTTGAAGCCTTGTAGCCGCCCCTTCCAATGATGTAGTATATTCCCCAATTGACGCACTCGATGTGGTCCCTTAGAGCTTGGCTGCATGTAGACCCAAGCCCCAACCCTGAATCTTGTTGGAGCCCAAACTCCATTCTTATCTCTTGTGTTATGCATCACAAGCTCTTCCACCTTCTCCCTAGGTCTTCTCACATTACTGGAAGAGGCCATGGTGGTAAGAAAAGAGAAGAAGGGAAAAGAAAAGCTTTTTTTACAATAGATGAGTGGAGAGGAGAGAAAGTTCAGGGTTTTCAGTGCAGCAATTGAAAGCTTAAAAGAGGGTTAGAGTTTGAGAATAGGCTTCTTGAACCTAGAGTAAACTAAAGAGGGATAGAGTTTCTGCAACAATGGAGAGGGAGGGAGCTTGAGAGAGAGAGAGAGGGAGATTGAGAGGGAGGGAGCTTGAGAAGGAGGGAGAGCATGAGAGGGATGGAGTTTTTGCACCAATGGAGAGCTTAGAAAAGGAAGAAAGAGGGAGAGGGAGCTTGAGACTGAGGGAGAAAGAGGGAGAGGGAGAAAGAGGGAGCTTGAGACTGAGGGAGCTTGACAAGGAGGGAGAGCTCGAGAGGTATGGAGTATCTGCAGCAGCAGGATAGCTTAGAAGAGGAAGAAAGAGTTTCAAAATGAGCTTTCCAAACCTAGAGTATGTTGGGGGGGAGTTTGAGAGGGAAAACACACTTTTGGGAAAAAATTAAAAATTTTCAATTTTTAGGGTTTTTAATCTGCGCGATTCTAGGTGGGGGGGACCTCTAAGTTTGGGCCCAGGAGGTAGGGGGACAAGAGTAGTAATTAGGCCCCATTAGCATAAGTGGGTAGCAGTGAAAAGGTGAGAGCAATCTACTGATGAGAGAATCAAGGGTAGCATGCCCCTAGATGTAGGGGAGGTGGCACAAATCAAGGAGAAATCAGTGGGATTAGATGCTTGGCATCTTGTGGATGTACATCCTATAAATTGAGGCATTGGCCTAATGAGAATTTGCTGGTTTTTGAGTATCCATGCCTACATTATCCTATTAGATTAATTGCTTCACTAATCTCATCTAATCACTTGCTAATTATGTTGATTCTTGCATTTGATCCACCATAGCTCATCACATTGATGAAAATTTAATAGCATGTAGCAACTTAATGACCTATGTCTCCATGCTTGTCCCTAATTTGCTTAATTTATGTTCTATTGGCTTAGCTCCCTCCTTCAATTTGATCTCATGAACAACATTGGATGTACCCCTCATCTGAGTATAATCCTTAGCAAAAAGCTTGGGGTACCTATCAAGAAATTTTCCATATTTTTCTTTTTCCTCATTGGTTAAATCATCTACATCTACATCAGCTCAGCCTTTGGGACATTAGACTTCATAGCTTGAGCACAAGCGACTTGGTTGTATTGAAAATCATCACACCACAAATATCTGCTTCCAACAAACTCTGATCCATTTCTAATTCCTCGTCAATTTCATCGAAGAACCAATAGAATAATCATCATAATTGTCAAAAGAAGTTGAATCACCTCCTCTCTCAGTCTCCAACTTCTCTCCAATATCCAGAATCTTACCTGTTTTTAGATCATATCTTATTCTTTTTCTTTTGGGCCTATCAACAAACAAATCTATACATCCTCTGTACCAGTCTTGTTTAGAACTTATTGCAATAAGCCAGGGTCTTCCCAAGATGATGGGATATGCCCTAACTCCTATTAGCATGACATGTGCATCAATTACTACCTTTTGTCCAGGTACATTCATCTCCATACCCTCAATCACACCCAAACATTTACCTTTTGAACTATTGGCCATCTAAACATTGACTATGGATTTACTTGTCACCTCCAAACCCAAATCATGAACTGCTTCCTCTCTCATAACACACACCCGGGCTCCACCATCTTTATACACCTTGCTTACTTTCCTGCCCTGAATCCAAACATCAACTATAGGTAAAATGTCATACACTTGACTCAGCTGAACCACGTTAGCCTGGGGTGTTTTAACCTTGACTTGTCTGACACTTGCAAGCTTATGCCACTGTCTTCTTATGCCAGAGTTCAACTACAAAAATTGGCCACATCTAATATCTACCTTCCTATGCTTCACGTCTGATAGGAGGCTGTAAGGGGTTCACCCTCGCCCAGCTAAAAGTCTTCCATACCAAGTTTCTTCCTTTTGTCTCTAGCTCTCCCTTACTTTCTGGACTCTGGCTTCTCCATGGTTGACTTCTCTTTCTCTCACTTCTTCTTGACCCATGCTTCCTTATCACAGCACCTTCTTATTTTGATCTCTGCATCCTAGTTCTTTTATTAGCCAACATGTCAGCCTCATCCTCCTCCTCCTCCTCAATAGTTTCAACAAAGGGCCTTGAGGAGGTATCTACCCTTGTAGCGGCCCTTGGTTTCCATTATTCACTTCCCTGTTGTTGACTCCTTTGTTTCCATTATTCACTTCCCTGTTGTTGACTCCTTTGTTTCCTTCAGGACTTTGAATAATCAGGTATATGCCTCTTGGCTCCCTCCTTGGCTGAGTACACTATGGAGCTATATTTCCCCTCTCCCTAGAGTTGTAGCACTAAAAGTGCTCCATCCTATTCCTTTGTGGTCTCTCCCCTCTATGGTCTTCAAAACTAGTTCTGAATGACCTACATGGCAAGATTGAGTTTCCCAATCTACTTTGTCATCCTCTAAATCTCCTGATGCAGACCGTCCTAACCCCTATTTGACTCAGCACAGCCCTTGGAATCTCAACTCGATGATCTCTCTCTACATGAATATCAATAGGTAATGGCTCAACCATATGTCCACAAGTACCATGGTCATATCTAGCTGGCAAACCTACCTCCCTTTCTTTTCACGCTAGCTCTTGTTTTCACACCTCCTTCTTCCATTGTTATGATGCCAGCTTGACTGCCTCAGCAAAGGTATCAGGGTCTTTCAATTCAACTTTAGCCTTAATAACCGCGTGCAACAACCCTATAAATCTATCCTTCTTTAAGAAATCAGGTGGTATCTGATTTTCCCCTAATACCCTCACAATCCTTCTCCAGAATCCTTTAAACATGTTCACAAAAGCAGCAATCTCTTCTTCCTCCCCTTGGTACAACTTACTGAGTTCCTTCCAAAGGTCCTCTGAACTTTTAGTCTTTCCATAATTTCTTCTTAATGAATTTCTCAAGTACTCCCAATTACCCCTCTCCTCCTAACACATCTTCATACCATTCCCTAGCCACTCCCTCCAGAAGTAGTCCTATCATTTGAGCTTTATACGCATTATCATCCCCAATGTTTCTCAATGGTGTCAACTCAACCCTCCTTAGAAACTGAATGACATATTCCCCTTTCTCACCTCTAAAAACATCATATGCAAAATTAGCCCATCAGTCTTGAGTTTATCTATAAGTGGTTTCCAACCCATTGATCAAAGTCCTAAGCAAGAGCTTTCTAGTCCTGAGTGGGGGCACTAAAGCATGTGAGGTTGCTAGGTGATGGCCTCTACTACACTACCAACATGCACACAAGAAGAAATTGTATAAGGATCAAAACTATGGGACACTAGGATGCCAGCTCAAAGGGCACCAATCATCTCGGAACCAATCCTCAGACCTCCAACTGACCTAAACGGCGAACACCTCCACACCCTTCAATCCCGCCTGCGGGTTGATACCTCTAACTATCATCCCAGGCCAGATCTTACTCCCAAGACCTCTGATCTTTAGCCTAAATGCCTCAGCTGACTTCCTCTGACAAATAGCTAACCTGAAACCTTCCCCTGCTGGCACCACAGTTGATCAAATTCTGACTATAGTCTAGAACGGATGCCTGCAAACTAATCCCATTCAAAAACATGTCCACCTCACTCCAAAAATATCTTCCAGTGTGAAAACTTCAAATACTTACCTTGGATCTTCATTGAATCTATCAATTCTCCTTTGTTAACTCCCTATTGACACTTTTCTAACCTAGCTGGCTGTAAACTAATCTGGAAAGACAGACAAAGAATCACATCTGATATGAGTCTTCCTAGCTCTCTTATTTTCCTCTAGGTGCAGCTAACCTCAATCCTTTTACCCCTAAACCTCATTGATCAATTTCCTTATGATTTGCGGACCTTCTTTTGATACTGATCTTGATGGGTAGTACTGATTTAACTAATTGAGATAGACTCGGCCAACTCGCTGGCCTTAACTGAATCAAGAACTTTCTCTTACTTGTCCGCCAACTCACCCTAACACATAGGCTACTCTAATTTCATAGAGATATGACACCAAAGACTCTTTGCCATATCCACAACAACTCATTGGTCTGATTGAATTGGTTTCTGACAACTAACAACGACTGACACTGACTCAACTAGATCATACGTCCTTAGCTCTGAGTCCTCTCACGCCTCTAGTCCCTCAAAACACTAAAACCACACAAGATTTTACCACCACTAAACACATTCAACTAACTCATAGCAGCTGACTTTGAATGTCCAAACAGCCCACAAATACGATGCTCTAATTGCTAGCAGACACTGATCGCCACGACCTACTGACTTCTGTTAGTCTTCTGACTCAGACTTATGTCAAAACTACTTCCATTGAATCCAAAAATATTATAACACTTCTACCTCACTAGTTGATCACTCTTAATGCACGGCCAACTATAGCTTACACCCCTCTGATCCTTTTTGGCAAAGAATCCTCTCACAAACTAAAGATGATTGATTCAGCTATGAGTCAGCTCTGACTCCCAAAACATCAGACATACATTCATAGTTGTTCTATCTCAACCAAATCAATCAAAATAACTCCAACCAAGCTCCATATCACAAATTCTCATCATAGATTGAAGCTTTGAACTCTCAGTTCTCTTCACGAAAACAAAGACATAGTTTGTCTCAACACCCCTGAGACATGGGTTCAAATATATCAAAAGAACACACCAAAACTTGAGGATCCTTCATTGGTAGACCCCAACAACTACTCTCCCTAAGCATCATCTTCACCCACAAATTCACACTGCAATGAATTAGCAACCACAAACTCCAGGTCTTTCCAAATAGATACGAATCAACACTCATCTGACCTCCGACAGCAACTATAATTGAACAAAAATTGGACTAAGCCATGTCTCTAATAGAGTCACCACACAAAAATCAATGGAAACTACCTCCTATTTGATTCTCTGGTCCACTGCACATCCTCTTCTCTGGCTTATCCAATTTCACCTATGTCGCACTGAATTTTACTTCTTCAAACTTTGAAAACTATAAGACCTTCATCTATAGGTAGTCTCTTCACTGTAGTCACTTCACACACTCTCTTCACTCACTCTTCACTCTCTTGCTTCTCTCTTATGTGCTCCTTTTTTCTGTCCTCTTGAAAATCCTCTCAATTCCTCTTCATAGGCTCGTTGCCACCTCACCTCCTTCCAGAAGGTTTTTGTTGCCCGCTTCCTTTGTTCACCCATACACTTTCCATTTTGGTTTTTTGCACCTGCACTTATTCACTTGGTTTTGCCACATGTCATTTTTTCCACCTGGGATCCTCTATACATCATCATATATATATTTGATTTATCCATGCATCATGTTTGATCATTGCTCCTCCGGATCCCTCTCACAATGCCTAGAGAGGTGTTTACTTAAAAAATGCAAGCATTCTTCAAGCTGACATGATCACACTAAAAAAGGAAATGGGCACATGTTACAACACCAATAATACTCACATAGAAATGTCATAGGACACATTTATACCATGCTACCAAGCTAGTGCATAGAAGCTTTCTTCTTGATAGTCATGTTACCCAATTTCGCATGATCTGTATGCTTTTTATCGATGATTCTTTTAAATAAACTCGTGATTTTTTTAAAACACGCACACTAAAATGACAATGTGTATGTTATTTTTCTCAAGAAACTTGATTTTTGGTGGGAACCCTTGCCAGTCAAAAATAAATCCATCCACTTCTTGTCCTGTGAGTGACTTTGCCCTACATTACAAGGTAATGACCAGTAGATGATAGTGTTATTAGGCAAGAGGTAAAGGAGAAAAATTAAACTAACCTACTCCTCGAGTAAAATTTGTGTCTCTATTAGAATGAGAATCATGGTTTTTTAATGTTGAGATATCGAGCTCATCTAGTGAGGCAGTGGACACTGATTACCCGCTTGGGGGATAGGCCCCACACTTATACCACTGGCATGGTTGGTGAGATCATGGGTGATATGCGGCCAGTGGGATGACAGGCTGTGTGACAACCATTCTAGAGACTGGCATAGTTATAGTGCCAGCTCATTTAGTTGGGTGGTTCACACTATAGAGAACCCTAGTATGTATTTGGTTGAGTACCTTTTCATAGTGTGTACTCTTATCTTTGTATATGGTGTGTTGAGTGTTGTGTGAAGAAGAAGAAGAAGATTTTCAGCCTCTCACCTTGTGTGTTCTCTTTTAGGGTTTTGTGAGTGTGTGTGTGCTTGCAAGAGCTCAAGCTCTCTTCTCCCCTGCATCTTTTCATTTAAGGCTTCAACTCTTCAAAGTTTAAACAATGACGTGACTTGTTCATACTCCAAGAGACTTTCTCTAATGGGACTGGGTACGCTAGGCTCATTCAACATTGGCATTCATTAGGTCCCTAGACTTATAAAGCAGGCCAACGGCATTGTCCACCACACAAAATCAAGGCCTTCTCTTTCTCTCTCCTTCATCAGCTCTCCTCACATCAACAAGAAACAATCTCTTCTTCCTCCCCTTCGTACGGCCTACTGAGTTCCAAAGTTCCTCAAGACTTTCACTTTTCCCATACTTTATTTTCAATGCATTTCTCAAGTACTCCCAATTACCCCTCTTCTCCTCTCTTAATACATCTTCATACCATTCCATGGTCGCGCTCCCTCCAGAAGTACTCCTATCATTTGAGCTTTATATGCATCATCATCCCTATTGTTTCTCAATGCTGTCAACTCAACCCTCCTCAATAACTGAGTGAAATCTTCCCCTCTCTTACCTCTAAAAACATCATATACAAAATCAGCCAATCGGTCTTGAGTTGATCTACAAGTGGTTTCCAACCCGTTGATTAAAGTCCTAAGCAAGAGCTTTTTGGTCCTCTTAGTGGGGGCACCAAAGCATGTGAGGTTAGTGGGTGATGGCCTCTATTACAGCACTAGAAATCACACAAGAAGAAAATGTGTAAGGATTAGAACTAGGGGACACTAGGATCCCAGCTCAAAGGGCACCAATCATCTTGGAACCAATCTTCAAACCTCCAACAACTGACCGAAACGGAAACCTCTACATCCTTCAATCCAGCATGGCTAATACATTTAATTTTCCTCCCAGGTTAGATCTAACTCCCAAGACCTCTGATCTTCAACCTAAACCTATAATAAGGAGCTAATGCGAAACCTTCCCAGTTGACACATAACTGATCAAATTTTGACCATAGCCTAGAACGGATGCCTGCAACCGATCCCAATTAAAAACATGTCCATCTCACTCCCAAAATATCTTCCAGTGTCAGCAAACTTCAAATACTTTCCCCGGATCTTCATTGAACCTGTCAATTCTCCTTTCTTGACTCCCTGTTAACACTAGTCTGATCTAGCTCAGGGCTCTAAACAAATCCGGAAGACTGACACAGAATATGAACCGATATGAGTCCTCCTAACTCTCTTATTGTCCTCCGGGTTCATCTAACCTTAATCCTTCAACCTCAAAACCTTACTGATCACTTTCCTTATGCTCCGTGGACCTTTTGCTACTAACACCAATCAAACTGATCTTGACGGGTACTGATTCAGCTGATTGAGATAGACCCAGCCGACTCAGTTGTCTTAACTGAATCAAGACCTTTCTCTTACTTGTCATGCTGACCCACCCTAGCCTGTAGGCTTCTCTAATTTCATAGAGATATGACACCAAAGACTCTTTATTGTCAGGGGCATAGTTGACTCACAGCTGACTGGTTTGATTGAACTAATTTCTGACAACTAACTATTGATAGTTAACTCAACTAGATCAGACTCTGAGTCCTCTCACACCTCTAGTCCCTCCAAACACTCAAACCACATAAGAATTCACCCCTAAAGACATTAATCTAATTACAATCAACTTATAGCTGACTCTAAATGTCCAAACAGCCCACAAATCCGACGATCTGATTCCCAACAGCTAACTACTGCCTGCTGACTTCTATCAGCCTTTTGACTGTCAAAATTAGCTCAAAACTACTTCCCTTGAATCCAAAAAGATTATAACAACTCTTCTACCTCACGAGCTGATCACTCTTGATGCACAACTGACTATAGCTAACACCCCTCTGATCCTTTCTGAAAAAGAATCCTCTCAAACTGAAGATGACTGATTCAGCTATGAGTCAGCTCTAACTTCGAGAGCATCATAGATACATTCGTAGTTGTTCTATCTCAACAAAATCAATCAAAATGACTCCAAGCGAGCTCCATATCACAAATCCTCATCAATCACAACACAGATTCAAGCTTTGAACTCTTAGCTCTCTTCACGAAAACAAAGACAAACTTTGTCTCGATGCCCCTTAGACATGGGTTCAAATATATCAGGAGAACACACTAAAACTTGAGGATCCTTCACCCGGCAGACCCAAGAAACTACTCTCCCTAAGCATCAACTTCACCCACAAGTTCACACTGCAATGAATCAACAACCACAAACTCTAGGTCTTCCCAAACAGATGCAAATCAGCACTCAGCTGACGCTCGCCCCGACGGCAGCTACAATAATTGAACAAAAATTGGACTAAGTCATGTCTCTAATAGAGTCGCCACACGGAAATCAACGGAAACCAGTTGCTATCTAATTCTCTGGTCCACGACGCATCCTCTACTCTGGCTTATCCAATTTGACCTATGCTGCACTGAATTTCACTTCTTCAACCTTCGAAAACTGTAAGACCTCCTTCTGTAGGTAGTCTCTTCACTATAGTCACTTCACACACTCTCTTCACTCTCTTGCTTCTCTTTTTCTACCCTCTTGAAAATCCTCTCAATTCCCCTTCATAGGCTCGTCACGCCGTCGCTCGCCTCCTTCCAGAAGGTTGTGCTGCCCACTTCCTTTGTTTACCCATACACTTCCCATTTTGGTTTTTTTCACCTGCGCTTATTCACTTGGTTGCCACATTTAATTTTTTCTACCTAGGATCCTCTATACATCATCGTACATACATTTCATTTATCCAAGCATCATGTTTGATGCTCTGGATCCCACTCGGAACATTCTAGAGGTGTTTACTTAAAAAATGCAAGCATTCTTCAAGTTGACATGATCACACCAAAAAAGGAAATGGGCACACATTACAATATCAATAAAACTCACATAGAAATGTCATAGATGCCAAGGCAAGATCTCCCGCTTGTTGATAGTCATAATCATGCCAAGTGACCGTTCCCCCTTCTATATATCTATGTAGGGACATCCCCCATGAGAGCCATGAGAGAGACATACATGCCAAGGCTCAAACCCTCTAGAAGATGTCCCTCTTGTTTGACGTGGTCATAGTCATGCCAAGTGACCGTCCCCCCTCAAGCCCTCGATAAGATGTCCCTCTTGTTTGACGTGGTCATAGTCATGCCAAGTGACCGTTCCCCCTCAAGCCCTCGAGAAGATGTCCCTCTTGTTTGACGTGGTCATAGTCACGCCAAGTGACCGTTCCCCCTCAAGCCCTCGAGAAGATGTCCCTCTTGTCTCTATAGTCAGTCATGCCAAGTGACCGTTCCCCCTCAAGCCCTTGAGAAGATGTCCCTCTTGTTTGACGTGGTCATAGTCATGCCAAGTGACCGTTCCCCCTCAAGCCCCCTCGAGAAGATGTCCCTCTTGTCTCTATAGTCATAGTCATGCCTTTCCCCCTTCTAGCTGTGTATGGCATGCCTTTCTCCATCCTTGTACAGCCCCACACATAGACTCTTGACACAATGCGGATCATGGCACATGCCCATTGCGCTTTTCTTTATGTACCTTCTTTCAAGACAAGAGAAGACACGTGCCTTTAGAAAAGGAAGGTCTTGGTGGCATAATTCCCATTTCTTGAATGTGTTATAAATTGTTAACACTTTGGAATCTCTTTTTGGTATGATTGGGTTTTCATGTTCATGATGTTTCTAAATGCACCTCTAAAGCTCATCTTCACCTCTCTACCCTTTCATGATAATGTAATATTATATAATACTGACCTTTGACCTTTGAAGACCCAGACACTTACATATTGGACCCTTACATACTCTCAATCTAGGCCCTTCTAGGTTCTCTCTCTCTCTCTCTCTCTCTCTCTCACACACACACACACACACACACACACACACACACACACACACACACACACACACACACACACAGAGTTAGAGCGAGAGAAATAGAGATTTAAAGAGAGAGATAGAGAGAGAGAGAGAGAGAGTTAGACAGAGTTAGAGAGAGAGAGAGTTAAACAATGTTAGAGAGAGTAATAGAGAGAGAGGTAGAGAGAGTTATTGAGAGAGAGAGAGAGAGAGAGAGATTCAGGGAAAACGAGTGAGTTAGAAAGAAAGAAAGAAAGCTGTATTAAGAAAGCTGTATTAACATCTCTAGTAGAGGCCGAACTCAACCTATGAGATAAATCAATGTACAACTGTCAATGTCTTCTGGATGTCCAGAAAAAAAAAGGACAAAATGAACATGAAATAAACTATGGAAGTACTGAGCTAGTGGGGGGGTGTGATGGATGGAGCACTACTGCTAGAGGCTCAGTACTATTGTTAGAGAGAGAGAGAGAGAGAGAGAGAGAGAGAGAGAGAGTTAGAGAAAGAGAGCGAGCTAGAAAGAGAGTTAGAGAGAGTAATAAAGTGAGGGAGTTAGAGAGAGGGAGTATAAGTGTGAGTGTGTGTGTGTGTGTGTGAGAGAGAGAGAGAGAGAGGGAGGGAGGGAGGGAGAGAGAGAATGAGAGTTATAGAGAAAGAAAAAGAGTTACAAAGAATGAGAGTTAGAAAGTCATAGAATTAGAAAAAGAGAGAGAGAGAGAGAGTTAGTGAGAGGTTCAAAGCTGCCAAACAACAGCTCCCCCTTTCTTCTCTTCTTCAAGCTTCTATGTGCTACTATATATATGTATGTATATATATCTTATTTCGGAGTTAGAGGATTTGAGAGTGAAAGGGTTTAAGAGTTAGAGGCCTTAAGAGAGTTAGAGAATTAGAGAGTGAGAGGGTTTGAGAGTTGGTGTCCTGGTTGGGTGTTAGGATTAAATCGCAATGTCGGGGCAAGAAAGGTGCAAATGTGTGTGGCAAAAGAAATCATAATGGCAATGCTAGTGCAAGAAGGTGGTTCCTCACATTTCATTGGAGGAACAAGAGTTCATCAACATTGCAGAGGAGATGGGACCATTGGTGGAAGACAGTTGGTAAATAAGTTTAGTTGGATAGTTATCTTTTTGTAAATGAATTATAAATATCTAGATTAGTAAAGTGTGAAATCTGAACAATTTTATTATTAGGTTCCATAGGTCAATAACTACAACCCGACATGGGCCTTCTAGGAGAGAATGCACTTTTGAAGCTAAAATGAGAGTGCACTTACAATTTTTTCCATAAAAGCAGGTTCCCAGGACAAGAGTCCATAGGTGAGAATTGCTTTGTTTTCAAGATGTCCACCATTAGACCTACTTCTAGGTTGGATTTGGTGAATCGAATGTGACTGACCACCTCTAGGGACCTTCGACATGCATGGATACCATTCGACCACACATAACAAACATCAGATTGGGTGGCCATGGCTTGCCATGTGTAGTACGACCCAAGGTAGCATATTATAAATGTCATTATAAATGTGGTCAAAGGATTTCAATTGTGTTACATCGTAAATGACTTAAGTTTTCACGCAGCATACAGGATCTTCTAACAATTGTGACATGTGAAATGAAAGAGGAGGATATGGAGGCCCAATGTCTGTTTTGGCAGTGCATCAATGAGGTGATGGAAAACCATGGTTGTGAAAGGGTGGAATTCTTTGGTTTCATGGCACATGAGGCACATGCTAACTGGAATGCAGTTCAACATGTGTTCAATGGTGGTAAAAATAATGTCCTGACAGATAGGGAGAGGTCTTGCCTCTTTCATTGAGAATAGGGCATGGTTTTCCACACAACAAAGTGTGCCACATCTCAAAAGCAATGTGTGAGAAGTGGTGCATGGCTCCTACTAGTAAGTGAAGTTGCATTAGTAGAGGCTCAATTAATACGTCAATGATGGGGAAATGGTCATGTCATAGAAAGGAATGTTTCAGCAAAACAGACTCTTGGTTGAGCTGGTGGGAGGTGCCCACAGCACGTTGGGGTTTGGTCATGACAACAATAGAGAGAAGTAATGATGGTCCAAATACCCCAAGAGCAAACCTAGCAGGAGAGCAATCATCTCTACATGAAGGATATAGATGCAAGGTTTCTCTTTATGATGCATGTACTACCGATATGGCAAATGGACTTTTGCACAGCACTAAGGTAGTATCTTACTCTCAAGGAAAGCACATAGAGAGAGGACCAAGCTTGGAGAAACTAATGGAATGGATGTCTACAAGCCTAGCCCAAGTTGTCCAAACAATCAATCAGGCAACTAAAGGAACACCCATGTGTAAGGTGCCTACCCCCTAACCAATGAGAAAAAGAAACTGCACATCACAAGAGACCAACCACTATGGTCATTGATATTCATGATGAGGCAATGCATTGTCCAAAGTATAATGCACATGTACAAGACTACAAATATGTGGGGAGGCCACATAAGATCAATTTTAAGGAGCATGATACAACCACTACTCCTCAAAGAACATCAGAAGCCACAAAGTTTAGTGTGATGATGATTGAGTGTAAGGTGAAGCAATGTGGGAAAAACATAGCTAGATTTGCAAGGGGTGCGCTTGCACCATCATTTCAAGGGTATCGCAAGCACCCTAATGGTCTCATTAGACAATGGATGTGGTTTTTCCCTGATCACATGCTTCATTTTGGACACCAACATAGACCTAAAGCCAAATCTTCCACCCAAGATATGTCTAGTTGCTATGGCAACTAACCTCACACACGAGGAGGTCTATTCATTATTAGAAGGTGGATGCCAAGTGGAGAGAAAGAATGCAAAAGGTGACATGCCCACCTTACCTAGCAGTGGTGGGGCTACAAGGTTCTTTACAATAGCAAGTAATAAAGAACCATCATATGGGTCCACTATGAACACAAAGGTAGGTTGCTCATGCATGTAAAATGGCATAAGAGTTAGGTATCACACGTCAGTATGAAAGGAAGCGGCCAAAAAAAAAAGCCACTTTGAAAATGAAAGCTAGGGTGGTAGAAGAAGTGTAGAGGTTGGAGCACAAGCACGAAGTTTTCAAGATTGAATTGCATAGGGATGATGCGCACATTGGAATATACGATGTGCTTGTGAAAACGAACGCTATTGTATGTGTCTAGATTTTACAGCAGGAGAATCCAAGAAGAAGAAGACTTAGCGTGCATGCAAGCACTTGTACTTCATACATTTGCATGTTCTTAGCTTGAGCCAGAATGAGAATATGTTCATCCACCAGCCTATCCTTTCAGACTTGGAGCTCTACAAAGCCTTGTCTCCTAGGAGAACCTGCCCTAATTTAGACCATTGAATGCATGGAATTTAACATGCCAAATTATCTCATTTCATTTCCTAAAGTATTTTGGGACTTCTATAACCTCATTGAAAGCAACCTCATTTTAGAGGGTTCGATTGTGTAATATATCTCCCTCCCTCCCCCACTCCCTCCCTCCCTCTCTCTCTCTCTTGATGGAAGGAATGTATATGAACTTTGTGATCTCCTACTTCCAAACAAGGTTTGTTAAGCTTCTCATATTGCATTGTCAGATTAAAGTTGAGTTTTGTTGAATATTGTTAGTTCATTCCATGTATTGCAAAATGTGGTCTTCTAGTGATGTATGGTAATCACGTTACGAGCATTAAATGTTTAGAAATCATAGGGAAATGCGAGCAAAAGAATAAGGGACAGAAAGAGGCATGGTGGGTCACAAATCACATAAAGTTTTTAAGCAAGCAAGAAAACTTTTCTGAAATTACACGTATAAAAAGAAAAGGTACATACTTGCTCTTCCCCAAAAAAATATGGAAAGATGAATTTATTATTGTGCAATAAAAAAATGAGAAAAGATGCCTTTATTATTGTCAATAAAAAAGAAGAAATATGTTTATTTCTTTTGTTACAAAATTACAAGGAATATCTCCTTATGTACCTCTCCCACTCTGATAAATATAGAGACAAGCTCCATAGCACTTTGTCAATTACCATTTAGCTAAGCATTGTTAGTAGAGTACACCACCCACAACCCTCCTACATATTGCTTGTGATGGCCTCATCAAATGTTAGCATTGAAGTATTTGGGCGTATTTCAAGGGAGGTCACTAATACGGAGGTCAAGAAAAAGACTGTAGATGGTGCACAAGCATGGAAAGGTCTCACATCCTTACTACTTCATGGTAGTGATGATATTTCTCAAGTGAAGACCAAAGTGGTGGGCCTAATGCGATATGGTGAGCCCATGGTTTTATTGATGATGCATTTGACTTTCTCTTTCTTGAGGAAGTGCAAAAGGGAACAAAAATCGTTCGCTTACTTTGTGTGTTCACTCTAGAGGACAAGCCAAGCCCAAGTAAACAAGATTGTGTACTTCATATTAGTATCTTGCATATAACAAGATTGAACAACAATTTTGACTGAAGAATTGTATTTGGAAGTTGTATGTGAATGAACTTGTTTTTATTTTCACTTGGTAGCAATAACCTCAATTCAAAGGATATAATGTTGACATGTTTTCGCTCTCTCTCTCTCTCTCTCTCTCTCTCTCTCTCTCTCTCTCTCTTCCTCCCTCTCTCTCTTGATGGAGGAAGGGAATCTTTTTGGAATCCACTTGCCAATTCCAAAAAAGTGGCTAGAAAATGCTCACCAAAAAACATCCCCCCTATTTTACAACCAAACGGACAATAATTCCTCATAGCAACCAGCTCCACAATAAGTGGTAACAAGTGTACTTTATACAATTTTCTATAAATTTATTGATGTAATTGAAATATATTTTTATAATAATAACTATTTTGTAATGCAAATCTCTTCTTCAACAACTATGCAAGACTCTTTAAATTTTATCAATCACTTGAACAACATCACCAATCACATGTGCTTACTATGTTTAAATTTTTCATGAAATTATATTTAATTGTCATTAATTGTTTAGTGTTTTAAGTTTCTCATTCACTAATAATAAGTGATTGTGAACTTGCAAGCCTACGTGAGAGATGCACTTCAATTTCATTTATCTCAACTTGAAGATTGCTTTCTACCTCTTTCTTTGTAGTGAAAGTTTGACCAACATCAAAGAACATATTGTCCTCTCGGTCTTTGTAATCATACATCTGTCATGGCATATCCTCTTCGTAGTCGTCAATTTCAAGTTGTTGTAGACTTTTCTCATTACAATACATGTTAACAAGTTTTTCTACTCTGTCTACCAGGAGCTTACGAATGGTTTTGTGAACACATTTGTATGTGCTCTAATTTCTTTCTAAACTTGAATTAGCAACACATTTGGCAAGAACTCTCATGGAAAGTGATCGTAGAGATGAAACACTACCATTCATCATCTACCACTTCCAAGCAGGCTATTCCTTTGAAAATTCTTGGATGAAAGGGTCCACAAATGAACCCTCTTTTAGGCTAAATTTTAACAATTCTAAGATGCATTTTACGTGTGATTTAGAATCATGGTAGAAATCATTGACCACCTTATGAAAAGTCTTAAAAAACTTCCTCATCATTGGTCACATGAGGTCCATGTTCCAATACTCTGGATCCAACAAATAAGGTGGAGCACTATGTAAAGGACTGGAAGCAGTACTTCAACAAGACTTTTCACTCCCTACTTGTGAAAAGCCTATGCCATGGCTTCACAATAGAGTCTTTGATCTCTTTTGGAGACTCTAAGCTTCTCTCTGAATTGTCCACCATGTCATCCACACATTCCCAAGGTTGGCTGCCCTTTAATCTAGATTGCATATATGGCAAACATAACAAGAATCATACATGATAGTAGGTAGCTTCAACACTCTTCCAAAATCTATCTTATGCAGTGTAGATCTAAATGCTGCTGCCTTTCCTTAGACTACTTCATTCTCTTTTGACTCCCATTCATGGAAGGCCATGCAAGAGAATGTTTCAACCACAGCATCTTTGTTTTGAAGCAATGGCTCCAAAGTATAATAGTGGGTAAAAAACCATGTCTTAATGGGCAATTTCAACATGCATGACATGTGAGAATGATACACATCCAATAATCTTACAAATTTTACAATGTTGCAACAAGAAGTATCAATAATACATGAAAACCAAGTTGTTTCCTGACTTTTAGACCAATCTTTTAACACAAGGTTTGAGCTATGTCTTTTAAATCCACTAGGATATATATTAGGGTAGCGACCCTTTATAATCCTTCCTACAGGTCTACAATTCTTAGCATTATCCATAATAATTTGAGCCACATTTTTAGCACCTATATTCTTGATAATTGTAGAGATGCCATTAGTAATGTATTCTCCTCTTGATCACCCCAATGCTATCAATAGCCTTAATAAACATTTCTCCTCATGGAGACACAACATTGCATTTATTAAAGGGTGTCCTTGAAAATTGGACTATCCATCACTCACTATATTAAAGGGTGTCCTTGAAAATTGGACTATCCATCACTCACTATATTACAACCAGACAACGATAAATTACTCAATATAACCCTTTAACACATTATTTTACATCTAAATAGCATTTCTCTAGTAAAGAAGTTCTCATGGTTTGATACGAAGGAGGGGAGGACCCTGGTCCAAATTCACCTGATACGACGGGGGGGAGGACCCTGGTCCAAATTCACCTATTTTTTCCTAGGCCTTCTTTCAATGCTCACTATCAACCATAAGCATAGCATTTCCAGTGAATAAAATTGCTTCTGTTAAAGCTATTTGCACATCTTCAAGCATGGCCCCTTGAAATCTTTCATGCAAGGATGCTTGATGCATATTATTATCATTTCCATCACTAGGCTTGCATTTCGACGATGCATTGCCATGCTCCACATGTATTGATGCTTTGCTACTTTTGTGGTTTGGAGTGTTGCTTAGTGTTTCAACCCACCAAATTTAAGGATGTGACAACTTGTACTCCCATTCAATAAATCCCTCGCGTACATTTTTTACAAACTCCCACTAGGCATTGTTTTCTTTATCTGGTTGGTTTCTTGTTAGACCTTAGACCTTGATGCACTAGGTCCAATGTCTTCAACCTCTTGCAATCTAGTTTGATTTCTCATTTCTTAATATCCTTTTGATTTAATAAAAAAGAAGAATTTCAAAGACAATTCAACTCAAAGAGAAGATATGCAAACAAGACTAAAATCTTTTAAGGAAAACATATCACAATAATAATTAAATTTAAAATTAAACTTTCATGACATATATCAAAGCCTATGCACATACAAAGCTATTGATTATTTAAAAAAATTTGTAGGTGGGTCTCCCCACTTCCAATGCTCAATAGCACTAAAGCCATTGGCACCCTCTTCACTCAAGTACTAGATCCCCAAGGCCTAAACACATGCATAGAGGGGGGTACTATTAATGTATAACATGAGAAACCTAGGTACTATGCCATATGGGATCTCCCTAGTTCTCACAATAGTACTAAAGACATTGACACCCTCTTTGTCTAGTACTAAAGCCAAAGTAAAAGAACATAACAGGGGGGTACTATTAATGTTTGATGTGAGTCACCCAGGTACTACCACCATCCCACTATTTTAGACACATCACACAAACTCGTTAGGAAATTTTGGAGGTCATTTCTAAGGCCTTGTAAGAAATTCACAAACTCGTATTTTCTCTCTCTAGAATTTTTTTAAAAAAAAGATACCCTCATCAAATGTGTAATTGACAAGAAACTGTCGCAAGTTATAAAAAATGGATCTGACAAGGTATTGAAATATGTGCACTAGCTACAACTCGCTCTCAACTTTTTGGGTTTGCAAAAGGCACTTACATCATCATATGGCACCTTTTCCAAAAATTTGATGCTACTCTCCTAACAGTCTACACTTATTGTTGGTAGTTTGGTGTAGAATTTGGTGCTTTTGATATCACCATTGCATCCACAGTGGCAAAAAATCTCCAAAAGGACTTTTGAATCGCTTAAATCGGACACCTGGAGAGGGATAAACGACCAAAAGAAGGGGAGACGAGGCTTGTGCAATTTGGCGCGCATACAGGCCTCCATTTGGAATGGAGGCCTCTATGTGTGCCCAATTGCACAAGCCTCTTTTCCCCTTCTTTTGGTCATTTATGCCTCTCCAAGTGTCGGATTATTTAAGTGATTCAAAAGTTATTTTGGGGGTTGTTGGCCACTATGGATGCAATGGTGATGTCAAAAGCACCAAATTCTACATCAAAATACCATTCGAAGAAATGTATAGACTCAAGTGTCTACAAAGTTTAGCTTCGAAGTGCTTTTTCTTATCCAATGATGATGTAAGCCGTATTTAATAAAGTAACTCTACCTCATTTGAAAAAGATACCCGCATTGAATGTGTACTCAATCGTTTTTTAAAAAGATACCCTCATTGAATGTGAACGTGACTATTTTTAAAAAAATTTCAATGCTCTGAAATTTCCTAATGTATCATACAAACTTAGTTCACCATTTTACCACATGCAACATATACACATATTAGAACAAGACTAATTTCATATCATAACAAGACTATACTTTGCCTAAATTAGGACAAAATAGCCCATATCCAAGTCAACATTCAACTAAAATACATTGAAATTAGGAAGCAAAATAAAGTCACTTTTGACCAAAATGCACTATATAAAACTATATCAAGGACTAAACTTTGCCCAAGATAGGACGAATAGCCCAATGAGTGCACATGCTACTAACTTATACACCTGATTTCCCACATCAAGGACCAATGTAGTCCAAAATAAGAGTAATGGCCCATGAAGCAAGACACACCTATCCTAAACCCTTGAAACATATAGTTGAAGCATGATATGCAGGTCAAGGATTACCTTTTCCTTGGTCAAGAGCAAGTACCTAGTCAGATGCACACACTATCTCATTAGCCACTACGTTCGTTGGATGTCCAAATCAAGAACCAATTCCAACCCAAAGTTAATAAACTAAGGAACAATGGCTCAATCAAAAGATATCCACAGGTAAATCCATAAGGAAAGTTGACACACCCAACACTAAGATGCACTTCCATGCAATTTTCCCGTAAATGACATCGGTTGGGCCATGCTGATAAAACAACAAATACCCTGTTGGGGTTTTGCATAGTCTGGTGGGATTACTGAGCTATGTAAAAAGTTTTTTAGATTGGTTTAGGGCTTTTTGAATATACCAGCATGCCCAGTGGTATATGGCTGAACCCTGATGGGATTACCTACTCAACAAGTTCTAAAAGGTTAACGTGAATATAATTGTTATTAAAATAATTTGTGAGAGTTAATAATGAGAGTTATTCACATAATGTGGTTTACGTTGTGGGGTGAGAAAAAGAAAAGAAAACCTTGCCTCTATAGCCTCTCACCCCCCAACCTTGAAACCAAAAACGAAATGGGAGCACCAAAAAGAACAAAGTAAATACATCAATCTCTTAGGGGCACATGCCCAACACACCAACAGACATAGAATGCAAGAAGCAACCTTGACACCTGCTTGCAAAATGGAAAAGATGGAGAGGGATTATCTATTTGCTCTCATACAACCTTATACACGAACAAAAGACCAATGAGGGCTACACATGCCACATCCCTCCTTTTCACTCTTAATTGTAGGTATTTCCAGGCTATTGTGAGCAGCCTACTCAACCTTACCCTTTTCAGAGATGCAAAAATAGGTATATACACACGCATCACTATAGAAAAAACTTATCTAAGTTGAATTGGGTGATTTTTTATACACCATTGTGTCTCGAACACTCCAAAACCTCATAAACGAGTCTTGGGTTGCGTGATTCTGACTCCCGATGAGGGAGTTATGGCCTCCGGAAGCTTCACAGTGGGCCCTTAAGCAGTAGCAAAAATCCTTTTTGATAGTAGCGGTGGCATGACTGTTCAATTCCCTCCATCCTGCTTGCATAGACGGTGCATACCATGCAAATGCCTTTTTTGACATCTTCCAAGGTTGGCAATGTGATCATCACGTAATGGCCTTATCCCAAACTTCCATGCAACGACCCAATGTCATGCTCCGCATGGCCTTATCCAAAGATCCAAAAAAAACCAAACAAGAGAGGAAGATCCAATCGAATATTGTCAAACTTGTGCATAGGGAATATATTTGTCGCTTCATATATATAACCATAAGAAAGACAGCATGTGCCATTGTACACCTTCTTGCTCCAAATCAAGCCAACTTCATTCGACGTGCTCCAACCCATCCGAAACAAAAAACGCAAACCAAGAACTGTAAGAAACTCTATAGACAATGCCATCTATGTACAAAAGTGGTTCTTGCCCCAACCACAATGGGTGGGGTATTGGGCATTCAAGTGCTATATGAGCATGCATCCATATGTACATATGCCAGAAAACCAAACTAAAAAAAAGCTCCTAACGTATACGGTAAGACCAAGCTGCTCCACACAAGAGTGGGTGATGACACATATCTAAGCACCACCATCTACATAGGCATGTCCCATGCTCTTTCCTTAACCATTTGCTGCATGTCCTACCTTAGCCCATCATCTGTAGTAGTAGCTATTGGTAATACATGCATCACTTGAGGCATGGTGTGGACAATTAGTGAATCAGTAGTGTGGACTATCTCCATGGGTACTCTAGCTGGAAGCAGTTCAAATCGCTTCACTTCCGGCCTTACAATAGATGAATCCATCCCCAACTGGTTCATCCATTGTAGCTTCCACTCCTTACTCTTTGTAATCTCCATAGCATCTTCAAAAGACTTAGGCTTTTTTAGCTCCACCCTCCAGCGTATGGTGCTCTTAAGGTCAGCAACAAATCTATCCTTCTTCATCATGTCAGGAATTGAATGTTCAGGTCCCAAAGCTTTGCATAAACTTTCCCAAAGCAAGGAGAAATTCTTGATGTAAACATCAATAGGTTCATTGTCACCCTCTGTAAGAGCTTGCACTTCATGCCACACCTTATCTCAATTCTCAGTCTTCTTGAACCTATCATTTAAGGCTTGCTTTTTAAGCCATCCACAGTCATAACTTCACGCAGCTGGGCTACCCTTATTTGCATCCTCATAGGCCTTAAACCACAATCTTGCATTACCTCTTTGAGACAAATTGGTAAGAGACGAAGCACCTGTGCAAGATCATCAATGTGATCACTAATACAAGCAACCTCCATGTTCTCAAGAAACTCTGCAATGTCTTCATTCTGCCCTCCAAAAAACTCTGGATATGACATCATCTTGATTGTAATTTTGCCCATTAAAGCTTGATTAGAAAAAAAACTATTAAACACTCTTTCCAAGGTCACCTACAATGGGGCATACACCCTCAGCAGGCTAACTAAAGCTTGGGCCTCCTCACTGGGGGCACCAAAAAGTTGTGGGGTGAGAAAAAGAAAATAAAACCTTGCCTCTATAGCCTCTCACCCCCCAACCTTGGAACCAAAAACAACATGGGAGCACCAAAAAGAACAAAGTAAATACATCAATCTCTTAGGGGAACATGCCCAACACTCCAACAGACATAGATTGCAAGAAGCAACCTTGACACCTGCTTGCAAAATGGAAAAGATGGAGGGAGTATGTATCTGCTCTCATACAATCTTATACACCAACAAAAGACCAAGGAGGCCACATCTCTCCTTTTCACTCTTAATTGTAGGTATTTCCAGGCTATTGTGAACAGCCTACTCAAACTTACCCTTTTCACACAGCTGCAAAAATAGGTATTTTCACACGCATCACTGTAAAAAAACTTATCTAAGCTGAACTGGGAGATTTTTTGTACACCATCATGTCCAAAACGCTCAAAAACCTTAGAAACGAGTCCTGGGTAGGGAGTTATGGCCTCCGGAATTTTCACAGTGGGCCCTTGAGTAGTAGCAAAAATCCTATTTGACAGTAGCCGGATGCATGACTGTTCAATTCCCTCCATCCTTCTCGCATAGACAGTGCATACCATGAGGTTGGTAACATGATTGTCACATAACGGCCTTATCCCAAACTTCCTTGCAACCCCTAATGTCATGCTCCGCATGGCCTTATCCCAAACTTCCTTGCAACCCCTAATGTCATGCTCCGCATGGCCTTATCCAAAGATTCAGAAAAAACCAAACAAGAGAGGAAGGTCCAATCGAATATTGTCAAACTTGTGCATAGGGAATATATTTGTCGCTTCCTATATATAACCATAAGCAAGACAGCATGTGCCACTGTACACCTTCTTGCTCCAAATCAAGCCAAACTTCATTCAAGGTGCTCCAACCCATCCGAAATGAAAAAAGCAAACCAAGAACTGTAAGAAACTCTATAGACAATGCAAGTGCTTGCCATCTATGTACAAAAGTGGTTCTTGCCAAAGTGGGGTATTGGGCATTCAAGTGCTATATGAGCATGCATCCATATGTACATATGCCAAAAAACCAAGCTTAAAAAAAACTCCTAACAACGTCATTATGCTAGTGAAATCCTTATGCACAAGGTCTCCACCAATACGGTATCAAAAGATTATTGTTGTTCAGTGATGTCCCGTCCATATCAATGTCTGATTTAGCCACAGTAAGCAAAAGGGGATATATTTCTTTGTTATCTGGATGTAGCAAGATAAAGTCTCCTTACTTATCACATCTAACATTAGGTTGAATTCTTCTCTTGGTTTTTCCCGTTGAGGCCCATAATAATGATCATTGTGCTCTTCATAACCTAAGAATCTTTCAACATCCATTTCAGTATCCACATTATCCATCTATTGGGATCCTTGAGATTTTGGCCAAAAATGTGTGTAAAATCTAGCCTCTAATGTTATTGGTTTCTCAAGCTCTTAGATTACATTATTCCAATAATCTATCATAGGCCTATAATATCTTGGCACATATGAACCATTTCCCAGAGTTTGCTAAATTTTTATGTAAGACTTTATTCTTGATATCACATCTTACGCCCCTTTACATACTCTATCATTGGCAATAGACGTGGATTACCCGGTGGTGGTAACATCGGTTTACCTTCACTTTCTTTCTTCCATAGTGGGATTCCTCCATCACTAGGCCTCTAATTAGGTGTTCCTAGATGTACTCTATATTGCATTACCAGTGTGTATCCCCTTCATGAATCCTGAACAAAAATTGAAGTGGTTTTGAGTGGCTTATAAGTGCTTCTTTCTCATCACACAAAGGTAACCATCATAATATCTCTTGAAGTCGAGGAATTCTACAAGCAAGAAGGGAACTTGAGAGGAAGTTGAGCTAGTCCTTAAGGTATCCATCAAATGTGGTAAAATGAAGGTTCTCCCAACCCTCAATTTCTTAGAAAACCTGCTAAACATTGCATCTATTTCCTCATGTGTATGTCTAACCATTAAAAATAGCAACTGGACAGTTTTGAAAACACTGGCTTCTTGCAAGAAGGAGAGACAAATATGCAAACAAGTATCGATTTTTGTTTTCACCTGCACTGTTATCTAACTATAGCAACAAATTCTCTGGAATCTTGTGGAGTGGATGAAACCACACTGGCACCTTCATTCGCAGCACAGCAGATAGTTGGTCAACTAGATTAGGTATTGGTGTGGTTAGTGCTCTTGATACTATGGGCTCTGCATTTGAACTAGAAGAACTTACTTGATTTGCTAGCAAGGTTTAGCTGCTTGAAAAGGTGACATGAGATTCCTAGTTTATAGAAGTGGCATGTGCAGCATTATCACTTGACACTTGTTAACAATAGGCTCTTTACCACCATCACTGAGATTGTGGTAATCTAAAGCTTCCCTTATGTGCAAAGCACCAAGAAGTGAAACATTTTCCTTGGAAACCCATTTGGTTAGATCACCAAGAGGGTGCTTTTCCATCCTCTATAAGTTATATAAACATAATGATTTGGAGCCAACTATGAGATTGGGGTCAGATGGCCATAAACCATTTAGCACAAAGTGTCCATAATGACCCTCTCCATGTCCATGAGTGATCATACTAATCAATTTTGAGATATCAACCTCAACTAGTGCTACAATGAACATTGATGACCCGCCTGGGTGATAGCTTCCGCATCTACACCACTGGCATGGTTGGTGAGATTATGGGTGATATGCAGCCAGTGAGATGACAAGCTGTGTAGTGCCAGCTTATTCAGTCAGGTTCAGATTATGGACCGGCCCTTGTATGTTGTCTCATGAGTATGTTGTAGTAGTTGAGTACTAACCAATATAGTGTGTACTCTTATCTTTACGTTATGTTGGAACACCCAGCCATTTGAAAATACAACCAGTCATGAGTTGTAGTTTTGAGAGACCAAAAAAATCCTTTAAAAATAATCCAAATCTAGCACCAAAAGAATCTTTGACGTGCCCAATAAAGTAGAACTTAAAAAGAGACTTTTTTGCTTAACTTAAAACGTGATCCATTCGCTAAATTAAAAATTTAGCGAATTTTCCACTATTTGATGTCTAAGTACAAGCCTATCAACTACAAAATCTTAGAATATTTCAAACAAAAAAACATGACACAAAAGTTGCATTAGAGACTCACAACAAAGAGCTTCACTTTGAATACAAAATTATTGCTATCGTTACTAGAAAGTAAAATATAACTACTTTTACCACACAACTTCAATGTCATGATTAAATTAATCTTCATTGATTAAAAAAACAAGTCTAATTACGAGACAATTCCTATAAATGCTTCAATAGTAACAACATTTGACCAATTTTTTGAACCAATCTCAAAATGCAAGCTCCTCAAAAAGATTTGTGATGCTAGTTTTGAATACAAACAATCGTTGTTCAAAACACTCTCAAAACCTAGAAATCCTTAAACACCGCCAATGAGGATTTAAATACCAAAAATTATTTGAAACTACAAGTGTCTAAATCTATTCTAGCACAAGAAATTCCTCCTCTTCATGATGACTAACTTCTTCATCAGTTTGCTCGCGTCCTACATTGAGTGGTGTTGACTTCGTAAGAGGAATATCAATATCCACAGTATGTGGATCTTCATGAGGCTCAAGATCTGCAAACTGCATTTTATCATAAGGTCCAAAGGGAGGCTGAATTCTCCAGACGCATCCACCACTCTTGGGTTTGCTGCCATGTTTTTCATTCCAACCTCTTGAAACTCGTCCGGTAATTCTTTCATTGCAGTGACTCGTTGTTGAATAAAACTAACTTGAACTGGATCTAGCGCAACAGCAACAACATTCCTTCCTTTTTTAATAGCACTAATAGTGGTTGTTCTCCTAAGAAAAAAAGAATCAACATGGTAAAGCTCACTAAAATGAGAAATATAAAATATGTAAAAAGTTAAGGTTACATGATTACCTGTCCCCGCAAAAAGATCCATGATCCACTCTCCTTTTGAAGATAGAAGCTCAATTAAATCCATCATCAAAAGTTGTGGTTTTTAATAAGGATTCATGATCTCATTTGAATCACCAGAAAGATCCCTAAGCTTTCAACACGCGCCTGGTCTATCAAAAATATTTGTTTGGTTAGGTTTCGAAGCAAAATTTAAATTTCCTTTACTGTTCAAACCCGCAAGAGACCAAAAACCAATGGTAGCAAACTTGGCAGCAAAAGAAAGTCTGTCAAGTGTATAGCCTTTGATGTTAGTCTTTGTCCTACAACAAAAGAAAAAGTTAGGCTTTAACTTAAGCTTTTATAACTTGCAAAAGAATCCTTGAAATTTAACATACCATATGCATAGCTGATGGACCATTTGATTGTCAAGAGATTTGATCATGAGCATGAAAAATTACTAGTGCCCATGATTCAGCCGTTTGTGACCTTCTTGAAAGCATCGATGACTCTTTTATATGCACTTACACTATACTTTACTTCATCGTGTATTGAGTGTGGTGCCTTAAATCCATACGAAGCATCAGCAATGGCTAAAGTAAAATGTTGTGCAGTCAAAAACGATTCCATGTTCTCTACTTTGCCTTCATGAACAAAATATTGAACTCGTTCTGGAGACACATCATCAGAAATGAAAATATTTGCCTCTTGAATGGTCTCCAAAGTTTGTGCCTCTTCTAATCTCTTTTGCTCTTCCCTTGTTGTGTGACTCAAATGTTGCTCAAACTCTTGAGGAATGCTCTTTATGGGAGCACGAGGTGCTCAAGACTTGTTAAAATGAAAATAAGTAAACATTAAATGTATTCTAGAATACACATTGACTGGATTACAAAAATCAAAATCAATTTTTTGAAATATTTGATCTAAATTTTTACAAAACCTTCAAAACACTCAAATAAAAAAAATCTATTCAAATATGTAGTTTACTTACCGCATTTTTGAAAAGATAAATGAAACGCTCTAAGGAGCTTGGCTGCCTACTAGTGATGGGATGAAACGCTCTAAGGAGCTTGGCTGCCTACTAGTGATGGGATGAAACATTTGAACCTCGTTCCAATTCTTGCAATTAAGTTTTTCAATCATGATTCTTTACATGTACAAGAAAGTGTTTTGCCTATTTCAAAAAAATACAAAATTGAAAAACAACTTTAGATTAAATTTAATAAGTAGATTTAAAAAGAAGAATTAGCAACGTACTATTCTAATTCCTTTGCCATTTCATCGAGTGTCGCCATTTCATCGAGTGTCAAAGAACCTCCTTTCACTCGTGCCAAGATGGGTATGATAATATTTTTCTCGCGTATTCTTTGCATTGCTCACCAATTTGTGATACGCATTTCTTCAGGAATTGGCTTCAAAGTGTCCTTATTCCCTATTCCTTTGCCCTTTTGACTTCCAGGTGGGAGCTTTACTTTTTGCCCTTTGATTTTACCTTCCTCCCAAAGCTTGAAAATGTCTTCTTGTAGATCCCATATCTCTCCATCACGAAAGGCCAACTGAAAGAAATTGTCATGACTTCGAACATTTGTTTTTTCAGAGCGTCCAACTTTGCTTGACTTCTTTGTGATGACAAGGCCAACTTTCTCACAAAGCTTGATTTTGAAAGCTTCATCAACTTTATGACCTTGCTGAATATGATTGATCCACTCGTTGTGAAAAAATCTTATCTTTTGTAAGAAAGACATGGATAGTCGCATCTCGGAATCAATGTTGTGATCAAGGGCAAGTAGCTTTGCATCATCATCATCAGTTAACCCAGCACAGACCCATGCTAGGACTATCTTATAGCTCTCTACATGAGGATACTCAGCACATAACTCTTTTTTAGCAATGAGAGAGTGAGTTCCCCCCAAGACAAAGTATTTGTATTGATATTTTTGATCTCTCAAAAACTCTCTTTGTTAACACAAGAAGACTTATCCACAAGAACAAGAAGGGGTAAAACATTTGTTGTTGGTTTCTCCTCATCATTACTTTAAGATTACTCACATGTCCAGGGACAATGGTTCAAACTTCTAGTGGTCTCTTATTTGAAAATAGGATCCAATGGAGGACGTTCTATGTTAGACACTAGTAAAATTAAGGGTCTCTCATCAACCATATGAAACCTTTTGGCTTTATTTCTTATGGTATTAAGACCAGAAGATTTTGAAGGAGGGAAAACAAAAATCAAATAGTGCCTGCTTATTTGAGTATGTTGGTGCAGCAGAAAGTTTTCAAAAAGGTCAAACTTGGATTTTTGTTGGTGGGTCACACTCATGATCAAATTGATCAGATGTTTAGCAGGTTTTCAGTCAAACTTGTTAAGAAAAGTGCATTTGACCTTCCACAGGTGTGCACAATTCTTAAACTTGATTAGATGTTTAGCAGGTTTTCAGTCAAACTTGTTAAGAAAAGTGCATTTGACCTTCCACAGCAGGTGTGCACAATTCTTAAAGAAGCTTATGATCCTATGCCAGAAATTCATGTTTTGAAAGGCACCTATGATTTTAGAGAGTTTGCAACAGGTGGAGATTTTGCAAGCCCAGCATTCACTCAGCTTAATGACCATAGTTTTCAACATCAATTCAAAATAAAAGAAAAAGAAGCTGAAACACGTTTGTGGTGTAAGAAGTACTCTAACTGAGAGGCATGGCATCCTTAGGATGGTTTGAAGTTTTTACTCAGTGTCCCAGAATGGCAAATTCTTTAGGCAGCAAAAATGCTTTTGGCATCAAGCATTGAAGCAGCAAAAGGTCAAAAAGAAAAGTGAGCCATCAATTATCAACAATGTTTGATAAAAATTAAAGAGACCATACAATCAGCACATGTGTATTTTCCAGCTTGCTCACTTGGATGGTGGAATACATTTTTTCATGAGCAAGAAATCTTGATTAAGGAAGTTCAAAGCAATTCAAGCTCACTGATGAATCTGGAGCCCTTTCTTTGAAGGGTACAAGAACTTGAAGACCATGATGATAATATTCAAATGCCAAATCAACAAACAAAATTGCTTGAAGAATTGCAAACATTGGTGCATGGGGAGACTCGGGAAGCGTATGTTGGTGCTAGAAGGACTAGTCTCAATGATGGTGCAAGAGAAGGAAATGTGGGAAGGAAATATTGAGGAGCTCACTGTAGGTGCAATGATTGCAGTATTAGCAAACAGATGATGAAAGCAGATGTCCTTTTTGGCTGGCAAAGGTACTTAAAGTCCTTGAGGAAAATGGAAAAGTAAGCTCAATTGAGGTCCACTGGTACATGGTCAAAGGAGATGATGCATTATCAGGAAAATATTATCCAGAGATGATTCGAGTAAATAAAAAGGGAAAGAAAGCAAATCATAGTCAACGTCGAGTGGATAGCCTAAGCATGGAGAATGGGGAAGTTCTTGTTTATGGTTTTACCTTCAAAAAGTCGGGTCATCTACGAGAACAAACCAAAAAAATTCTTCTGGAGAAAGTCAAAGATTTAACACAAGAGGCATAAGACCTCTCATTGTAACCAATTTTGTGGACATTATTATTTTATTACAAATTGAGTATTTTTTTTCTCAAAAATGTGTGATTTTATGAGCAACTCTATCATCTTTCAAAGTATTGAAGTGTAAAAATTGTACTTTTTAACAGTTTTTTTGAGCTTTTTAGGAGCTCGTGCTCTTTTTGGTTTAAAAGTGTTTTTTGAGATATTTTAGCATTTTAAAAAATGGGTTGTATTTTTGATGGTTTAGTTGTACTTTTAAATGGCTGGATGTTTTGGTTAAGTAGAGAAGAAGAAGTAGAAGAAAATTCAGCTATCCATCTCTCTCTTGTGTCTTGCTCTCTCTTGTGTGTGTGTACTTTTAAATGGCTGGATGTTTTGGTTAAGTAGAGAAGAAGAAGTAGAAGAAAATTCAGCTATCCATCTCTCTCTTGTGTCTTGCTCTCTCTTGTGTGTGTGTGCTTGCTTGCTAGGGTTTGAAGCTCTCCCTCTCCCCCACATTCTCTTTATGGTATCAGAGCTTGGTTTGTGTGAGAGCTAAGGAGGCAAGAAACATGCAAAAAAAAGCAAGGAAGGAAGTGGTACTACACGGGTAAGAGCACCCTCATCTCTTTCCCCTTCTTGGTTTAGGTACAACAACCCCTCAGTAGCTCTACAAGCTACACATCTCCGATTGAGGAGTTGTCTTTGCAGGAGAGGAGCTACATGGTAGGTATACTATCCTATCGAACTGCGTTTTTTCTACTAGATTTACGTTTTGGACGATTTACAGTTCCCGTTTCATTGCTGCAAGGTATTTTCAGTAGTTTTCTGAAAGTTCGTAGAGAACTGTTTATGCTCGAAATCTGGTTATTGCAGTGCAACATTGCATTTTGGAAGTGCAAACACGGTTTACACATGTATTGTTGATACTGGGTGTATGTACATATACTCTGGTCACATTTGGTGACACACAGGCTATGCTAAAGTACCATTGCGCAGCAAACAAGAGATACTGCTGTATTACAAGTTGCATACAGAAGTTGTCTATTTGCAGGTTATTTGATTGCTGCAAGAAAACATGTCTGATGAAATTAAGCAGATTATTAGTGAGAAGCTCAATAAGAATAACTTCTATGCCTGGAAGTTCAGAATGACCAATTTCCTAATGGGTAAAGGATTTTGGGATTATGTAGAAGGAGATAATGAGGAGCCTCCTGAGTTATTTGGGATTATGTAGAAGGAGATAATGAGGAGCCTCCTGAGTTATTTGGGATTATGTAGAAGGAGATAATGAGGAGCCTCCTGGGATTATGTAGAAGGAGATAATGAGGAGCCTCCTGAGTTATTTGAGGAGAATGCCACTCCTGCATATATAAAGGCATTTAAGGATTACAATCATTTAAGTAAGCAGCTGTTTGTGATGTAGCATATGCTTGTCATGATCTCAAGATATATGATATGTGGATTTTGGTGCCTCTAACTGCATGACTAGTCATGTTGAGTGGTTAACAAAAATGCAAAAAATGGAAAAACCAGGTTATGCAGGTGATGATAAGTCCATTGCGCATGTTGGTAAAGTGCCATTGTCTATGTAAGATGGCAAAATGAAGTACTTGGCTGATGTACTTCATGTTCCAAATATTATAAAGAACCTGGTTTTTGTTGGACAGATGGTTGAGAAGGGTCTGCAAGTGAGGTTTAATCCTCAAGGATGTTTTGTGGAAGACTTCAAAAATAAGAGTCACAGGATGTTTACTTTGGATGTGAACATGCCTGAGATAAAGGCAGCCATTTTTGCGTATGGAACAAGTGTCATTGCAGATATTTACATATGGCACAAGCTCATTGGTCATGTGAATGTACAGCGAGACTGAAGTCTATGCAGGCCCAAAATATTGTTGGAGGTTTGCCAAAGTTTAAGGTTGATGGTATGCAGAAGGTATGTGAAGCATGCTAACCTTGTAAGCAGGCCGCCAAACACGCTTTCCCACATGAAAAGCATGTCAGTGCAAGACCATTGTATGTCATACATTCAGATGTATGGGGACCGACCAAGGTTGCAACAATTGCAAGTTGCAGGTAGTACTATGTTACATTCATTGATGACCACACTAGGAAATTGTGGGTTTATTTCATGAAGGAGAAAAGTGAGGTGTTTGCTCACTTTAAGAGATTTAAAGCCTTGGTTGAGATGGAAAAAGGCATGCAAATAAAATGCCTAAGATCATATGGTGGGGGAGAATATTTCTCCAATGAGTTTAGTGATTTCTTGTGAAAGGAGGGAATCAAGAGGCAGTCTACATGTAGGTACACTCTGCAACATAATGGTGTTGTAGAAAGGAAAAATAGGCACATTATAGAAGTGGCACGTGCCTTGATGGCTAAAAAGAATATGGCACATTACTTTTGGGTAGAAGCAGTAGCAACTGCTATGTACATTATGAGCAGGACACCCACTGCAGCTATTCATGGTATGACTCCTGAAATAGAAGCTTACAGGAATAAGAATGGATGTGTCTCACTTAAAAGTGTTTGTTGGGTGTTTATTTACATGTTCCTAATGAAGTGAGAACAAAGTTGGATCCAAAGTTAGAGAAATGCATCTTCATTGGTTATGCTATGGAGCAAAAAGGTTATAGATGCTATAACCCTACCACTTGTGAGATGCGAGTAAGCAGAGATGTCTTCGATGAGATGAGTAGCTGGTATGCACCAGTAGTGAAGGCAACAAAAGATGCATATGTAAGAAGTGGTGATGTTGCACCACATGTAGAGAAGCAATCACAGGTGCTGAGTGGACCTGGGGAGTCCTCGGCAGTGGATCCAATGTTAGCCCATGGTCATGCAAGTTGAGGAATGATGCAGGTACACATGTATCATGGAAAGTGAAGGAAAAGGTAGATCAATCTTTTGTGCCTGATCTGTCAGCAGGTCACTCATATGTGGATGGTGACTCTAGTGGCTCTGAGCAAAGCCTTGATGAAGAGCTTGGTATTACATATGTGGTTACTCTTGGTGTAAGGAGAACCAAGGCTGTTTTGAGGACCCAGGTGTACGTAGGTCTACGAGGGTTAGATACCCTGTTGACAGGTTGAGATATGATGGATATACAGCCCATCAATATGCTTACATGGTAAAAGCAATACAGGAGGTTGAGCCCACTTGCTTTGAGCAAGCAATTGGAAATAAGAAATAAGAAGATGCCATGGATAAGGAGATGGCAACATTGGATGCAAATGCAACATGGGAGTTAGTGCCTTTGTCTAAGGAAAAGAAGGCAATTAGATGTAAGTGGGTGTATAAAGTCAAGCACAATGCTGATGGTTCAGTGAGCAGCAGGTATACAAGGCAAGATTGGTTGCCAAGGGTTATGCGCAGACTTATGGCATATACTATGAGGAGACATTCAGCCCGGTTGCAAGAATGGCAACCGTGGGAGCTGTCATTGCTATGGCTGCAAAGCGAAGGGTTGGTCTTTACATCAAATGGATGTAAAGAATGCTTTCTTGCATGGTGATTTTCAAGAGGAAGTGTACATGATGCAGCCATCGGGTTATGAGAGTGATGCACATCTAGATTTTGTGTGCATGCTACACAAAGCCTTGTATGGCTTGAAGCAGGCACCCAGAGAATGGTCAAACAAGATCGGGGAGTATCTTGTTACCATTGGATTTCAGATATCCAATGCAGATTTTTCACTATATGTGAAAAAGACAGATAGAGGGATCATGCTATTAGTCATCTATGTGGACGACTTGATTATCACTGGTGATAGTGATATAGACATACATGATGTCAGGATGCTTTTGAAGAGCAGAAGTTTGAGATGAAGGATTTGGGTGAGCTATGGTATTTCTTGGGCATAGAGGTGGTGAGATCACCTCATGGCATTTTGCTATTGTTGTTGCAGAGGCAGTATGGCTTGGACATGTTGTCCAAGTATGGTATGATAGGCTGTAAGCCTATTTCAGTGCCATTGAAGTAGAGCACAAAGATTTCCACAGATACAGGTGAGCTTTTGGAGGACCCCACGACATATAGGCACATAGTGGGTAGTTTGATCTACATGACCATTATAAGGCCAGACTTGAGCTAGACTGTTGGACTTGTGTGTCAATTCATGCAGGCCCCTAGGAAGCCACACTTGGATGTGGCTAGAAGGATCCTCAGGTACATAAAGTCCATAGTTGATTATGGAATTTTCTATGAGACTGGTACAGAGATACAGTTGCATGGGTACATAAATGTTGATTGGGCTGGTAGTATTGCAGAGACAAGAGATCTACTAGTGGTTTTATGTTCTCATTTGGGAGTGTTGCTATGAGTTGGAGAAGTAAGAAGCAGCCAAGAGTTGCCTTATATCGAGTATAGAGGTAGAGTACAGGGGTGATGCTATGGCAGTTTGTGAGGTAGCTTGGTTTCAGAAGCTACTTGGTGACATGGGAGAGCCCGTGGATAGGGCAGTTGTCATATATTGTCTCAACAACATGAGCAGCATACAGTTGGCCAGTAACCTAGTATATTATGCTAGAATGAAGCACATTGAGGTGCATTATCACTTTGTGAGGGAGAAGTTTCTAGTAGGAGATGTAGATCTGGTATATGTCAACACAAAGGATGAGATGGCTGACATCTTCACGAAGGCATTGGGCACAAAGAAGCTCCACAGGTTTAGGAGCTTACTTGGAGTGCATTGTGTGGAGTTGAGATCGAGGGGGGGTGTTGAGATATTGAGCTCAACTAGTGCTAGCAGACATTGATGACCCGCTTGGGTGATAGCTTCCGCATCTACACCACTGGCATGGTTGGTGAGATTATGGGTAATATGCGGCTAGTGGGATGACAGGCTGTGTGACAGCTGTCAGGCGTTTTTCTGAGTGGTATTCTGGGCTTGTGTATATATGGATGCATGGCGTGTGTGGAGAGTTTGGTTTGGAGGGCGTTGCCAGGTGTACAGGGTGGATGGCTTTTATTTTAGGCTTGTTGCAGGCTTGTCTGGAATGTGGTCAGATGCAGGTGCTATCAGCTATTCGATGGCTCGTATGTGTGCGCGTCCAATGTGTAACTGGGCAATTAAAGGTTGCATTTGAAAGAAGTGTATGGAGGGCATGGAAAATTTAAAGGTGAAGAGGACCAGTATTGCCTTGGACATTGGTGTGAAATGAAGTGAGGGTGGCCATCTTTAGGCCTTAGGGAAAATAAAGAATAATATAAGGATTAACCTGGCCAGCTGTTAAGGTTGGCGTGGAGCTTTACGTGGCTGCCAGCGCATATTCCAGAAGGTTGGCGAAGCACAGAAGCGTGGGACTCGGCGCAGCTGGGGAGATAGAAAAGCTGTCGCCTTGTTTAGACAAGGGGGGCTCTGATTGAATTGCAGCGAAGGCAGGCGCCCTAGTGAGCGCAGCAGCTGGCGTAGAAGGGCTGACGGGCTACAGTGGTGGTGGGCCTCCCGTGTAAAGGGAGTGTGGATGCACAGGGCGGACTGTCGAAGGCAACAAGTGGAGGGCCGCCTTGCGAAGTGCAGAGGAGGGCCACGTGCAGCCAGGCGAGCGCAGGAGGGAGTCGCCTTGTGATATTGGACGGGCCTCTCGGGCGCAGCTGTAGGTAAGTGCAGAGGAAGGCGCCGTTGAAGCAGAGAGGACGCTGGGCGAGATGAGAGAAGGCGTAGAGCAGCTGGTAGACGGGCTGACAGCGTGTCAAGAGAAGGGAGCCGACGTGTGAGAAGCTGCTGAAGGTGCTGCAGTTGCAGAAGGCGCCAACGTGTGGCTGGTAAGGTAAGCATGGAGGACACGCGTAAAAAGAGAGCAGTGGAAAAGAAGAGAAACGTGTGGGTTAGTTAAGGTAAGAGGAAAGGCCAAGAGAGAGAAGTGTGGGTTGGCGTGTGGGAGCCGCCTAGGAACTGCTTTGGCGAAAGGAGAATAAGCATCGAGCGAGGGCTGGCGAAGGCGTTGAGAGGGCCGCATGTGGGAGCCAGTGGGACGAGCTGATGTGGTGTGGCTACCTAGAGGTTAGAGACAGGGGGCCTCCCGTGTGAAGAGCAGCTGGGGCGCTCAGCGGAGGTGATGGCCGTCTGCAACAACTGGGTGAAGGCAGAGGCGGTGTGAAAGCAGAGGGTGAAGCCGTGTGGGAGCTGATGTTAAAGGAGACAGGGCTGCGAAGAACAGGGTTACTGGATGCCCAGGAGGGCTCGCAACTAGCGGTGATATGCTGGGGACTTGTGAAGAGCAGCAAAGGCTGGAGCGTGGTCGGACTGAGGTGGTGTGGCCTTGGTTCGGTTAGTCAGAGTGGACAGCGTGTGGCTGTGGACAGGTGATCTACAAGGGCTGGTGTGGGCCGCGTAGGTGAAGCAGGAGAGTGGACAGAGAGCAGGGTGCCGAGTGAAGCAGAGAGAAAGGTTGGTGTTGCTGCTTGGTGGTGGGCCGGTAGCATTGCAGAGGAAGTGGCTGGCAGAGGATCAGCACAGAGACAGAGAGAGAGAGAGAGTGAGAGATGATGGTCGAGCTGCTGCTGCTGGCGACACATGCAGAAGTGATGGGCTGCAGAGAGTTGAGGGTTAGCTGGTGGGGCGCCCTCTGAAGAGTGAGTGGCCGGTTCATTCTGGTGTGATTGGCACAGCAGGCTGGCGAGTGGATCGTGGTGATTGGGGATGTGGTGTATCCTCGGCAGTGAGACAGGTCTGAGTCAGTGTATGAGTTGTGTGAGTAAGGCTTCTGTGTCGGGAGAAGCTTGTATGAAGTGTTTTCTGGGAATATAATTGCTGGGTGTTTGCTTGGTCTATGGTGCCTCTGTGTTGTGCTGTCTGTCTCGCGTGGGTTGGGTGGTGAAGTGTGCAAGTGTTCCAGCCGGTGGCTGGTGGTGCCTCCGTTCGTGTTGTTATTCCAAGTTTGCGGGGTGAAGGGCTATAGAGGCAGTGTTCTTCCTTCTTTTTTTTCACCTCACACAACAGCCATTATGGATTACTAGAGACTGGCATAGTTATAGCGCTCGCTCATTTAGTCGAGTTCACATTATGGACCGACCCTTATATGTTGTAGTAGCTGAGTACTAACCCATATAGTGTGTACTCTTATCTTTATGTTATGTTGGTTGAGTAGAGAAGAAGAAGATAGAAGAAAATTCAGATATCCATCTCTCTCTTGTGTCTTGCTCTCTCTTGTGTGTGTGTGTTTGCTTGTTGCTAGGGTTTGAAGCTCTCCCTCTCCCCCACATTCTCTTTAATATAGCCGTGTCATTCTCCACCAAATGAGCTAACCACAAGGAAGAGGCTTGCCACAATAGTTGTAATACTAACTTTTGCATCAAATATGAAGGCATTCCTAGTTAACCAGAAATGCCACATTTTTTTGCTTAGTAAATGTTAAAATTTATTGTCTATGTGGCGGGCCAGTGGAGACCATACGCTAGGGTGATCGATTTTTGGTCTATGTGAGGGAGCCGTGGTATGTGTACGGTTGAGGGTAAGGTCCTTTGATGCATGTTTCCCAAGGAGGCATCTTTTGGGACGGAGATTCCCTTTTTTGGGGCATCAGCCTCCTCGATAAGCGTGCCAGCACGTCTGACGGTTGCCAAAAAAAAATTCGATGAAATAGTTTGGAGTGTTTTCCTAGTCACGCAGGGGTGCAGTCCATTTATGAATCAACACTCGGATAGGCATTTATTAAGGTCAAAAGTGTACCATAATTTAACTAAAAATTTACGTAGAGGCTTATTCTGGTGTCCATTTTTGAGTGCTGTAAAGTCCTATAATATGGTAAAATTGTACACAAATTTTAAATTTTAAATCAAAATTTTAAGATTCCAAGTGAAAATAAATCAATTATTAAAATGTTGATTTTTACACTATAAAAAGGACCATAATTTCATCTATTAAATGGGCATATATTATTTCTGAAGATGGGCATGTTATGTTAGTACATTGATGTACATTGATGTGCCCAATTGGTAGAATGGCCCTAGGGCCATTCTAGAACCCCTTATGCTATACAAGCAAAACAATGAGCATGGAGGAATGTCCCTATGGCCATTCTATAGCCTTTGTGCTACACTGTGGATATAGAATGGCCCTAGGGACATTCTTTTCCCCTTATGAAAGAGTGTGCATGGTAGAATGGCCATTCTATAAACCATGTCCATGGTAGAATGACCCTAGGGCCATTCTATACCTCTTGCATGCATGGTAGAATGACCCTAGGGCCATTCTATACCTTTGGCTTGCATGGTTGATAAAGAATAGCCCTAGGGCTATTCTAAAACCCTTATGGTACACTAGAACAACATTGTGTATGGCCATTCTAGATCCCCTTGTGTGCTACACAAGAAAAACAATGAGCATGGTAGAATGGCCCTAGGGCCATTCTATACACCTTTCGATACATTGGAGCAAGAATTTGCATTGCACAATGGCCCTAGAGCCCATTCTATACCCCTTGTGCTAAACTAGAATAACAATGTCCATGGTAGAATGGCCCTATGGCCATTCTAGAACCCCTTGTGCTATACAAGAAAAACAATGAGCATGGTACAATGGACCATGGTAGAATGACCCTATGGCCATTCTAGAACCCCTATATAAAAACAATAAGCATGGTAGAATGGACCTAGGGCCATTCTATACCCCTTGTGCTACACTAGATTTTATACCCCTTGTGCTACACTAGATATAGAATGCCATTATGTACCCCTTGTGTTATGCCAGAAAAACCATGCCCATGGTAGAATGGCCCTAGGGCCATTCATCCATCCTACCATGTCCATGGTAGGATGGACCTAGGGCCATTCTATACTTGTGTCATGCATGGTAGATAAAGAATGGCCCTAAGGCCATTCTAAAACGCTTAGGCTTACCCTTAAATATTGAGTGCATTCCATGTTTGCAACTTCTTGGGCATTTGAATGATCATGATTGTGACAATATTACATTAAAATGATAGGGATGTATGTTTAACATGGAGACAAAATCTTTATGATGATAGTAGATGAATGTGTTGGTATTGGCTGGGTGTCTAGAGTAATTTTTTATTTTTTTTGTAGTGGTATAGAGATTGGGCAAGGGAATGTGTCTGTGTTTGTGGAGGATTGTGTGAAGGATTCGGACATTCCCTTCCCTATTATGGATATAGGAGAGTTAAGAGATGCAATCTAGAGTGATGTCTGTTGGCCTAAGATGTTACTAAGGCCTTTTGGTAACTTTGTGAATTTTGGAGGACCTTTTGAAAATGAAAACAAACAAAAGGATTCTATGGAACTTCCAATTATAGATGCAATACTAGCAACATATCTAGAGAACAACCTCAAAATTCAAGAATATTAGGTCCTCTCATGGGATGAGAGCAAGACCGAGATGATGTACAAGGGGTAGCCCTTATATGTGTTTCTAGAACCACAAAAATATGTGTGAAGCATCCACCACAAGATAAATCAAAAGAAGATAGCCATTCCTAGACTACGGACGATATCAAAGGATATGGATTTGACATGGCAACTATAGGTGGCATTGATTAAAGAGAATGTGGGAAAGAGGGACAACTTCAAACCCTAGCAAGCAAACACACACACAAAACAGGTTTCATAAATACAGCTTCTAACGAACTCTCATCTTTCCACATTATTCCACATCATTTCTTGTTATTCCACATTCTTCTACATCAATTCACATTGCTTATTCCACATCCAGTCATATGTATTCCCATCGTCTTCATCCATTCTCATCCAATCACATCATATTACATCTCATCACATCTATCCTCATCACATCGTCTTCATCCATTCTCATCCAATCACATCATATTACATCTCATCACATCTATCCTCATCACATCACGTCACAACATATCCACATCACATCTCATCCATTCATATCACATCACATCCATCTACATTTATTCAGATCCACATCACATCCATCTACATTTATTTAGATCCACATCACATCCACATATCATCACATCATGTTCACATCTATTTACATCACTTCTTATCCATTCACATCTACTCAAGTCCACATCACATCACATCTCATCTATCCACATCATATCTCATCCATTCATATCTAACTAGATCCACATCACATCACATCCTTTCACATCACATTACATCACATTCACATCTCATCGCATCTCACCACATCCACTCACATCTCATCACATCCATTCACATCCATCGCACCCATTCACATCCCACATTCATTTCCATCTCGTCACATCCATCCTCATCTTATCACATCTCATTCACATCCATCCACATCACATCACGTTCATTCCATCCACATTACATCACATCCACATCTATCCATATCACATCTCATTCATTCCATCCACATTACATCACATCCACATCTATCCATATCACACCACATCCATTCTGAATAGATGCAATGAGATATGAATGGATGTGAATATGATGTGATGATATCTGAATGGATGCGATGAGATGTGAATGGATGTGATGTGATGATATCTGAATAGATGTGATGTGATGTGAATATGATATGATGAGATGTAAATGGATATGAATATGATGTGATGAGACGTGAATGGATGAGATGTGATGTGGATGGATGTGATGTGATGAGATGTGGATCTGAATGAATATAAATGAATGTGATGTGGATCTGAATGAATATAAATGAATGTGATGTAATGTGAATGGATGGATGAGATGTAAGGTGGATGAATGTGATGTGATGTGGATCTAGGTAGATGTGAATGGATGTGATGTGATGTGATGTGGATCAGGGTAGATGTGAATTGATGAGATGTGATGTGAATGGATGTGATGTGATGTGGGTAGATGTGAATGGATGTGATGTGATGTGGGTAGATGTGAATGCATGAGATGTGATGAGGATATATATGAATAGATGTGATGAGATGTAATATGATGTGATTGGATGAGAATGGATGAAGACGATGGGAATACATATGACTGGATGTGGAATAAGCAATATAAATTGATGTAGAAGAATGTGGAATAACGAGAAATGATGTGGAAGAATGTGGAAAGATGAGAGTTCATTAGAAACTGTATTTATGACCTGTTTTTAAATGACTGTTTTATGTCAAGAATGCTGGGGAAGCATTTTGAGCATCTTGTGAATGAGGTCATGGGAGGAGACCTAAGTGATAAAGTTGCAACTGCTAATGTAGAGTCAACGGAGGATGTCTCGCGTAGGACGATCAACCGAGGTCTTGACCAGCCTCGGTTCGATTTAAATGGTGAGCTTCCGGTATGGTGGATGAGGGACCAAGGAAGCGGCCTATGAGTGAAGCACTAGGTGACCTGTGAAGGAGCCTAGAGGGTGCTGACCATACGATGCTTGGGCTCTAGGTCGCCGAAGATACCCACATGTGTGTCAAGGAAGATAATGAAACAAGGAGTTAGAGTTGTTTTCTGAACTCGGGAATGGATCTGGTTGATTGGCCTTGGATGATTTCGTGGCTCTTTTATATGGATATGTTTGTTGATCTTGCCAATCTTCAATGGAGAGTCCATGTGGATCTTTCTTATGTGATTATATTTCCAGGTACTATGAGCTAGGAACTATCAAAAAGGCCCCTGAGTGAGCAGGTGGTGAGCATTCTAGTTGCCAATGATGCCATAGGTACACTGGGGAAGAAATTAATATAATACTTGATTATATTTCTGGGTACTATGAGCTAAGAACTATCGAAAAGGCCCCAGTGAGCAGGTGTGGTGAGCGTTCTAGTTGCCAATGATGCCATAGGTACACTGGGGAAGAAATGAATGTAATACTTGATTATATTTCTGGGTACTATAAGCTAAGAACTATCGAAAAGGCCCCAGTGAGAAGGTGTGGTGAGCGTTCTGGTGCCAATGATGCCATAGGTACACCGATGAAGGAATGATTTGGAAGTTGCAATTCAAGCTAGATATTTTGGAGGATTATGATCAGTGATACTATGGTTTCATTAAAAAGATTGTTTTAAAGACAGCTGAATCTGTGAAACACGCAATTTCATATTGGGTGTGTAAGTGGTGTGACTATCTTGAAATTTGCTTGAAGCGCTGGCTAGGGGGCTTGGGAACTCTTTTCCTCCTTAGTACCCGAGACAAAACATAACCAAATTTCTAAATGGACCCTATCACTAAAGTGGTTGGGAGGTTGGCTAACCCATGGGATTGGATGGTGTTAGGTTGGGCTGATGGATCCCTAAAATGAGACTCAATTATGTTATGTTACGATAGATGAAGTGAATCCCAGATAGTCTTTGTTCTATGGAAAAGAATCAACGGATGTGCCTCTTGATGAGGAAAAAAGCATTGGTCTCTATGATCCAAGTGCAAGTCTCTTCCTTGATTTGACCATGTGACTTACGGGTTCGGTCGGATCAGTTTGGTTAGTTAAGGCTCTTAACTACATTAGAATAAAAATATCCTGGAGGAATCGCTTATGTCTGCTGGGCGAGGGAAGTTTTTCCGGGTTCAGTTTTGGAATAACTAAGGGATTAGTCTCTTGTCCAGATATACGTGGTGGGCGAGGCCTCAAGTGAGAGGTTCTTCCCTGCACAAGAAGTGCTACTTCTGCTGCTAGCACCCCAGAATTCATTGCGCGGAGGGGGCGGGGATCTTTCAGCTGGTATCAGAGCGAATTGGCTAAAGTGGAACAACCGAGAAGCAAGAAATGTCAAAAATTTATGAAGTACCAGTAAAAGATTGTAATTATGTGATGAAATTCATACAAATTGATATTCAGAATGAAGATTTATAAATTGGAAATTGGGTCTTCAAATGGAAGTACCGCAGTTGTATGGAATCTCTGACTTGCTTGAGGCCTAGATATGATGGTATTTACCTTATAGCTCCAAGGACCATGACTACCCGTATATACCGTGGGTATATCTGCAGCTCTTTACTGATAATATATACGAGCAAATCTAAGACCTTGAAGTTATAAGCAAAAATGCTATCCAAAGGATGAATTTAAATGCTGGTTGATATGTTTTGGATTCTCGTTGTTTGAGAATTGATGAATTGATTTGGATTCTGATTTAAAGATAATGATTTTTGAATTATGGTTGAAAGAAGATAAGTTGAGCAAAGCCACAATGAGGATGAATGGGGAGAACCCTAGTGATGATGTTAGTAACTAGAAGACGATTATGACTTTCAACAGATCACTATGAGATTGGTGGATTGTGCTAAAAGATTGCTCTGCTGTTTGACCTTTGACCCAGTGGATCTAATTAAGGGATGACAAAATGAGAACTTGCATAACTGAAATTTCCGTGGGGAATGTTCAGATAGAATTTTCGGTCTAATGGACCATTATTGTGTTAAGGATATGAATGATATGTTCTAAATGAATTGTTCTCTGATAATGAGTTCTGTATGTTCTTCTTGTAGAAGGGATCTTTATCCTAGGATTCTGCATGGGTTGACCAGACTATAAAGAACCCCAGAATCAGTTGGATCTTAAGGTGAAAGAGTTTATCCTCCTGCTCTGCGAGATGAGGACATCTCGTGTTTTTTAAGTGGGGTAGGATGTAAGAGGTAATAATCAACCTTTTTCACGTGTGGAAGGGCTTTTAATTCAAAAAAAATTGTTATATTTTAACCTCTCCTCTCTCCTCGATCAAATCAAATCAAAAAGGGAGCCAAATTGGTCCAAATCTTGTCCAAACTGAGTCAAACTGCACCTGGAAAATTCTAGAACCCAGTTGGACTTAGTTAATGGCCTTCCTCACCTATAAATATACCCTCGGTCATTTGTAAAAAAAATAGGAGCTATACTATGCCAGTATTATATTAAAATAATCATATTTTCTATTATCCCTTAAATTTTTCTCTCTCTTGGGAGCTTGGAGCTCTCTCTCTCTACAACAACTCTTGGAGTTGCTCTTCTCCTCTTGGTGGACCAATTGATTGGTCAGAGGCTTCACTGCTAATAGAGAATCAAGCCAAACTTGGAGGTAAAATCAAATTTTATGCTTTTTTCCAATTTATCTCAATGACTTTCTTCTTCTCAACTCCTCTCAAGCTTGAGAAGCTTTCTAAATAAATGTTTTAATTCAAATCAAACTTTCCCTTAAAGTCTTAATGTTTAATTAAGAGAAAGTTAATCTTTATGCTTATCTGTAATGCTTTCTTTAAGTAAATGTATCTCTCTAAAAGAATAGCCATCTTTATGGCTAAATCCCTTGAAAAATGATGCTTCTCAATGATAGTCTCTGAATTCAAAGCTAAACTCTAGGCTTGATAAGCTAGAGATTAAGAAAATGGTATTTTTATGATTTTGTGTTAACAAAATAATGGTTATTCCTTTTAGATTATTTATAAGTGGTTAAAAACTACTTTGATTGATTCTAAATGAGAAATAGATTATCCTATCAATTTGGAAAAAGAGAAATAACGGAATTAGCTTAATTTAGTGGGATAATCATAATTAAGTTTATGATTATGGTAAAAAATATGATTTAAATTCATAGTTTGATTTTAAGCATAAAAGAGGAACTACTATCATATTTTCATTACAAGCTTTTATTCTTTAGAAATTTTTTTTGAGAATTATCAGTAATAGCAGCGAAGCTATGGTAAAATTTTTAGAAAATAATACATATCTTATTTTTATGCATAATGCTAAAAGAGGACTTCCTACCATATTCTAGCATTGGACATTCTATGCAAAAAGAATGATTTTTATCATATTCATGAGAAATATTTTCATCATATTCATGGGATGTAAGATGCGATGTGATTAGATGAGATGTGAATTTGAATGTGATAAGAGGAGATGTGAATGTGATGTGATAAGATGTGAATGTGATGAGAGGAGATGTGAGTGGATGTGATGTGATAAGATGTGAATGTGATGAGAGGAGATGTGAGTGGATGTGATGAGATGTGATGTGATGTAAATGGATGTGGATGTGAATGTGATAAGATGTGAATGTGATGAGAGGAGAGGAGATGTGAGTGGATGTGATGCAATGTAAATGGATGTGATGAGAGGAGAGGAGATGTGAGTGGATGTGAATGTGATGAGAGGAGAGGAGATGTGAGTGGATGTGATGCGATGTAAATGGATGTGGATGTGAATGTGATAAGATGCGAATGTGATGTGAGGAGATGTGAGTGGATGTGATGAGATGTGATACGATGTAAATGGATGTGGATGTGGATGTGAATGTGAATGTGATGAGATGTGAATGGGTGTGATATGATGTAAATGGATGAGAATGAGATGTGAAGTGATAGATGTGCATGTGAATGAATGGATGGATGTGGATAGATGTGAATGTGAATGAATGGATGGATGTGGATAGATGTGCATGTGAATGAATGGATGGATGTGGATAGATGTGAATGGTTGTGATGAGATATGGATAGCTGTGGATGTGATGTAATGTGGATGGAATGAATGAGATGTGATGTGGATAGAGGTGTATGTGATGTGATGTGGATGCAATGAATGTGATGGATATGAATGGGTGTGATGGATGTGAATGGGTGTGATGAGATAATGTGAATAGATGTGAATGTGATATGATGATAACTGAATGGATGCGATGAGATGTGAATGGATGTGAATGATATGATGATAGCTGAATGGATGCGATGAGATGTGAATGGATGTGAATGTGATGTGATGATATCTAAATGGATGCGATGAGTGTGAATGGATGTGAATGTGATGTGATATGAATATGATATGATGAGATGTAAATGGATGTGAATATGATGTGATGAGATATGAATGGATGAGATGTGATGTGGATGGATGTGATGTGATGAGATGTGGATCTGAATGAATATAAATGAATGTGATGTAATGTGAATGGATGGATGAGATGTAAGGTGGATGAATGTGATGTGATGTGGATCTAGGTAGATGTGAATGGATGTGATGTGGATCAGGGTAGATGTGAATGGATGAGATGTGATGTGAATGGATGTGATGTGATGTGATGTGGATATGGGTAGATGTGAATGGATGAGATGTAATATGATGTGATTGGATGAGAATGAATGAAAACAATGGGAATACCTATGACTGGATGTGGAATAAGCAATGTGAATTGATGTATAAGAATGTGGAATAACGAGAAATGATGTGGAACAATGTGGAAAGATGAGAGTTCTTTAGAAACTGTACTTGTAACCTATTTTTAAATGACTGTTTTATGTCAAGAATGTTGGGGAAGCATTTTGACCATCTTGTGAATGAGGTTGTGGAGACCTAAGTGATAAAGTGGCAACAGCTAACGGAGAGTCAACGGAGGACGTCTTGCGTAGCACGGTCGGTTGAGGTCTTCACCAGCCTTGGTTTGATTTAAATGGTGAGCTTTCAATACGGTGGATGAGGGACCAAGGAAGTCACCTCCTCAACGGATGAGTCCATGGCTCTTTTATATGGATCTGTTGGTTGATCTTGTTGATCTTCAATGGAGAGTCCATCTGGATCTTTCTTATGTGATTATATTTCCAAGTACTATGAGCTAGGAACTATTGAAAAGGCCCCTGATGAGTGAGCAGGTGGTGAGCGTTCTGGTTGCCAATGATGCCACCATAGGTACACTGGGGAAGAAATGAATGTAATACTTGATTATATTTCTGGGTACTATGAGCTAGGAACTGTCGAAAAGGCCCCTGAGTGAGCAGGTGGTGAGCGTTCTGGTTGCTAATGATGCCATAGTACACTGGGGAAGGAATGATTGGAAATTGGAATTCAAGCTGGATATTTTGGAGGATTATGATCAGTGATACTATGGTTTCATTGAATCTGTGAAACAGGCAATTTCATATCAGGTGTGTAAGTGGTGTGACTATCTTGAAGTTTGCTTGAAGCGCTGGCTAGGAGGCTTGGGAACTCTTTTCCCTGGTACCTAGGACAAAACATAACCAAATTTCTAAATGGATCCTATCACTACAGTGGTTGGGCGATTGGCTAACCCATGGGATTAGGCTGGATTGATGGATCCCTAAAATGAGACTCAATTCTGTTATGTTCAATAGATGAAGTAAATCCCAGATAGTCTTTGTTCTATGGAAAAGAATCAATAGCTCTGTCTCTTTATGAGGAAAAAAGCCTTGGTCTCTATGATCCAAGTGCAAGTCTCTTCTATAATCTGACCATGTGACTTACGAGTTTGGTCGGATCAGTTTGGTTAGTTAAGGCTCTTGACTACGTTAGAATAAAAATATCCTCGAGGACTCACCTATGTCTACTGGTGGGCGAGGGAAGTTTTCCCGGGCTCGGTTTTGGAAGAACCGAGGGATTAGTCTCTTGTCTGGATATCTGTGGGCGAGGCCCGAGTGAGAGGTTCTGCCCTGCGCAAGAAGTGCTACTTCCACTGCTAGCACCCTGGAATTCGTTGCGCGAAGGGGGCGGGGATCTTTCACTTGGCCTAGTTAAAGGTACTTTTTCTCGATCCCATTGAATTTACGTATCAGAGTGTTGTTGAGGGTTTAAAAAGGGAAAATAAACCTTATTAGAATTGAATAGTAAAAACTCAGAAAGAGCATTTACGTATTGTATTTTCATTCCTTAAGCTTCATTAATGAGAATTAATTCTAAACTTTCGTTTACTCAATGGATCCTCGATCCTCCCAGGGATTCCAAATTCTCTTTTTTGAATAAGAATTATCCAAGTTTTCTCGATGGCTATTTTCACATTATTTCTCAAATTTCTCAAGTAAGATATATTTAATATTCTTCTTTTTGAATAAAAGATTCATGGGATTTACAATTTTTCTTGCTAAGGGCTTGTTCCTGCACACACCCATTCACTTGCATATTTCAACACCTCCCCTCAAGTGAATAACTCTAGCACACATGGACCCTATACCAAGTTTCCCTCTTACTTGGTAGCCGTTCACTTGCATATTTCAACACCTCCCCTCAAGTGAATAACTCTAGCACATATGGACCCTAAACCAAGTTTCCCTCTTACTTGGTAGCCCACGACCAGTGCCTTAAGTCCCTAAAACTCATAGTCCTTGACACTCTCTCTCTATGTGTCCAAGGCTACTACAAGTGCATGTGACCTTGACTAAAGTGCTCACACATACATCTACCACATGGCCTACATCATCGGTGGCTCAGAGGTGGTTTTACTCTATTGGGGCAGGTTACATTGGGTTGTGGGGTTTCTCTGTCAGAAAAGATGTCCTGACTCCTCTACCTTAGGAGTCTCCATGAAGTTTGCTGATATCAATCCTTCTTCATTTGGTTTGCTGTAGCAGTCTCTAGCCATATGTCATGGCTTCCCAATAGTTGTGGCAAGTGAAGGTCCTTCCTTCTCCCCTGTCTCTTCCTCGAGCTCATCCTCGTGAGAGTCCTCCTTGGGTGTAGAATGCTCTCTCCTCTCCAATTGATGGGTCCAACCCTTTCTTCTCTTTGACCTTGTTCTCTTGCTCTAGTAGAGCTCCTTCTATCTCATGCATCTTCAATTCTGGTACATTCTTTAAGGTTTCCACAATGTTCTCATATTCTCCCTTGTCCACACTCTTTAGAAGCACTGCTAGTGCCTCGTCATCTTCTACCTTCTTACCAATGGCTGCCAGTTGTTGCTTAATGCTTTTGTATTTGTTCAAGTGTGTGGTTAGAGGTTCACTTTCCTCCATGTAAAGTTTTTAGAATTGCATTAACAGATTTATCTTTGAATTTTTTGCTTGAGTGCCAAATAATTTGTTAAGTTCATCCCATGCATCTTTAGTTTGCTGTATCCTTGTAATGTGGGAATGATTTCATCATTTAAGCTAAGTGCAATGAGTCCTAATGCTTTCTCATTTCTGATCTTCCACTCATTCTTCTCAATCTCCTTTGGACATTCATCTCTTTGCTTGACTAGCCCCCACAGATTTTTCGTTCATGAGCAAATACATGGTCTTTGTTTGCCATGTATGGAACTGCTCCCCGTTAAATTTAGCTATTTCTTGTGCATTGCTCATGATGATGTGAAGGGGGTCTTACCTCTTGATCCAATTCAAGATTCAAGGGTAGTGTCTACCCTTTTACAACTCCAATATGATGTTTACAAGTTTATCTTAGCACCAAAAATTACATAAAGCCAAGGGTAACTGATCGTACTGAATGGTTGGCATATCAAACCATCTCCGAATTGCAGTTTGAAGTGATAGAGATCTGTATCAGATACCCTATGGTAAATTTGAACCATCAGTTTTACCAAAATGTAGTGATTAATGCTAATTAATCATTGATTAACTAAATAATCTCCTATTTTGTGTGTAAAAATAGAGTATACGGGGAGGCCAGATCTGGTGCCTTAGAGTTCAAATGATCTCAAATCCTTTCAAGGGCATCAATAGCAGTTAGTATAGTAGTGGATCAAGCCAAGAAACAAAAGATTTGACCAAACATTGAATGCTTGATCTCTGTTTTACCAAAGTTACTTGCAGATTTGATGCAGAGCTTGATTCCACTTCTCCTTGAAGAAGTTCAAGATTTTGAGCTCATAGGCTTGTAGAGAACCCTTGAAACCCCCTGGGGCTTAGAGGAATTAGACCAGTTCACCTTGTGCAAGTATAGATCTAGGTTTTTTCCAAAAATTGGGTGTCAGAGAAATTGCAAAAATCAGCAGTTCCCTACGGCATTTTGACGAGTTGAGGTGACTGGGCTGAAGCATGGGGAAGCTACTTAGGTGTGGCTAAGAGGGTTTGGGCTAATGTTATGGTGGCGAGAGAGAGAGAGAGAGAGAGAGAGAGAGAGAGAGAGAGAGAGAGCTCCTCCACTAGCATTATGTGGATAAATTATTTTTGTTGGACTGAAAGGTGTTATCTCCATTAATGCCTTGAACAACATGAGCTTTGGCTTTGGTAAAGGATTACATGTATAAATCATGGCCTCATATATTCTACTAACATCAGAGAGCTTGAATTACTTCTTTCCTTGGATCCTATACCTATGGTGGAGTAAGAACTTGCATTACTTCTTTCCTTAGATCCTTTACCTATGGTGGAGTAAGAATTTGCCAGATTTATGTGATAAATTCTGACTAGATGTCTTTGTGGACTTCATTTGGAGTATTCTATTTTCCTCCCTACAATGCTTATAGCAATGCTTATTATGGCTTATAAATGTCACCTCAGTGGCGCTTATATTGAGGAAACATAAGCCATTGCTAAAACATTGGAAATAATTGCCCCTAATAAGTCCTCATCTTGTTGTAGTGTAGTCCTATGTAAAAGAACGCATATCACCCATAATCTCACTAACCATGCCAGTGGTGTAGATGCGGAAGTAGATGCGGAAGCTATCACCTAGGCAGGTCATCAATGTCCGTCATAGCACTAGTTGAGCTCGATATCTCAACACTCCCCCTCGAGCTCAACTCCACACACTGCACTCCAAGTAAGCTCCTAAACCTGTGAAGTTTCTCTGTGCCCAATGCCTTCGTGAAGATGTTAGTCACCTAATCCTCTGTGTGGTGCTGACATATACCAGATCTACATTTCCTGCTAGAACCTTCTCCCTCACAAAGTGATAATGCACCTTAATGTGCTTCGTTCTAGCGTGATATATTGGGTTGCTCACCAATTGTTTGCAACTCATGTTGTAACAATATATGACAACTACCCTATCCACACGGGCTCTCCCATGTCACCAAGTAGCTTCTGAAACCAAGATACCTCACAAGCTGCCATAACAGCACCCCTGTACTCTGCCTCTGTACTTGAGAAGGCAATTGTTGTGGCTACTTCTTACTGCTCCGACTCACAATAGCACTCCCAAATGAGAACATAAAACCACTGGTAGATCTCATGTCTGCAATACTACCAGCCCAATCAGCATCTATGTACCCATGCAACTGTATCGCTGTACCAGCCTCATAGAAAAGTCCAAAATCAACTGTGGACTTTATGTACCTAAGGATCAGTCTAGCCGCATCCAAGTGTAGCTTTCTAGGGGCCTGCATAAACTAACTCACAAGTCCAATAGCATAGCTCAAGTCTGGCCTTGTAATGCTCATGTAAATCAAACTACCCACTATGCGCCTGTATGTAGTGGGGTCCTCCAAAAGCTCACATGTCTCTGGGAAAGCTTTGTGTTCTGCTCCAATGGCACTGAAATAGGCCTACAGGCTATCATACCATACTTGGACAACATGTCCAAGCCATACTGCCTCTACAATAGCAAAATGCCATGAGGTGATCTCACCACCTCTATGCCCAAGAAATACTGCAGCTCACCCAAATCCTTCATCTCAAACTTCTGCTTCAAGAGCATCCTGACATCATGTATGTTTGCATCACTATCACCAGTGATAATCAAGTCATCCACATAGATGACTAATAGCATGATTCCTCTATCTATCTTTTTCACATATAGTGAAAGATCTACATTGGATATCTGAAATCCAATGGTAACAAGATACTCCCCAATCTTGTTTGACCATGCCTTGGGTGCCTGCTTCAAGCCATACAAGGCTTTGCGTAACTTGCACACAAAATCTAGATGTGCATCACTCTCATAACCTGATGGTTGCATCATGCACACTTCTTCTTGCGAATCACCATGCAAGAAAGCATTCTTTACATCCATTTGATGTACACACCAACCCTTCACTCTGCAGCCATAGCAATTGACAACTCTCACGGTTGCCATCCTTGCAACTGGGCTGAATGTCTCCTCATAGTCTATGCCATAAGTCTACGCATAGCCCTTGGAAACCATGCTTGCCTTGTACCTGCTCACTAAACCATCAGCATTGTGCTTGACTTTATACACCCACTTACATCCAATTTCCTTCTTTTCCTTAGGCAAAGGCACTAACTCCCATGTTGCATTTGCATCCAATGCTGCCATCTCCTCATCCATGGCATCTTTCCATTTCTTATTTCCAATTGCCTGCTCAAAGCCAGTGGGCTCATGTAAGCATAATGATGGGCTGTATATCCATCATATCTCAACCTATCAACAAGGTATCTAACCCTTGTAGATTTGCGTACATTTGGATCACTGCGAGGTATCCTCAAAATAGCCATAGTTCTACTTACACTAGGAGTAACCACAGATGGAATGCTAAGCTCCTCAACAAGGCTCTAGTCAGAGCCACTAGAGCCACCATCCACATATGAGTGACGTGCTGAGACAGATAGGCACAAAAGGTTGATCTACCTTTTCCTTCCCTTTCTGTGATACATGTGTACCTGCATCATTCCTCAACCTGCCTGACCATGGGCTAACATTGGATCCATTTCTCGAGGACTCCCAAGCCTGTGATTGTTGCTCTACATGTGGTGTAACATCAAAAATTCTTACATCTTCTGCTACCTTCACTACTGGTGCATACTAGCTGCTCATCTCATCGAAGAAGACATCTCTGCTTACTCACATCAAAAATTCTTACATCTGCATCTTTTGCTGCCTTCACTACTGGTGCATACCAGCTGCTCATCTCATCGAAGAAGACATCTCTGCTTACTCACATCTCACGAGTGGTAGGGTTATAGCATCTAAAACCCTTTTGCTCCATAGCATAACCAATGAAGATGCATTTCTCTACCTTTGGATCCAGCTTTGTTCTCACTTCATCAGAGGAACATGTACATATGCAATACACCCAAACACTTTCAAGTGAGATACATCCGGTCTTATGCCTATAAACTTCTGTTCATGAGTCATACCATGAACAGCTACAATGGGTGTCCTGTTCATAATATACATAGCAGTTGCTACTACTTTTGCCCAAAAGTAATGTGGCGTAACGCACCTGAAACGCGAATCTGGCTGAAAAAACTATGTCCAATAGGACAATATACCTTGTTGTGATGAAACGCAGCCCGTAACGTGAATCTGGTTGAAAAAACATTGTCCAATATGATAGTATACCTGCCTATAGCTCCGCTCCCGCGAAGATAGCTCCTCAATAGGAGATGTGTAGCTCCCAGAGCTACTGGAGGGGGTGTTATACCTAAACCAAGAAGGGGAAAGAGATGATGGTGCTCTTACCCGTGTAGTACCGCTTCCTTCCTTGCTTGTTCTTGCATCTTGCTTGCCTCCTTAGCTCTCACACGAACCAGGCTTTGATACCAGAAAGAGAATGTGGAGGAGAGGGAGAGCTTCAAACCCTAGCAAGATATGTCACCAATCAATACATACCTCATAGCTCTTCTGACAATTTCCCTCCTTTTAAAGCATCCAATCCTTTTCTTGCAAAACCTATCAGAAGGACCTACTGTTCCTCACATAAAGGGATTCTCTACCTTGGTACAATGGTCCTTGGACCAACATGTAAATCTTTGGAGAAAACCTACTCTACTAACTCATGTGCACTTTGTTGGGTTGAGCTAGGCTCCATCATCATCAAGATGTTTAAAGACAATGCTAAGCTTCTTTACATGGATTAGCCTATCACTGTATATACAAAAATGATCCATGAATATTCTAACAAAAGTTCTCAGGTATGGGGCAAGGATCTTATCCACCCAACTCTGAAAACTGTCATATGCATTAAACAATCCAAACGGCATCACTCTATAGCAAAACACTCCCCATGGAGTAATAAAACTGGTCTTTTTCTGATCCTTAGGAGCTATTCTAATCTGATAATATCCACAAAAACCATCACAAGATGAATACCTATCATGCCCTACCACCTGATCCAAAATTTCATCCTTAAAAGGAAGAGGGTAATGATGTCTCTTTGTAGCAACATTCAGTGGTTTATAATCCACATAGACTCTCCACTTATTCCCTTTATTAGGTACAAAAACTATACGAGACACCCACTCAGCATCATCAACTGGATATACGAAACCAGCATGTGTTGAAATATGCAAGTGAATGGGTGTGTGCGGGAACAAGCCCTTAGCAAGAGATTGTAAAAGGGAGTCTGTAATTAAGTGAGTAGCAGTGAAAAAGTGAGAGGAATCTACTGATGAGAGAATCAAGGGTAGCATGAGTGAATATAGGTGTGTGGAAAGATTCTAGGAAAAGGTGTCCCCAGGGGAGGTGGCACAAATCAAAGAGAAATCAGTGGGATTAGATGCTTGGCATCTTGTGGATGTACAACTTATAAATTGAGGCATTGGCCTAATGAGAATTTGCTAGTTTTTGAGTATCCATGCCTACATTATCCTATTAGATTGATTGCCTTAATCATCATCTAATCACTTGTTAATTATGTTGATTCTTGCATTTGTATCCACCATAGCTCATCACATTGCTGCAAATTTAACATGGTATCAGAGCCAAGCTTAGGATTCAACTAGTATTAAAGCCTAATCACTCTTGCTAAGCATGATTAGGAGTTAATCACATTTTTTAAGTCTATTTTCAACTAATGCTGGTGGAGGAGCTCTCTCTCTCTCTCTCTCTCTCTCTCTCTCTCTCTCTCTCTCTCTCTCTCTCTCTCCACCATAACATTAGCCCAAACCCTCTTAGCCACACCTAAGTAGCTTCCCCATGCTTCAGCCCAGTCACCTCAACTCGTCAAAATGTCGTAGGGAACTGCTGATTTTCGCGATTTCTCTGACACCCAATTTCTAGAAAAAACCTAGAACTACACTTGCACAAGGTGAATTGGTCTAATTTCTCTAAGCCCCAGGGGGTTTCAAGGGTTCTCTACAAGCCTATGAGCTCAAAATCTTGAACTTCTTCAAGAAGAAGTGGAATCAAGCTCTGCATCAAATCTGCAAGTAACTTTGGTAAAACAGAGATCAAGCATTCAATGTTTGGGGTCAAATCTTTTGTTTCTTGGCTTGATCCACTACTAGACTAACTGCTATTGATTCCCTTGAAAGGATTTGAGATCATTTGGACTCTAAGGCACCAGATCTGGCCTCCCCGTACACTCTATTTTTTACACACAAAATAGGAGATTATTTAGTTAATCAATGATTAATTAGCATTAATCACTACATTTTGGTGAAATTGATGGTTCAAATTTACCAAAGGGTATCTAATACAGATCTCTATCACTTCAAACTGCAATTCGGAGATGGTTTGATATCCCAACCATTCAGTACGATCAGTTACCCTTGGCTTTATGTAATTTTTGGTGCTGATAAACTTGTTGTAATCATCATTAAACATCATATTGGAGTTGTAAAAGGGTAGACACTGCCCTTGAATCTTGAATTGGATCAAGAGGTAAGACCCCCTTCACATCATCATGAGCAATGCACAAGAAATAGCTAAATTTAACGGGGAGCAGTTCCATACATGGCAAACAAAGACCATGTATTTGCTCATGACAAAAAATCTGTGGGGGCTAGTCAAGCAAAGAGATGAATGTCCAAAGGAGATTGAGAAGAATGAGTGGAAGATCAGAAATGAGAAAGCATTAGGACTCATTGCACTTAGCTTAAATGATGAAATCATTCCCACATTACAGGGATACAACAGGCTAAAGATGCATGGGATGAACTTAACAAATTATTTGGCACTCAAGCAAAAAATTCAAAGATAAATCTGTTAATGCAATTCTACAAACTTTACATGGAGGAAAGTGAACCTCTAACCACACACTTGAACAAATACAAAAGCATTAAGCAACAACTGGCAGCCATTGGTAAGAAGGTAGAAGATGACGAGGCATTAGCATTGTTTCTAAAGAGTGTGGACAAGGGAGAATATAAGAACATTGTGGAAACCTTAAAGAATGTACCAGAATTGAAGATGCATGAGATAGAAGGAGCTCTACTAGAGCAAGAGAACAAGGTCAAAGAGAAGAAAGGGTTGGACCCATCAATTGGAGAGGAGAGAGCATTCCACACCCAAGGAGGACTCTCACGAGGACGAGCTCGAGGAAGAGGCAGGGGAGGAGGAAGGACCTTCACTTGCCACAACTATTGGGAAGCCATGACATATGGGTAGAGACTACTATAGCAAACCAAATGAAGAAGGATCGATATCAGCAAACTTCATGGAGACTCCTAAGTTAGAGGAGTCATGACATCTTTTCTGAGAGAGAAACCCCACAACCCAATGTAACTTGCCCCAATAGAGTAAAACCACCTCTGAGCCCGATGATGTAGGCCATGTGGTAGATGTATGTGTGAGCACTTTAGTCAAGGTCACGTGCACTTGTAGTAGCCTTGGACACATAGAGAGAGAGTGTCAAGGACTATGAGTTAGGGACTTAAGGCACTGGTCGTGGGCTACCAAGTAAGAGGGAAACTTGGTTTAGGGTCCATATGTGCTAGAGTTATTCACTTGAGGGGAGGTGTTGAAATATGCAAGTGAGAAGGGCTACCAAGTAAGAGGGAAACTTGGTATAGGGTCCATGTGTGCTAGAGTTATTCACTTGAGGGGAGGTGTTGAAATATGCAAGTGAATGGGTGTGTGCAGGAACAAGCCCTTAGCAAGAGATTGTAAAAGAGAGTCTGTAATTAAGTGGGTAGCAGTGAAAAGGTGAGAACAATCTACTCATGAGAGAATCAAGGGTAGCATGAGTGAATATAGGGGTGTGGAAAGATGCTTGGCATCTTGTGGATGTACACCCTATAAATTGAGGCATTGGCCTAATGAGAATTTGCTAGTTTTTGAGTATCCATACCTACATTATCTTATTAGATTAATTGCTCACTAATCTCATCTAATCACTTGCTAATTATGTTGATTTTTGCATTTGATCCACCATAGCTCATCACATTGATGAAAATTTAATAGCATGTAGCAACTTAATGACCTATGTCTCCATGCTTGTCCCTAATTTGCTTAATTTATGTTCTATTGTCTTAGCTCCCTCCTTCAATTTGATCTCATGAACAACATTGGATGTACCCCTCATCTGAGTATAATCCTTAGCAAAAAGCTTGGGGTACCTATCAAGAAATTTTCCATATTTTTCTTTTTCCTCATTGGTTAAATCATCTACATCTACATCAGCTCAGCCTTTGGGACATTAGACTTCATAGCTTGAGCACAAGCGACTTGGTTGTATTGAAAATCATCACACCACAAATATCTGCTCTTCCAACTCGAACAAACTCTGATCCATTTCTAATTCCTCGTCAATTTCATCAAAGAACCAATAGAATAATCACCATAATTGTCAAAAGAAGTTGAATCACCTCCTCTCTCAGTCTCCAACTTCTCTCCAATATCCAAAATCTTACCTGTTTTTAGATCATATCTTATTATTTTTCTTTTAGGCCTGTCAACAAACAAATCTATGCATCCTCTGTACCAGTCTTGTTTAGAACTTATTGCAATAAGCCAGGGTCTTCCCAAGATGATGGGATATGCCCTAACTCCTATTGGCATGACAAGTGCATCAATTACTACCTTTTGTCCCAGTAGATTCATCTCCATACCCTCAATCACACCCAAACATTTACCTTTTGAACTATTGGCCATCTAAACATTGACTATGGATTTACTTGTCACCTCCAAACCCAAATCATGAACTGCTTCCTCTCTCATAACACACACCCGGGCTCCACCATCTTTATACACCTTGCTTACTTTCTTGCCCTGAATCCACTTTAGGTAAAATGTCATACACTTGACTCAGCTAAACCACGTTAGCCTGGGGTGTTTTAACCTTGACTTGTCTGCTGACACTTGCAAGCTTATGCCACTGTCTTCTTATGCCAGAGTTCAACTACAAAAATTGGCCACATCTAATATCTACCTTCCTATGCTTCATGTCTGATAGGAGGCTGTAAGGGGTTCACCCTCGCCCAGCTAAAAGTCTTCCATACCAAGTTTCTTCCTTTTGTCTCTAGCTCTCGCTTACTTTCTGGACTCTGGCTTCTCCATGGTTGACTTCTCTTTCTCTCACTTCTTCTTGACCCATGCTTCCTTATCACAGCACCTTCTTATTTTGATCTCTGCATCCTAGTTCTTTTATTAGCCAACATGTCAGCCTCCTCCTCCTCCTCCTCAATAGTTTCAACAAAGGGCCTTGAGGAGGTATCTACCCTTGTAGCAGCCCTTGGTTTCCATTATTCACTTCCCTGTTGTTGACTCCTTTGTTTCCTTTATTCACTTCCCTGTTGTTGACTCCTTTGTTTCCTTCAAGACTTTGAATAATCAGGTATATGCCTCTTGGCTCCCTCCTTGGCTGAGTACACTATGGAGCTATATTTCCCCTCTCCCTAGAGTTATAGCACTAAAAGTGCTCCATCCTATCTGAGAGACAAGGCTTTGTAGAGCTCCAAGTCCGAAAGGATAGGTTGGTGGATGAACATATTCTCATTCTGGCTCAAGCTAAGAACATGCAAATGTATGAAGTACAAGTGCTTGCATGCACGCTAAGTCTTCTTCTTCTTGGATTCTCTATCTGCTGTAAAATCTAGACACATACAATAGGGTTCGTTTTCACAAGCACATCGTATATTCCAATGTGCGCATCATCCCTATGCAATTCAATCTTGAAAACTTCGTGCTTGTGCTCCAGCCTCTACACTTCTTCTACCACCCTAGCTTTCATTTTCAAAGTGGCCTTTTTTTTGCCACTTCCTTTGATATACTGACATGTGATACTTGACTCTTATGCCATTTTACATGCATGAGCAACCTACCTTTGTGTTCGTAGTAGTGGACCCATATGATGGTTCTTTATTACTTGCTATTGTAAAGAACCTTGTAGCCCCACTACTGCTAGGTAAGGTGGGCATGTCACCTTTTGCATTCTTTCTCTCCACTTGGCATCCACCTTCTAATAATGAATAGACCTCCTCGTCTGTGAGGTTAGTTCCCATAGCAACTAGACATATCTTCGGTGGAAGATTTGGCTTTAGGTCTATGTTGGTGTCCAAAATGAAACATGTGATCAGGGAAAAACCATATCCATTGTCTAATGAGACCATTAGGGTGCTTGCGATACCCTTGAAATAATGGTGCAAGCACACCCCTTGCAAATCTAGCTATGTTTTTCCCACATTCCTTCACCTTACACTCAATCATCATCACACTAAACTTTGTGGCTCTTCTGATGTTCTTTGAGGAGTAGTGGTTGTATCATGCTCTTTAAAATTGATCTTATGTGGCCTCCCCACATATTTGCAGTCTTGTACATGCGCATTATACTTTGGACAATGCATTGCCTCATCATGAATATCAATGACCATAGTGGTTGGTCTCTTGTGATGTGCAGTTTCTTTTTCTCATTGGTTAGGGGGTAGGCACCTTACACATGGGTGTTCCTTTAGTTGCCTGATTGACTGTTTGGACAACTTGGGCTGGGCTTGTAGACATCCATTCCATTAGTTTCTCCAAGCTTGGTTCTCTCTCTATGTGCTTTCCTTGAGAGTAAGATACTACCTTAGTGCTGTGCAAAAGTCCATTTGCCATATCGGTAGTACATGCATCATAAAGAGAAACCTTGCGTCTATATCCTTCATGTAAAAGCCAACTCCCATGCTTGCCCTCCTGCTAGGTTTGCTCTTGGGGTATTTGGACCATCATTACTTCTCTCTATTGTTGTCTCATGACCAAACCCCAACGTGCTGTGGGAACCTCCCACCAGCTCAACCAAGAGTCTGTTTTGCTGAAACATTCCTATCTATGACATGACCATTTCCCCATCATTGACGTATTAATCGAGCCTCTACTAATGCAGCTTCACTAGTAGGAGCCATGTACCACTTCTCACACATTGCTTTGTGCTCACCTTGAGATGTGGCACACACATACTTTGTTGTGTGGAAAACCATGCCCTACTCTCAATGAAAGAGGCAAGACCTCTCCCTATCTCAGGACATTATTTTTACCACCGATGACACATGTCAAACTGCATTCTAGTTAGCATGTGCCTCATGTGCCATGAACCCAAAGAATTCCACTCTTTCACAACCATGGTTTTCCATCACCTCATTGATGCACTGCCAAAACAGACATTGGGCCTCCATATCCTCCTCTTTCATTTCACATGTCACAATTGTTAGAAGATCCTGTATGCTATGTGAAAACTTAAGTCATTTACGATGTAACACAATTGAAATCCTTTGACCACATTTATAATGACATTTATAATATGCTACCTTGGGTCGTACAACACATGGCAAGCCATGGCCACCCAATCTGATGTTTGTTATGTGTGGTCGAATGGTATCCATGCATGTCGAAGGTCCCTAGAGGTGGTCAGTCACATTCAATTCAATCCAGCCTAGAAGTAGGTCTAATGGTGGACATCTTGAAAACAAAGCAATTCTCACCTATGGACTCTTGTCCTGGGAACCTGCTTTTGTAGAAAAAATTGTAAGTGCACTCTCATTTTAGCTTCAAAAGTGCATTCTCTCCTAGAAGGCCCATGTCGGGTTGTAGTTATTGACCTATGGAACCTAATAATAAAATTGTTCAGATTTCACACTTTACTAATCTAGATATTTATAACTCATTTACAAAAAGATAACTATCCAACTAAACTTATTTACCAACTGTCTTCCACCAATGGTCCCATCTCCTCTGCAATGTTGATGAACTCTTGTTCCTCCAATGAAATGTGAGGAACCACCTTCTCGCACTAGCATTGCCATTATGATTTCTTTTGCCACACACATTTGCACCTTTCTTGCCCCGACATTGTGATTTAATCCTAAAACCCAACCAGGACACCAACTCTCAAACCCTCTCACTCTCTAATTCTCTAACTCTCTTAAGGCCTCTAACTCTTAAACCCTTTCACTCTCAAATCCTCTAACTCCGAAATAAGATATATATACATATATATATATAGTAGCACATAGAAGCTTGAAGAAGAGAAGAAGGGAGGAGCTGCCGTTTGGCAGCTCTGAACCTCTCACTAACTCTCTCTCTCTCTCTTTTTCTAATTCTATGACTTTCTAACTCTCATTCTTTGTAACTCTTTTTCTTTCTCTACTATGACTCTCATTCTCTCTCTCCCTCTCTCTCTCTCTCTCTCTCTCTCTCTCTCTCACACACACACGCACACACTTATACTCTCTCTCTCTAACTCTCTTTCTAGCTCGCTCGCTCTCTCTCTCTCTCTCTCTCTCTCTCTCTAACAGTAGTATTGAGCCTCTAGCAGTAGTGCTCCATCCATCACACCCCCCACTAGCTCAGTACTTCCATAGTTTATTTCATGTTCATTTTGTCCTTTTTTTTCTGGACATCCAGAAGACATTGACAGTTGTACATTGATTTATCTCATAGGTTGAGTTCGGCCTCTACTAGACGTTAATACAGCTTTCTTTCTTTCTTTCTTTCTAACTCACTCATTTTCCCTGAATCTCTCTCTCTCTCTCTCTCTCTCTCTCAATAACTCTCTCTACCTCTCTCTCTATTACTCTCTCTAACATTGTTTAACTCTCTCTCTCTCTCTCTCTCTCTCTCTCAATCTCTATTTCTCTCGCTCTATCTAACTCTCTCTGTGTGTGTGTGTGTGTGTGTGTGTGTGTGTGTGTGTGAGAGAGAGAGAGAGAGAGAGAGAGAGAGAGAGAGAGAGAGAGAGAGAACACCTAGAAGGGCCTAGATTGAGAGTATGTAAGGGTCCAATATGTAAGTGTCTGGGTCTTCAAAGGTCAAAGGTCAGTATTATATAATATTACATTATTATGAAAGGGTAGAGAGGTGAAGATGAGCTTTAGAGGTGCATTTAGAAACATCATGAACATGAAAACCCAATCATACCAAAAAGAGATTCCAAAGTGTTAACAATTTATAACACATTCAAGAAATGGGAATTATGCCACCAAGGCCTTCCTTTTCTAAAGGCACGTGTCTTCTCTTGTCTTGAAAGAAGGTACATAAAGAAAAGCGCAATGGGCATGTGCCATGATCCACATTGTGTCAAGAGTCTATGTGTGGGGCTGTACAAGGATGGAGAAAGGCATGCCATACATAGCTAGAAGGGGGAAAGGCATGACTATGACTATAGAGACAAGAGGGACATCTTCTCGAGGGGGCTTGAGGGGGAATGGTCACTTGGCATGAATATGACCACGTCAAACAAGAGGGACATCTTCTCAAGGGCTTGAGGGGGAACGGTCACTTGGCATGACTATGACTATAGAGACAAGAGGGACATCTTCTCGAGGGCTTGAGGGGGAACGGTCACTTGGCATGACTATGACCACGTCAAACAAGAGGGACATCTTCTCGAGGGCTTGAGGGGGAACGGTCACTTGGCATGACTATGACCACGTCAAACAAGAGGGACATCTTCTCGAGAGACATCTTCTCGAGGGCTTGAGGGGGAACAGTCACTTGGCATGACTATGACCACAACAAACAAGAGGGACATCTTCTAGAGGGCTTGAGCCTTGGCATGTATGTCTCTCTCATGGCTCTCATGGGGGATGTCCCTACATAGATATATAGAAGGGGGAACGGTCACTTGGCATGATTATGACTATCAACAAGCGGGAGATCTTGCCTTGGCATCTAATTCTACCCGCATTGGCTTGTAGACCAGATGCCTCTGGTTCTTTTGACTGGTTATACAACCATATTGTGAGTTTTTATCAGAGTTTCTATCAGAGTTATGGCCGAAACAATTTGCTGATTCTGTCAGGGTCTCTACATAGGGAAAACTGTAAGAAGGCAAGTAGTCTCAAGGTAATCCTAGAGCTTGAGATGTATATATCATTTCATTCTTATCTAATATCTTAGAAGAGAAGGTTAGATTGCTATGGTCTTTCGGAGGAAGAGACCAAAACTCCATAGCTTTTCTTTTAGAGAAACAATAGTATGCCGTAGCCCTGTAAGAGAATGCTATTTTGCCATAGACCTTAGAAAGAGAGAAGAGTCACAGTACGAGTAAGAGGAGATAAAGCTTGGGGATGATTAGATGATTTCAATCATAAGACAAGGTATTAGAAGACTCTATTCTCATATGTCAAGTTCTAAAGCTCTTGTTAACGAGCAAAGGCAACGATAAACGATAAATTTCTATAAGGTATATACATATTTAGAATGGTGCAAAGGCATGGATAAGGTAACGTCACCACACAAAGGCACACATAGAGAGCTTGCTACTTCCATCAAAAGAGAGTGCCTGCTGCCTTGGAATCTGCGGGCACCATGGGACTAGAGTGGTCGTCTTCGGAGAATGCAGCAGTGGAGCGGCCCAATTGGTATGCCACCCGCTCGCGGAAGAGCACGCCGTTCTCTCGCTGCTCCAATGGTGCACGGAGAGTCTCCTGAATGGACGCCTCGATGGCCGCGTAGTAGCCTGCAGCGCTGCGGTACAGCTCGAATACCATGCCGAGTTGCATGTCGTGCGAGAAGCTTCCAGCGAAGGCGGCGAGCACACTGCACACCGCTGCAAAGACGCCCAGGTTACTGATGCCGAGCCCCATGCTGCTCAAGCCGTTTAGGACGGCGGCCGATGCAGCAAATATTGGCGCCACCACCGCCAGAGACTTGTTGACAGTGACCAGATTCTGCGCCCAGCTGGTGTAAGTCTTGATATCGGAAGCGCGGAGCAGGTTGGCCACTTGCTCCAGATCGCTGCTGGCTTGTCCATCCCAGCCGTTGGATGCAGTGGTTCGGTCGTTGACGGGTATGGACGACTCCGTGTAACGACAGACGTCGGCGGGCGCTACAAGCACAGGAGGGACCACTTTGGCGGGGAATTTCTCTAGGCCGCCGGGTGTGAGGGGCATGGGGTAAGCCTTGTCGAGAGCCTCGAGCCGGCGCCGAGAGTCCCGCAGCAGCGACGGGGTGTGTTGCCTGAGATGGGGGGCCACCTGCAGCGCGTAGTCCACGTCGCTGGCCAGCTTGCGAAAGAGGCGGGCGGCGGTGCGCTGCTCCTCTGCCAGTTGCGACGGCTGGAACTGGTTGATGACGGCCATCATGGCCGCGCAGCCGGCATTGAGCAGCAGCGCCGGCAAGCTCAGGCTCAGGCTGTGGGCCTGCCCGTCCAGGCCGCCCAGCACGCACGCCGTCATGGTGGCCACGGTGAGCGTGCGCTGGAAGAGCTTGTTCCAGTTGTCGCGCTGCTGAGCCAAGATGGCGTGCAACTCGGCTCTGTCACCGGCCGCATTAGCCAGCAGCCGCAGCTCCGCCACAAGGAAGAGATCCTCATGATCCTCCTCGGCTTTGCGTAGGCCCTTGTGGGTGTCCCAGAAACCGGGAGGGTCGGCCCTCATCGATGTATACAAGGGCCGCTGCGGCGAAGAAGAGGACGTAGTTCTCGCATGATGATTTTGCAGCAGCTCTTGCTGGGCATACTCTGCAGACCGCGCGAAGGATGAGCGGCCAGTTGATGGGGGGAGGCTCTCAGCGGACCTACTCCCGCGACTAGAGGTGCAGCTGCTTCTGTAATCGAGCTGCAGCCGCCTAGCACTTAGAGCTGGGGAGGAGATGGTGCTGCTGGTGGCTGCGCCTAGATTACGCAAGGCCATGTACCGTCGAGGTTGGTACTTTGCAGTATCAAGGAGGTTGGAATTGGTGGTTTCTTGTTGATCCGAGGAGAGCTGATGAAGGAGAGAGAGACACAGACACAGAGAGAGAGAGAGAGAGAGAGAGAGAGAGAGAGAAGGCCTTGAGAGATCGCGGGCAAATGTTTTGTTTGTAGTTGTGCCTGCTGCCGTTGGCCTGCTTTATAATAAGTCATTGGAACCTATGAATGTTAACGTTGACTGAGCCCCAGTCACATTAGAGAAAGTTTCTTGGAGTATGAACAAGTCACGGCGGTAGCATTGTTTGAACTTTGAAGAGTTGAAAAAAACATGATTATAGAGACACAAATTTGACTGGAGGAGTAGGTTAGGTGCCCACCAAAAATCAAGTTTCTTGAGAAAAATAACACACACATTGTGTGCGTGTTTGTTTGTTTTTTTTTAAAATAAAAATCATGAGTTTGTTTAAAAGAATCACCGATAAAAAGCATCCAGATCATGCAAATTCGGGTAACATGACTATCAAAAAGAAAACCTCCATGCACTAGCTTGGTAGCATCGTATAAATGTATCCTATGACATTTCTATGTGAGTTTTATTGATGTTGTAATGTGTGCCCATTTCCTTTTTTGGTGTGATCATGTCAACTTGAAGAATGCTTGCATTTTTTAAGTAAACACCTCTAGGATGTTCCGAGCGGGATCCAGAGCATCAAACATGATGCATGGATAAATGAAATGTATGTACGATGATGTATAGAGGATCCCAGGTAGAAAAAATTACATGTGGCAACCAAGTGAATAAGCGCAGGTGAAAAAAACCAAAATGGGAAGTGTATGGGTGAACAAAGGAAGTGGGCAGCACAACCTTCTGGAAAAAGGCGAGGGACGGAGACGAGCCTATGAAGGGGAATTGAGAGGATTTTCAAGAGGACAGAAAAAGAGAAGCAAGAGAGTGAAGAGAGTGTGTGAAGTGACTATAGTGAAGAGACTACCTACAGAAGGAGGTCTTACAGTTTTCGAAGGTTGAACAAGTGAAATTCAGTGTAGCATAGGTCAAATTGGATAAGCCAGAGCAGAGGATACGTCGTGGACCAGAGATTAAGATAGGAGCTCGTTTTCGTTGATTTCCGTGTGGCGACTCTGTTAGAGACATGACTTAGTCCAACTTTTGTTCAATTATTGTAGCTGTTGTCGGGCGAGCGTCAGCAGCAAGCTGAGTGCTGATTTGCATCTGTTTGGGAAGACCTAGAGTTTGTGGTTGTTAATTCATTACAGTGTGAACTTGTGGGTGAAGTTGATGCTTAGGGAGAGTAGTTTCTTGGGTCTGCTGGGTGAAGGATCCTCAAGTTTTAGTGTGTTCTCCTGATATATTTGAACCCATGTCTCAGGGGCATTGAGACAAAGTTTTAGTGTGTTCTCCTGATATATTTGAACCCATGTCAGCAGGGGCATTGAGACAAAGTTTGTCTTTGTTCGTGAAGAGAGCTAAGAGTTTAAAGCTTGAATCTGTGTTGTGATTGATGAGGATATATGGAGCTTGGTTGGAGTCATTTTGATTGATTTTGTTGAGATAGAACAACTACGAATGTATCTGTGATGTTCTGGAAGTCAGAGCTGACTCATAGCTGAATCAGTCATCTTCAGTTGAGATAGAACAACTACGAATGTATCTGTGATGTTCTGGAAGTCAGAGCTGACTCATAGCTGAATCAGTCATCTTCAGTTGAGAGGATTCTTTTTCAAAAAGGATTAGAGGGGTGTTAGCTACAGTCAGTTTTGCATCAAGAGTGAAAGGATTAGAGGGGTGTTAGCTACAGTCAGTTTTGCATCAAGAGTGATCAGCTTGTGAGGTAGAAGAGTTGTTGTAATCTTTTTGGATTCAAGGGAAGTAGTTTTGAGCTAATTTTGATAGTCAAAAGACTGACAGAAGTCAGCAGGCAGTAGTCAGCCAGACCATCAGATTTGTGGGCTATTTGGACATTTAGAGTTAGCTATAAGTTGATTGTAATCAAATTAATGTCTTTAGGGGTGAATTCTTATGTGGTTTGAGTGTTTGGAGGGACTAGAGGTGTGAGAGGACTTAGAGTCTGATCTAGTTGAGTTAACTATTAATAGTCAGTTGTTGTCACATAAATTAGTTCAATCAGGCCATGTACCGTCGAGGTTGCAGTATCAAGGAGGTTGGAATTGGTGGTTTCTTGTTGATCCGAGGAGAGCTGATGAAGGAGAGAGAGACACAGACACACAGACAGAGAGAGAGAGAGAAGGCCTTGAGAGATCGCGGGCAAATGTTTTGTTTGTAGTTGTGCCTGCCGCCGTTGGCCTGCTTTATAATAAGTCATGGGACCTAATGAATGTTAACGTTGACTGAGCCCGGCGTACTCAGTCCCATTAGAGAAAGTTTCTTGGAGTATGGAGAAAGTTTCTTGGAGTATGAACAAGTCACGGCGGTAGCATTGTTTGAACTTTGAAGAGTTGAAAAAAACATGATTATAGAGACACAAATTTGACTAGAGGAGTAGGTTAGGTGCCCACCAAAAATCAAGTTTCTTGAGAAAAATAGCATACACATCTTCATTTAAGTGTGCGTGTTTGTTTTTTTTTAAATCATGAGTTTGTGTAAAAGAATCACTGATAAAAAGCATCCAGATCAGGCAAATTCGGGTAACATGACTGTCAAAAAGAAAGCCTCCATGCACTAGCTTGGTAGCATGGTATAAATGTGTCCTATGACATTTCTATGTGAGTTTTATTGATGTTGTAATGTGTGCCCATTTCCTTTTTTGGTGTGATCATGTCAGCTTGAAGAATGCTTGCATTTTTTAAGTAAACACCTCTAGGATGTTTCGAGCGGGATCCAGAGCATCAAACATGATGCCTGGATAAATGAAATGTATGTACGATGATGTATAGAGGATCCTAGGTAGAAAAAATTAAATGTGGCAACCAAGTGAATAAACGGAGGTGAAAAAAACCAAAATGGGAAGTGTATGGGTAAACAAAGGAAGTGGGCAGCACAACCTTCTGGAAGGAGGCGAGCGACGGCGACGAGCCTATGAAGGGGAATTGAGAGGATTTTCAAGAGGACAGAAAAAGAGAAGCAAGAGAGTGAAGAGAGTGTGTGAAGTCACTATAGTGAAGAGACTACCTACAGAAGGAGGTCTTACAGTTTTCGAAGGTTGAAGAAGTGAAATTCAGTGCAGCATAGGTCAAATTGGATAAGCCAGAGTAGAGGATGCATCGTGGACCAGAGAATTAGATAAGAGCTGGTTTCCGTTGATTTCCGTGTGGTGACTCTGTTAGAGACATGACTTAGTCCAATTTTTGTTCAATTATTGTAGCTGCCGTCGGGGCGAGCGTCAACTGCGTGCTGATTTGCATCTATTTGGGAAGACCTAGAGTTTGTGGTTGTTGATTCATTGCAGTGTGAACTTGTGGGTGAAGTTGATGCTTAGGGAGAGTAGTTTCTTGGGTCTGTCGGGTGAAGGATCCTCAAGTTTTAGTGTGTTCTCCTGATATATTTGAACCCATGTCTAAGGGGCGTCGAGACAAAGTTTGTCTTTGTTTTCGTGAGGAGAGCTAAGAGTTCAAAGCTTGAATCTGTGTTGTGATTGATGAGGATTTGTGATATGGAGCTCGCTTGGAGTCATTTTGATTGATTTTGTTGAGATAGAACAACTACGAATGTATCTATGATGCTCTAGAAGTCAGAGCTGACTCATAGCTGAATCAGTCATCTTCAGTTTGAGAGGATTCTTTTTCAGAAAGGATCAGAGGAGTGTTAGCTATAGTCAGTTGTGCATCAAGAGTGATCGCCTCGTGAGGTAGAAGAGTTGTTATAATCTTTTTGGATTCAAGGGATAGTAGTTTTGAGCTAATTTTGACAGTCAAAAGGATAATAGAAGTCAGCAGGCAGATTAATGTCTTTAGGGGTGAATTCTTATGTGGTTTGAGTGTTTGGAGGGACTAGAGGTGTGAGAGGACTGAGAGTCTGAGCTAGTTGAGTTAACTATCAATAGTTAGTTGTCAAAAATTAGTTCAATCAAACCAGTCAGCTGTGAGTCAACTATGCCCCTGACAATAAAGAGTCTTTGGTGTCATATCTCTATGAAATTAGAGAAGCCTAGAGGCTAGGGTGGGTCAGCATGACAAGTAAGAGAAAGGTCTTGATTCAGCATGACAAGTAAGAGAAAGGTCTTGATTCAGTTAAGACAACTGAGTCGGCTGGGTCTATCTCAATCAACTGAATCAGTACCCGTCAAGATCAGTTCGATTGGTGTTAGTAGCAAAAGGTCCACGGAGCATAAGGAAAGTGATCAGTAAGGTTTAGGGGTTGAAGGATTGAGGTTAGATGAACGTGGAGGACAATAAGAGAGTTAGGAGGACTCATATCGGTTCATATTCTGTGTCAGTCTTTCGGATTTGTTTAGAGCCCTGAGCTAGATCAGACTAGTGTTAACAGGGAGTCAAGAAAGGAGAATTGACAGGTTCAATGAAGATCCGGTTTAATTGGGATTGGTTGCAGGCATCCGTTCTAGGCTATGGTCAAAATTTAATCAGTTATGTGTCAACTGGGAAGGTTTCGCATTAGCTCCTTATTATAGGAAGTCACCTTAGGCATTTAGGTTGAAGATCAAAGGTCTTGGGAGTTAGATCTAATCTGGGAGGAAAATTAGATGTATTAGCCATGCTGGATTGAAGGATGTAGAGGTTTCCATTTCGGTCAGTTGTTGGAGGTTTGAAGATTGGTTCCAAGATGATTGGTGCCCTTTGAGCTGGGATCCTAGTGTCCCCTAGTTCTAATCCTTATACATTTTCTTCTTGTGTGATTTCTAGTGCTATAATAGAGGCCATCACCCACCAACCTCACATGCTTTGGTGCCCCCACTAAGAGGACCAAAAAGCTCTTGCTTAGGACTTTAATCAACGGGTTGGAAACCACTTGTAGATCAACTCAAGACCGATTGGCTGATTTTGTATATGATGTTTTTAGAGGTAAGAGAGGGGAAGATTTCACTCAGTTCTTGAGGAGGGTTCAGTTGACAGCATTGAGAAACAATAGGGATGATGATGCATATAAAGCTCAAATAATACGAGTACTTCTGGAGGGAGCGCGACCATGGAATGGTATGAAGATGTGTTAAGAGAGGAGCAGAGGGGTAATTGGGAGTACTTGAGAAATGCATTGAGAATAAAGTATGGGAAAAGTGAAAGTCTTGAGGAACTTTGGAACTCAGTAGGCCGTATGAAGGGGAGGAAGAAGAGATTGTTTCTTGTTGATCTGAGGAGAACTGATGAAGGAGAGAGAGAAAGAGAAGGCCTTGATTTTGTGTGGTGGACAATGCCGTTGGCCTGCTTTATAAGTCTAGGGACCTAATGAATGTCAATGTTGAATGAGCCTGGCGTACTCAGTCCCATTAGAGAAAGTCTCTTGGAGTATGAACAAGTCACGTCACTATTTAAACTTTGAAGAGTTGAAGCCTTAAATGAAAAGATGCAGGGGAGAAGAGAGCTTGAGCTCTTGCAAAGCACACACACACTCATCACAAAACCCTAAAAGAGAACACACAAGGTGAGAGGCTGAAAATCTTCTTCTTCTTCTTCACACAACACTCAACACACCATATACAAAGATAAGAGTACACACTATGAAAAGGTACTCAACCAAATACATACTAGGGTTCTCTATAGTGTGAACCCAACTAAATGAGCTGGCACTATAACTATGCCAGTCTCTAGAATGGTTGTCACACAGCCTGTCATCCCACTAGCCGCATATCACCCATGATCTCACCAACCATGCCAGTGGTATAAGTGTGGGGCCTATCCCCCAAGCGGGGAATCAGTGGTCCACCGCCTCACTAGATGAGCTCGATATCTCAACATTAAAAAACCATGATTCTCATTCTAATAGAGACACAAATTTTACTCGAGGAGTAGGTTAGTTTAATTTTTCTCCTTTACCTCTTGCCTAATAACACTACCATCTACTTGGTCATTACCTTGTAATGTAGGGCAAAGTCACTCAGGAGAAGAAGTGGATGGATTTATTTTTGACTGGCAAGGGTTCCCACCAAAAATCAAGTTCCTTGAGAAAAATAACATACACATTGTCATTTTAGTGTGCGTGTTTTAAAAAAAATCACGAGTTTGTTTAAAAGAATCACCGATAAAAAGCATACAGATCATGCAAAATTGGGTAACATGACTATCAAGAAGAAAGCTTCTATGCACTAGCTTGGTAGCATGGTATAAATGTGTCCTATGACATTTCTATGTGAGTATTATTGGTGTTGTAACATGTGCCCATTTCCTTTTTTAGTGTGATCATGTCAGCTTGAAGAATGCTTGCATTTTTTAAGTAAACACCTCTCTAGGCATTGTGAGAGGGATCCAGAGCAACGATCAAACATGATGCATGGATAAATGAAATATATATATGATGATGTATAGAGGATCCTAGGTGGAAAAAATGACATGTGGCAAAACCAAGTGAATAAGTGCAGGTGCAAAAAACCAAAATGGAAAGTGTATGGGTGAACAAAGGAAGCGGGCAACAAAACCTTCTGGAAGGAGGTGAAGTGGCAGCGAGCTTATGAAGAGGAATTGAGAGGATTTTCAAGAGGACAGAAAAAAGGAGCACATAAGAGAGAAGCAAGGGAGTGAAGAGTGAGTGAAGAGAGTGTGTGAAGTGACTACAGTGAAGAGACTACCTATAGACGAAGGTCTTATAGTTTTCAAAGTTTGAAGAAGTAAAATTCAGTGCGACATAGGTGAAATTGGATAAGCCAGAGAAGAGGATGTGCAGTGGACCAGAGAATCAAATAGGAGGTAGTTTCCATTGATTTTTGTGTGGTGACTCTATTAGAGACATGGCTTAGTCCAATTTTTGTTCAATTATAGTTGCTGTCGAAGGTCAGATGAGTGTTGATTCGCATCTATTTGGAAAGACCTGGAGTTTGTGGTGGTTGCTAATTCATTGCAGTGTGAATTTGTGGGTGAAGATGATGCTTAGGGAGAGTAGTTGTTGGATGAAGATGATGCTTAGGGAGAGTAGTTGTTGGGGTCTACCAATGAAGGATCCTCAAGTTTTGGTGTGTTCTTTTGATATATTTGAACCCATGTCTCAGGGGTGTTGAGACAAACTATGTCTTTGTTTTCGTGAAGAGAACTGAGAGTTCAAAGCTTCAATCTATGATGAGAATTTGTGATATGGAGCTTGGTTGGAGTTATTTTGATTGATTTTGTTGAGATAGAACAACTATGAATGTATGTCTGATGTTTTGGGAGTCAGAGCTGACTCATAGCTGAATCAATCATCTTTAGTTTGTGAGAGGATTCTTTGCCAAAAAGGATCAGAGGGGTGTAAGCTATAGTTGGCTATGCATTAAGAGTGATCAACTAGTGAGGTAGAAGTGTTATAATATTTTTGGATTCACAGTGGAAGTAGTTTTGACATAAGTCTGACAGTTAGAAGACTAACAGAAGTCAGTAGGTCGCGATCAGTGTCTGCCAGCAATTAGAGCATCGTATTTGTGGGCTGTTTGGACATTCAGAGTCAGCTGTGAGTTAGTTCAATGTTTTTAGTGGTGGTGAAATCTTGTGTGGTTTTAGTGTTTTGAGGGACTAGAGGTGTGAGAGGACTCAGAGCTAAGGAAGTATGATCTAGTTGAGTCAGTGTCGGTCGTCAGTTGTCAGAAACCAGTTCAATCAGACCAATGAGATGCTGTGGATATGGCAAAGAGTCTTTGGTGTCATATCTCTATGAAATTAGAGTAGCCTATGTGTTAGGGTGAGTTGGCGGACAAGTAAGAGAAAGTTCCTAATTCAGTTAAGGCAAGCGAGTCGGCCGAGTCTGTCTCAATTAGTTGAATCAGTACTACCCATCAAGATCAGTATCAAAAGAAGGTCCGCAAATCATAAGGAAATTGATCAATGAGGTTTAGGGGTAAAAGGATTGAGGTTAGCTGCACCTAGAGGAAAATAAGAGAGCTAGGAAGACTCATATCAGATCTGATTCTTTGTCTGTCTTTCCAGATTAGTTTACAGCCAGCTAGGTTAGACTAGTGTCAATAGGGAGTCAACAAAGGAGAACTGATAGGTTCAATGAAGATCTAGGGTAAGTATTTGAAGTTTTCACACTGGAAGATATTTTGGGAGTGAGGTGGACATGTTTTTGAATGGGATTAGTTTGCAGGCATCCGTTCCAGACTATAGTCATAATTTGATTAACTGTGGTGTCAGAGAGCAGGGGAAGGTTTCAGGTTAGCTACTTGTCAGAGGAAGTCAGCTGAGGCATTTAGGCTAAAGATCAGAGGTCTTGGGAGTTAGATCTGGCCTGGGATGATAGTTAGAGGTATCAACCCGCAGGCGGGATTGAAGGGTGTGGAGGTGTTCGCCGTTTAGGTCAGTTGGAGGTCTGAGGATTGTTTCTGAGATGATTGGTGCCCTTTGAGCTGGCATCCTAGTGTCCCATAGTTCTGATCCTTATACAATTTCTTCTTGTGTGCATGTTGGTAGTGTAGTAGAGGCCATCACCCAGCAACCTCACATGCTTTAGTGCCTCCACTTAGGACTAGAAAGCTCTTGCTTAGGACTTTGATCAATGGGTTGGAAACCACTTATAGATAAACTCAAGATTGATGGGCTAATTTTGCATATGATGTTTTCAGAGGTGAGAAAGGGGAATATGTCATTCAGTTTCTAAGGAGGGTTGAGTTGACACCATTGAGAAACATTGGGGATGATAATGTGTATAAAGCTCAAATGATAGGACTACTTCTGGAGGGAGCGGCTAGGAAATGGTATGAAGATGTGTTAGGAGGAGAGGGGTAATTGGGAGTACTCGAGAAATTCATCAAGAAGAAATTATGGAAAGACTAAAAGTTCAGAGGACCTTTGGAAGGAACTCAGTAAGTTGTACCAAGGGGAGGAAGAAGAGATTGCTGCTTTTGTGAACATGTTTAAAGGATTCTAGAGAAGGATTGTGAGGGTATTAGGGGATACCACCTGATTTCTTAAAGAAGGATAGATTTATAGGGTTGTTGCATGGGGTTAAGGCTAAAGTTGAACTGAAAGACCCTGATACCTTTGCTGAGGCAGTCAAGCTGACATCATAACAATGGAAGAAGGAGGTGTGAAAACAAGAGCTGGCCTAAAAAGAAAGGGAGGTGGGTTTGCCAGCTAGATATGACCATGGTAGTTGTGGACATATGGTTGAGCCATTACCTATTGATATTCATGTAGAGAGAGATCATCGAGTTGAGATTCCAAGGGCTGCTCTGCTGAGTCAAATAGGGGTTAGGACGGTCTGCATCAGGAGATTTAGAGGATGACAAAGTAGATTGGGAAACTCAATCTTGCCATGTAGGTCATTCAAAACCAGTTTTGAAGACCATAGAGGGGAGAGACCACAAAGGAATAGGATGGAGCACTTTTAGTGCTACAACTCTAGGGAGAGGGGAAATATAGCTCCATAGTGTACTCAGCCAAGGAGGGAGCCAAGAGGCATATACTTGATTATTCAAAGTCCTGAAGGAAACAAGGAGTCAACAAAACAGGGAAGTGAATAATGGAAACCAAGGGCCGCTACAAGGGTAGATACCTCCTCAAGGCCCTTTGTTGAAACTGTTGAGGAGGAGGAGGATGAGGCTGACATGTTGGCTAATAAAAGACTAGGATGCAGAGATCAAAATAAGAAGGTGCTGTGATAAGGAAGCATGGGTCAAGAAGAAGTGAGAGAAAGGGAAGTCAACCATGGAGAAGCCAGAGTTCAAAAAGTAAGGGAGAGCTAGAGACAAAAGGTATGGAAGACTTTTAGCTGGGCGAGGGTGAACCCCTTACAGCCTCCTATCAGACATGAAGCATAGGAAGGTAGATATTAGATGTGGCCAATTTTTGTAGTTGAACTCTGGCATAAGAAGACAGTGGCATAAGCTTGCAAGTGTCAGACAAGTCAAGGTTAAAACACCCCAGGCTAACGTGGTTCAGCTGAGTCAAGTGTATGACATTTTACCTATAGTTGATGTTTGGATTCAGGAGGGCAGGAAAGTAAGCAAGGTGTATAAAGATGGTGGAGCCCGGGTGTGTGTTATGAGAGAGAAAGCAGTTCGTGATTTGGGTTTGGAGGTGATAGGTAAATCCATAGTCAATGTTTAGATGGCCAATAGTTCAAAAGGTAAATGTTTGGGTGTGATTGAGGGTATGGAGATGAATGTACTTGGACAAAAGGTAGTAATTGATGCACATGTCATGCCAATAGGAGTTAGGGCATATCCCATCATCTTGGGAAGACCCTTGCTTATTGCAATAAGTTCTAAACAAGACTGGTACAGAGGATGTATAGATTTGTTTGTTGACAGGCCCAAAAGAAAAAGAATAAGATATGATCTAAAAACAGGTAAGATTCTGGATATTGGAGAGAAGTTGGAGACTGAGAGAGGAGGTGATTCAACTTCTTTTGACAATTATGATGATTATTCTATTGGTTCTTCGATGAAATTGACGAGGAATTAGAAATGGATCAGAGTTTGTTAGAGTTGGAAGCAGATATTTGTGGTGTGATGATTTTCAATACAACCAAGCCGCTTGTGCTCAAGTTATGAAGTCTAATGTCCCAAAGGCTGAGCTGATGTAGATGTAGATGATTTAACCAATGAGGAAAAAGAAAAATATGGAAAATTTCTTGATAGGTACCCCAAGCTTTTTGCTAAGGATTATACTCAGATGAGGGGTACATCCAATGTTGTTCATGAGATCAAATTGAAGGAGGGAGCTAAGCCAATAGAACATAAATTAAGCAAATTAGGGACAAGCATGGAGACATAGGTCATTAAGTTGCTACATGCTATTAAATTTTCATCAATGTGATGAGCTATGGTGGATCAAATGCAAGAATCAACATAATTAGCAAGTGATTAGATGAGATTAGTGAGCAATTAATCTAATAGGATAATGTAGGCATGGATACTCAAAAACCAGCAAATTCTCATTAGGCCAATGCCTCAATTTATAGGGTGTACATCCACAAGATGCCAAGCATCTAATCCCACTGATTTCTCCTTGATTTGTGCCACCTCCTACTAGGGGCACCTTTTCCTAGAATCTTCCCACACCCCTATATTCACTCATGCTACCCTTGATTCTCTCATCAGTAGAGATTCCTCTCACCTTTTCACTGCTACCCACTTAATTACAGACTCTCTTTTACAATCTCTTGCTAAGGGCTTGTTCCTGCACACACCCATTCACTTGCATATTTCAACACCTCCCCTCAAGTGAATAACTCTAGCACACATGGACCCTATACCAAGTTTCCCTCTTACTTGGTAGCCCTTCACTTGCATATTTCAACACCTCCCCTCAAGTGAATAACTCTAGCACATATGGACCCTAAACCAAGTTTCCCTCTTACTTGGTAGCCCACGACCAGTGCCTCAAGTCCCTAACTCATAGTCCTTGACACTCTCTCTCTATGTGTCCAAGGCTACTATAAGTGCACGTTGTCATGCTGTGGCACATCCATGTAGTGAAAGAAGCTCACAGACCATCCCATATGAACTCAGATGCATGGGCATGAAGGCAGTATGATTAGTCATGGCCATGGTCCTGATTAAATGGCAGTGAAAATAATGCGGGGATAGCAAATGTTAAATGAGGCCAAATGAGTCTTTTTGATGTTATGCATGGGAACAGCCCCTAAGCAAAGATATGGTGTAAAGGAGCCATAAAGAATGTGATACTTATCAATCCAAGAAAAATGGGAGAAAAATGAGGGCAGTGTGGAATTTCAAAACGGAATAAACGTGTTTTCAGCTGAAAAAGGTGTGGAGAGGCCCGATTTGCCGACAGGATCCAGAAATAACCAGAGTTGGGGGGGGGGCGCTTCAAAATGGTATGGAAGAATAAGCAGGGAGTTTTTCGGAGGGAACCAGGGTTCTCTGTAGAATGTACAGAGAGTAGCTGTGTGTGGATGGGGGGGGGCCTCGGGAGCGGAAGACGAAGGGGTGCCTTTTGACGTGTGGTAAACTGCAGCTGAGGCAAGTCGGGCTGACAGCGAAGGAAAATAAGCGTGGAAGCGAAGGCCAGAGGAGTCAGCCGTCAACAAAGACAACGAATCGATTTTTGTGGGTATGAATCTGCTTTTCTTGGACACTGCATCACTCATGAGAAGATAGTGTCCCCGAGTTTTTGCTGTCTTCAGACATGTTCTAAGAAAACCCAATCAGCTTTGTCGTCTGCTGTCTTGGCTACAAGCTTGACGATCATGCCTCCACTTGAGAAATTAGCATTGTGCACTTAACTGCTACTGGGTTACACTCCAAGCTCTCTAAGCCAATGGTATCAATCTCACAGATGAGGACTTAAGGTTTGGCAAAATGCTTCTAGAGGCTTGTGATCTGATGAAAGGAACATGCAGGTCAAGTGGTTATTTCCAAGATATCTGTTCGAGTTGTTGCCATCCTCTTTTCTTCTTTTCTTAAACTAAATCATCATAGCACTGCTTTAGTATCGTATGCAGCATCTAAGATCTTTCTCAGCAGTGAAACCAATTCATAGATTTTCTACTACTCTTTGATTAGCCTCTTCTTTGGGGTATGCTCCAATAGGCTGTGCATTTGTTGTTGAGCTGATTTCTACCTCTTGATCCGGAGCTCGGATATTCTCTGCTAGTATGTGTGCTATGATTATGATGGTAATTGTGTGTGTGATTTTGGGAGTGCATGTGTGATGATGAACTTGTAACCAAGGAAGAGAAAGGGAGAATGATACTAATCTCAAACCTTCGAGAATTGAAGTGAATTGGCATTTGTACATGTCAACAAAAATGTTAATGTCTTATGCTCCTTGAGGAGCTATCTATTCTGTTTCCTTCCTAGAATTTTGGAAGCTACTCTCACAGCCACAAGTCCCGTGCTTTCCCAGCGACACCGCCACATCACGACATCTTTGGTGAACCCGACGTGAAATTGCTGGGGTGAGAGTGTGGTGAAATCCCCGTGAACTATGTATGTGATGATTTCAGCATATGTATGAGGCAGAAAACCTTGATGGCCTATGATCTAGAGGGTATTCCTTAAGGGTACAGGCAGCAGAGCCTGTATGATTCATTGGTACCATTTGACCCAGGTGGATTAGGGAAGAAGAAGGATTACAAGGGCTTATGACACTTGTTCACCTCAAGAGAAGGGGGTAACAAGGAGCTTGTATAGACTTGTAGTTCTCTCTTAGGACTGTAGAATGGGCAACAAGGGCTTGTGACACTCATCCTTCTCGACAGCTGAGGAAGGAGAGGAGCTTGCAATGACTTGATCCATTCCTGCCACTTCAAGGGCCTATGACACTCATCTATTCCAATAACCAAGGATAGAGAGGAGCTTGTAGTGACTTGAAGCTAACCCTTTGTCTCAAGGGCTTACGACACTCGACCTTTTTGATAGCTGAGGAAGGTGAGGAGCTTGTATTGACTTGAGGTCTTCCCTACAAGTTGCAAAACAGTTAGAATGCTCAAGAACTTATGAATGCCGAAAAGGTGGACACTTCTTTGTACTCTAATTGTCGGAATATCTGAAAGAAACTCTTTGAAAAACAGGGCTAAATGTATGCAATGATAATCTGAATGAATGGTTCGACATAGAGAAAGCCCAAAACATCAGAAGGATAAAAGGAATTCCAATGCAGAATGCTGTAGAATTGAGTGTATGAACATGGAGATTAAAGCTCTACTCGTTGTTCAGGAAAGCCATATATGATGGCATTATATGTACACATGGAATGCTCATTTATAATACATGAATAAACTATGTGCCAGTTAATGGCTGCAACCAGTTAGAGTCTTTGAAAAGAAGCTCATGGTGATTTGAAGCAGTACAAGGCATCGGTGGAAGGGGAAGGCAGGCTAGGCTTCATATGTGATGCAGGATGGCAAAGCATGATAACCCACAGTAATTTGTTGAAGGATTGAAAAAGCTTTGTAATCAGGGTAGTCTTCATGAAGCCATACGGACTGTGGACAACCTGACAGTGGACGGGCACAGCTCTCATGTTTCTACCACTATGTTTTACTATCTCTTACAAGGGTGCATTGACAAAAGGGACCTGGATACTGGCAGAACAGTGCATTCTCTTATAAGGAGAAGAAGATATGAGCTCAACACTTTCTTGGGAAGCCACTTGATTAGAATCTCATTAGAATGTATGCGTTGTGTGGTAGTTTACCGGAAGCAAATGATGTGTTCTCTAAGCTTTCGAATCTGAATATCTTAGCATGGGCTGCTGTGATTCTAGCACATGCAAAGCTTGGATATGGTGGAAATGTGATTCATTTGTTCAGCAAATTGCAACAGACAAGTGTAATTCCAGGGAATTACATGTATGTTGCTGTTTTAAAAGCATGTTCAAGTATGGAAACTCTTCATGAGGGTAAGCTGGTCCATGGACACTTACTTGAGAGTGGTCATGACTCAAACATTACTGTTTTCAATACCCTTATTAGCATGTATGCCATATGTGGTAGCCTGTATGATGCATATAAAGTGTTTAAGAGATTGCCCATTTCAAGTGCGGTGACATGGAATGCAATAATTGGAGGTTACGCTCAGCATGGGCATGGTCACCAGGCTCTCCTTCTCTTTCAAGAAATGCAACAACATGGCATGAAGCCAACGCAATTACGTTCGTGTGTGTTTTGAAAGCATGTTCCTATATGGCAAGTTTAGGGGGGCAGGGCAAGCTTACTCATGCCTATGTAGCTGAGAGTGGGTTTGAAACTGATGTATTTGTAGGGAGTATCCTTATTGGCATGTATGCCAGATGTGGAAGGCCTGCAGATGTACAAAGTGTGTTTGAAAAGCTACCAAAACATGACCGGGTGACATGGAGTGCAATGGTTGCAGGGTATGTTCAGCATGGGCGGGGTGAGGAGGCTCTCCATCTTTTTGAGCAAATGCTACGGGAAGGGATGGAGCCAAAGGATACCATTTTTGTTAGTGCTTTGAAAGCTTGTGCCAGTACATCAGCTGATCATAGGGGTAATTTCATTCATGGATATGTTGTCGAAAGTGGTTATGATTTGTGGATGCATGCGTCAGTAGTATGCTAATTGATATGCTTGCAAAACTTGGGTCTCTTGAGGAAGCTCAAAGAGTGTTTGACAGTTTAGGACAAGAAGGTGTGGTGCCATGGACTACTATGATTGCAGGATATTCTCAACATGGACATGGACAAGCAGGACTTTTTGAACAAAATGCAACAGGAGGGGCAAATGCCCAATAATGTTACTCTTATTAGTGCCTTGAATGCATGTTCAAGTATAGCTGCCCTTTCCCAAGGCAAGCTAGTCCATGCTCGCTTGATGGCTAGTGGCTTTGAGTTAGATGCAGTGGTTGGGATTGCCCTTATCAATATGTATACAAAATGTGGGAGTCTGGAGAGTGCAGCCAGGGTGTTCAAAACTTGGCATATCAAAGATAAGAGATATGGACTACCCTGAGCGTAAGGCACCAGCCTCTGAGACAACAGGGAAGGTTAATGTCAATGGGGGTTCAACCCCATTATCACTAGAAGGTTTGAACGAGGATGATGTTGGCTTAACCATGCAAGATGGGCAATACTACGATGCAATGCTATCTTTTGCAGATATTCTCGACACACATGGGGAATCTAGAAACACAGTTGTGGACTGCTCTGAGAACAATCAAACTGTATCTTATGAAAGTAAAAGCTGTGAGAATTTCAACTAGGGGGATGCCAAACCAACACTTGTGCAAGTTGCATTAGCTGGCAAAGAGAATGGAGATGGAGTTTTAACAACCCTTGAAAATAGGCTTCTTATGAGCAGGATGATCAATACAGGAAATTCAACCAGTCAGGAAAGCCTTGATGAGAATGTGGGTTCAGAGGATGAAAAAGCTGAAGATAATGTGCCAAAATTTGATAAAGATGAAGGCAAATCAGTATAAATTTGAATGAAGATTAGCCTATATAGCAACTTGGTGGCACATACCGGAGGATGTGCAGGTTTAGAGGGGGTGGATGTCATGCTGTGGCACATCCATGTAGTGAAAGAAGCTCACAGACCATCCCATATGAACTCAGATGCATGGGCATGAAGGCAGTATGATTAGTCATGGCCATGGTCATGACTAAATGAGTATTGATGGCAGTGAAAATAATGCGGGGATAGCAAATGTTAAATGAGGCCAAATGAGTCTTTTTGATGTTATGCATGGGAACAGCCCCTAAGCAAAGATATGGTGTAAAGGAGCCATAAAGAATGTGATACTTATCAATCCAAGAAAAATGGGAGAAAAATGAGGGCAGTGTGGAATTTCAAAACGGAATAAACGTGTTTTCAGCTGAAAAAGGTGTGGAGAGGCCCGATTTGCTGGCAGGATCCAGAAATAACCAGAGTTGGGGGGGGCGCTTCAAAATGGTATGGAAGAATAAGCAAGGAGTTTTTCAGAGGGAACCGGGGTTCTCTGTAGAATGTACAGAGAGTAGCTGTGTGTGGATGGGGGGGGGCCTCGGGGAAGGGGCCTCGGGAGTGGAAGACGAAGGGGTGCCTTTTGATGTGTGGTAAACTGCAGCTGAGGCAGGTCGGGCTGACAGCGAAGGAAAATAACCGTGGAAGCGAAGGCCAGAGGAGTCAGCCATCAACAAAGACAACGAATCGATTTTTGTGGGTATGAATCTGCTTTTCTTGGACACTGCATCACTCATGAGAAGATAGTGTCCCCGAGTTTTTGCTGTCTTCAGACATGTTCTAAGAAAACCCAATCAGCTTTGTCGTCTGCTGTCTTGGCTACAAGCTTGACGATCATGCCTCCACTTGAGAAATTAGCATTGTGCACTTAACTGCTGCTGGGTTACACTCCAAGCTCTCTAAGCCAATGGTATCAATCTCACAGATGAGGACTTAAGGTTTGGCAAAATGCTTCTAGAGGCTTGTGATCTGATGAAAGGAACATGCAGGTCAAGTGGTTATTTCCAAGATATCTGTTCGAGTTGTTGCCATCCTCTTTTCTTCTTTTCTTAAACTAAATCATCATAGCACTGCTTCAGTATCGTATGCAGCATCTAAGATCTTTCTCAGCAGTGAAACCAATTCATAGATTTTCTACTACTCTTTGATTAGCCTCTTCTTTGGGGTATGCTCCAATAGGCTGTGCATTTGTTGTTGAGCTGATTTCTACCTCTCTTGATCTGGAGCTCGGATATTCTCTGCTAGTATGTGTGCTATGATTATGATGGTAATTGTGTGTGTGATTTTGGGAGTGCATGTGTGATGATGAACTTGTAACCAAGGAAGAGAAAGGGAGAATGATACTAATCTCAAACCTTCGAGAATTGAAGTGAATTGGCATTTGTACATGTCAACAAAAATGTTAATGTCTTATGCTCCTTGAGGAGCTATCTATTCTGTTTCCTTCCTGGAATTTTGGAAGCTACTCTCACAGCTAGAAGTCCCGCGCTTTCCCAGCGACACCGCCACGTCACGACAACGTGACCTTGACTAAAGTGCTCACACATACATCTACCACATGGCCTACATCATCGGTGGCTCAGAGGTGGTTTTACTCTATTGGGATAGGTTACATTGGGTTGTGGGGTTTCTCTCTTAGAGAAGATGTCCTGACTCCTCTACCTTAGGAGTCTCCATGAAGTTTGCTGATATCGATCCTTCTTCATTTGGTTTGCTGTAGCAGTCTCTAGCCATATGTCATGGCTTCCCAACAGTTGTGGCAAGTGAAGGTCCTTCCTCCTCCCCTGCCTCTTCCTCGAGCTCGTCCTCGTGAGAGTCCTCCTTGGGTGTAGAATGCTCTCTCCTCTCCAATTGATGGGTCCAACCCTTTCTTCTCTTTGACCTTGTTCTCTTGCTCTAGTAAAGCTCCTTCTATCTCATGCATCTTCAATTCTGGTACATTCTTTAAGGTTTCCACAATGTTCTCATATTCTCCCTTGTTCACACTCTTTAGAAGCACTGCTAGTGCCTCGTCATCTTCTACCTTCTTACCAATGGTTGTTGCTTAATGCTTTTGTATTTGTTCAAGTGTGTGGTTAGAGGTTCACTTTCCTCCATGTAAAGTTTGTAGAATTGCATTAACAGATTTATCTTTGAATTTTTTGCTTGAGTGCCAAATAATTTGTTAAGTTCATCCCATGCATCTTTAGCCTGTTGTATCCCTGTAATGTGGGAATGATTTCATCATTTAAGCTAAGTGCAATGAGTCCTAATGCTTTCTCATTTCTGATCTTCCACTCATTCTTCTCAATCTCCTTTGGACATTCATCTCTTTGCTTGACTAGCCCCCACAGATTTTTCGTCATGAGCAAATACACGGTCTTTGTTTGCCATGTATGGAACCGCTCCCCGTTAAATTTAGCTATTTCTTGTGCATTGCTCATGATGATGTGAAGGGGGTCTTACCTCTTGATCCAATTCAAGATTCAAGGGCAGTGTTTACCCTTTTACAACTCCAATATGATGTTTAATGATGATTACAACAATTAGCACCAAAAATTACATAAAGCCAAGGGTAACTGATCGTACTGAATGGTTGGGATATCAAACCATCTCCGAATTGCAGTTTGAAGTGATAGAGATCTGTATCAAATACCCTATGGTAAATTTGAACCATTAATTTTACCAAAATGTAGTGATTAATGCTAATTAATCATTGATTAACTAAATAATCTCCTATTTTGTGTATGAAAAATAGAGTGTACGGGGAGGCCAGATCTGGTGCCTTAGAGTTCAAATGATCTCAAATCCTTTCAAGAGCATCAATAGCAGTTAGTCTAGTAGTGGATCAAGCCAAGAAACAAAAGATTTGACCAAACATTGAATGCTTGATTTCTGTTTTACCAAAGTTACTTGCAGATTTGATGCAGAGCTTGATTCCACTTCTCCTTGAAGAAGTTCAAGATTTTGAGCTCATAGGCTTGTAGAGAACCCTTGAAACCCCTTGGGGCTTAGAGGAATTAGACCAATTCACCTTCTCCAAGTGTAGATCTAGGTTTTTTTTAGAAATTGGGTGTCATAGAAATCGTGAAAATCAGCAGTTCCCTACGGCATTTTGACGAGTTGAGGTGACTGGGCTGAAGCATGGGGAAGCTACTTAGGTGTGGCTAAGAGGGTTTGGGCTAATGTTATGGTGGCGAGAGAGAGAGAGAGAGAGAGAGAGAGAGAGAGAGAGAGAGAGAGCGAGAGAGAGAGAGAGAGAGAGAGAGAGAGAGAGAGAGAGAGAGAGAGAGAGAGCTCCTCCACCAGTATTAGTTGAAAATAGACTTAAAAAATGTGATTAACTCCTAATCATGATTAGCAAGAGTGATTAGGCTTTAATACTAGCTGCATCCTAATCTTGGCTCTGATACCATGTTAAATTTCAGCAATGTGATGAGCTATGGTGGATACAAATGCAAGAATCAACATAATTAACAAGTGATTAGATGATGATTAAGACAATCAATCTAATAGGATAATGTAGGCATGGATACTCAAAAACTAGCAAATTCTCATTAGGCCAATGCCTCAATTTATAGGTTGTACATCCACAAGATGCCAAGCATCTAATCCCACTGATTTCTCCTTGATTTGTGCCACCTCCCCTACATCTGGGGGCACCTTTTCCTAGAATCTTTCCACACACCTATATTCACTCATGCTACCCTTGATTCTCTCATCAGTAGATTCCTCTCACCTTTTCACTGCTACTCACTTAATTATAGACTCCCTTTTACAATCTCTTGCTAAGGGCTTGTTCCCGCACACACCCATTCACTTGTATATTTCAACACATGCTGGTTTTGTATATCCAGTTGATGATGCTGAGTGGGTGTCTCCTATAGTTTTTGTACCTAATAAAGGGAATAAGTGGAGAGTCTATGTGGATTATAAACCACTGAATGTTGCTACAAAGAGACATCATTACCCTCTTCCTTTTAAGGATGAAATTTTGGATCAGGTGGTAGGGCATGATAGGTATTCATCTTGTGATGGTTTTTGTGGATATTATCAGATTAGAATAGCTCCTAAGTATCAGAAAAAGACCAGTTTTATTACTCCATGGGGAGTGTTTTGCTATAGAGTGATGCCTTTTGGATTGTTTAATGCATATGCCAGTTTTCAGAGTTGGGTGGATAAGATCCTTGCCCCATACCTGAGAACTTTTGTTAGAATATTCATGGATCATTTTTGTATATACAGTGATAGGCTAATCCATGTAAAGAAGCTTAGCATTGTCTTTAAACATCTTGATGACGATGGAGCCTAGCTCAACCCAACAAAGTGCACATGAGTTAGTAGAGTAGGTTTTCTCCAAAGATTTACATGTTGGTCCAAGGACCGAGTGAAAGGAGGTTCTTTGACACTCGATGAAATGGCGACACTTGATGAAATGGCAACGGAATTAGAACTTTACGTTGCTAATTCTTCTTTTTAAATCTACTTATTTTATTTTATCTAAAGTTGTTTTTTCATTTTCTGTTTTTTTGAAATAGGCAAAAGACTTTCTTGTACATGTAAAGAATCATGATTGAAAAAATTAATTACAAGAATTGGAACGAGGTTCAAATGTTTCATCCTATCACTAGTAGTCAGCCAAGCTCCTTAGAGCGTTTCATTTATCTTTTCAAAAATGCAGTAAGTAAACTACATATTTGAATAGATTTTTTTTATTTGAGTGTTTTGAAGGTTTTGTAAAAATTTAGATCAAATATTTCAAAAAATTGATTTTGATTTTTGTAATCCAGTCAATGTGTATCCTAGAATACATTTAATGTTTACTTATTTTCATTTTAACAAGTCTTGAGCAGCTCGTGCTCCCATAAAGAGCATTCCTCAAGAGTTTGAGTAACATTTGAGTCACACAACAAGGGCAGAGCGGAAGAGATCAGAAGAGGCACAAACTTTGGAGACCATTCAAGAGGCAAATATTTTCATTTCTGATGATGTGTCTCCAGAACCAGTTTAATATTTTGTTCATGAAGGCAAAGTAGAGAACATGGAATCGTTTGTGACTGCACAACATTTTACTTTAGCCATTGCTAATGCTCCGTATGGATTTAAGGCACCACACTCAATACACAACGAAGTAAAGTACGGTGTAAGTGCATATAAAAGAGTCATCGCGACGCTTTCAAGAAGGTCACAAACGGTTAAATCATGGGCACTGGGAATTTTTCATGCTCATGATCAAATCTCTGCTGAGAGAAAGCATTCGTTGAGAATCAAATGGTCCATCAGCTATGCATATGGTATGTTAAATTTCAAGGATTCTTTTGCAAGTTATAAAAGCTTAAGTTAAAGCCTAACTTTTTCTTTTGTTGTAGGACAAAGACTACTTTCTTTTGCTGCCGAGTTTGCTACCATTGGTTTCTGGTCTCCTGCGGGATTGAACAGTAAAGGAAATTTTAATTTTGCTTCGAAACCTAACCAAACAAATATTTTTGATAGACCAGGCGCGTGTTGAAAGCTTAGGGATCTTTCTGGTGATTCAAATGAGATCATGAATCCTTATAAAAAACCACAACTTTTGATGATGGATTTGAATGAGCTTCTATCTTTAAAAGGAGAGTGGATCATGGATCTTTTTGCGGGGACAGGTAAACATGCAACCTTAACTTTTTACATATTTTATATTTCTCATTTTAGTGAGCTTTACCATGTTGATTCTTTTTTTCTTAGGAGAATTGTCTCGTAATTAGACTTGTTTTTTTAATCAATGAAGATTAATTTAATCATGACATTGAAGTTGTGTGGTAAAAGTAGTTATATTTTGCTTTCTAGTAACGATAGCAATAATTTTGTATTCAAAGTGAAGCTCTTTGTTGTGAGTCTCTAATGCAACTTTTGCGTCATGTTTTTTTGTTTGAAATATTCTAAGATTTTGTAGTTGATAGGCTTGTACTTAGACATCAAATAGTGAAAAATTTGGCAAATTTTTAATTTAGCGAATGAATCACTTTTGCAAGTATGTTTTGAGTTAAGCAAAAAAGTCTCTTTTTAAAGTTCTACTTTATTGGGCACGTCAAAGATTCTTTTGGTGCTAGATTTGGATTGTTTTTAAAGGATTTTTTTGGTCTCTCAAAACTACAACTCATGACCGGTTGTATTTTCAAATGACTGGGTGTTCCAACATAACATAAAGATAAGAGTACACACTATATTGGTTAGTACTCAACTACTACAACATACAAGGGCCGGTCCATAATGTGAACCTGACTGAATGAGCTGGCACTATAACTATGCCAGTCTCTAGTAATCCAAAATGACTGTCACATAGCCTGTCATCCCACTGGCTGCATATCACCCATAATCTCACCAACCATGCCAGTGGTGTAGATGCGGGAGCTATCACCCAGGCGGGTCATTAATGTTCATTGTAGCACTAGTTGAGCTTGATATCTCAAAATTGATTAGTATGATCACTCATGGACATGGAGAGGGTCATTATGGACACTTTGCTAAATGGTTTATGGCCATCTGACCCCAATCTCATAGTTGGCTCCAAATCATTATGTTTATATAACTTATAGAGGATGGAAAAGCACCCTCTTGGTGATCTAAACAAATGGGTTTCCAAGGAAAATGTTTCACTTCTTGGTGCTTTGCACACATAAGGGAAGCTTTAGATTACCACAATCTCAGTGATGGTGGTAAAGAGCCTATTGTTAACAAGTGTCAAGTGATAATGCTGCACATGCCACTTCTATAAACTAGGAATCTCATGTCACCTTTTCAAGCAGCTAAACCTTGCTAGCAAATCAAGTAAGTTCTTCTAGTTCAAATGTAGATCCCATAGTATCAAGAGCACTAACCACACCAATACCTAATCTAGTTGACCAACTATCTCCTGCTGCTACTGCGAATGAAGGTGCCAGTGTGGTTTCATCCACTCCACAAGATTCCAGAGAATTTGTTGCTATAGTTAGATAACAGTGTAGGTGAAAACAAAAAATCGGTACTTGTTTGCATATTTGTCTCTCCTTCTTGCAAGCCAGTGTTTTCAAAACCGTCCAGTTGGTATTTTTAATGGTTAGACACATACATGAGGAAATAGATGCAATGTTTAGCAGGTTTTCTAAGCAGGTTTTCTAAGAAATTGAGAGTTGGGAGAACCTTCATTTTACCACATTTTATGGATACCTTAAGGACTAGCTCAACTTCCTCTCCAGTTTCCTTCTTGCTTGTAGAATTCCTTGACTTCAAGAGATATTATGATGGTTACCTTTGTGTGATGAGAAAGAAGCACTTATAAGCCACTCAAAACCACTTCAATTTTTGTTTAGGATTCATGAAGGGGTACACACTGGTAATGCAATATAGAGTACATCTAGGAACACCTAATTAGAGGCCTAATGATGGAGGAATCCCACTATGGAAGAAAGAAAGTGAAGGTAAACCGATGTTACCACCACCGGGTATTCCACGTCTATTGCCAATGACAGAGTATGTAAAGCGGCGTAAGATGTGATATCAAGAATAAAGTCTTACATAAAAATTTAGCAAACTCTGGGAAATGGTTCATATGTGTCAAGATATTATAGGCCTATGATAGATTATTGGAATAATGTAATCTAAGAGCTTGAGAAACCAATAACATTAGAGGCTAGATTTTACACACATTTTTGGCCCAAATCTCAAGGATCCCAATAGATGGATAATGTGGATATTGAAATGGATGTTGAAAGTTCTTAGGTTATGAAGAGCATAATGATCATTATTATGGGCCTCAACGGGAAAAACCAAGAGAAGAATTCAACCTAATGTTAGATGTGAAGTAAGGAGACTTTATCTTGCTACATCCAGATAACAAAGAAATATATACCCTTTTGCTTACTGTGGCTAAATCAGACATTGATATGGACGGGACATCACTGAACTACAAGAATCTTTTGATACCGTATTGGAGACCTTGTGCATAAGGATTTCACTAACATAATGACGTTGTTAGGAGTTTTTTTAAAGCTTGGTTTTTTGGCATATGTACATATGGATGCATGCTCATATAGCACTTGAATGCTCAATACCCCACTCATTGTGGTTGGCAAGAACCACTTTTGTACATAGATGGCATGCACTTGCATTGTCTATAGAGTTTCTTACAGTTCTTGGTTTGCTTTTTTCGTTTCGAGCACCTTGAATGAAGTTTGGCTTGATTTGGAGCAAGAAGGTGTACAGTGGCACATGCTGTCTTGCTTATGGTCATATATAGGAAGCGACAAATATATTCCCTATGCACAAGTTTGACAATATTCGATTGGACCTTCCTCTCTTGTTTGGTTTTTTCCGAATCTTTGGATAAGGCCATGCGGAGCATGACGTTAGGTGGTTGCATGGAAGTTTGGGATAAGGCTGTTACGTGACGATCATGTTACCAACCTTGGAAGATGTCAGAAAAGGCATTTGCGTGGTATGCACTGTCTATGCGAGAAGGATGGAGGGAATTGAATAGTCATGTATTCGGCTACTGTCAAATAGGATTTTTGCTACTACTCAAGGGCCCACTGTGAAAATTCCGGAGGCCATAACTCCCTACCCAGGAGTCGTTTCTGAGGTTTTTGAGCGTTTCGGACATGATGGTGTACAAAAAATCTCCCAGTTCAGCTTAGATAAGTTTTTTTACAGTGATGCGTGTGAAAATACCTATTTTTGCAACTGTGTGAAAAGGGTAAGGTTGAGTAGGCTGTTCACAATAGCCTGGAAATACCTACAATTAAGAGTGAAAAGGAGAGATGTGGCATGAGTAGCCCTCCTTGCTCTTTTGTTGGTGTATAAGGTTCTATGAGAGCAGATACATACTCCCTCCATCTTTTCCATTTTGCAAGAAGGTGTCAAGGTTGCTTCTTGCAATCTATGTCTGTTGGAGTGTTGGGCATGTGCCCCTAAGAGATTGATGTATTTACTTTGTTCTTTTTGGTGCTCCCATGTTGTTTTTGGTTCCAAGGTTGGGGGGTGAGAGGCTATAGGCAAGGTTTTATTTTCTTTTTCTCACCCCACAGCTTTTTGGTGCCCCTAGTGAGGAGGCCAAGCTTTAGTTAGCCTGCTGAGGGTGTATGCCCCATTGTAGGTGACCTTGGAAAGAGTGTTTAATAGTTTTTTTCTAATCAAGCTTTAATGGGCAAAATTGCAATCAAGATGATGTAATATCCAGAGTTTTTTGGATGGCAGAATGAAGACATTGCAGAGTTTCTTGAGAACATGGAGGTTGCTTGTATTAGCGACCACATTGATGATCTTGCACAGGTGCTTCGTCTCTTACAAATTTGTCTCAAAGAGGTAATGCAAGATTGTGGTTTAAGGCCTATGAGGATGCAATAAGGGTAGCCCAGCTACGTGAAGTTATGACTGTGGTGGATGGCTTAAAAAGCAAGCCTTAAATGACAGGTTCAAGAAGACTGAGGATCCAAATAAGGTGTGGCATGAAGTGCAAGCTCTTACACAGGGTGACAATGAACCTATTGATGTTTACATCAAGAAGTTCTCCTTGCTTTGGGAAAGTTTATGCAAAGCTTTGGGACTTGAACATCCACCTCCTGACATGATGAAGAAGGATAGATTTGTTGCTGACCTTAAGAGCACCATACGCTGGAGGGTGGAGCTAAAAAAGCCTAAGTCTTTTGAAGATGCTGTGGAGATTACAAAGAGTAAGGAGTGGAAGCTACAACAGATGAACCAATCGGGGATGGATTCATCTATTGTTGTAAGGCCGGAAGTGAAGCGATTTGAACTGCTTCCAGCTAGAGTACCCATGGAGATAGTCCACACTACTGATTCACTAATTGTCCACATCATGCCTCAAGTGATGCATGTATTACCAATAGCTACTACTACAGATGATTGGCTAAGGTAGGACATGCAGTAAATGGTTGACCTAATGAAGAATCTTAGCCTGAATCTAATGAATAATACAGGTGGTGGACAAGTATGGGGAAGAGGCTATCACCAAGCTAATGGTGAAGGCCAAGCAGGTAATGGTGGAGGCTGTGGATATGGCAGGGGATGTAGATTTATACCCACATGTTACAATTGTGGAGAGCTGGGACATCTAAGCACTGACTATGACAAGCTGCCAAGAATGGGAGGTGATATGTATCCTTTACCTTCGCAAATTGCCTAATAGATCAAATGATTATGGTATTGAGATCAAAGGTGAAGCAGGTCCTAGTGGGTTATCTAATGAAGATAAAGGGAAAACTAAGGTGGTGAATGTTGTGACCTTAGAGAAGGCAAAGAAGCAGGAGGAGGTTGTGGTAATGCCAATAGGAAAGAGGACTATTGATGAAGAGAGGGAAGGAAGAGGTATTGTAGGGTCCAGCAACAAGAAAAAAGGGAAGGTTCATGAAGGTGAAGACGCCAAAGCCAAAAGACAGAGGAGGCCTCGCAGAAAGTTCCATGTTTTTGATTTCCCATTGGGGGATGGCCAATCAAGCTATAGCTTGAAGTCTGACATCATCAACAGGAAGGCAGATGTGACTTTTGGACAATTGGTTGAAATAGTGCCAAGGTTAAGGAGGCAATGGAAAAGTCTTGTTAATCCAATGGAGAAGGAGCCAGAGAAGGGATCCGAGAAGGTTCTCTCTATTGAAGAAATCCCGGATATTTTCCCCATTGTAGATGCTTGGCATAAAGGAAAGAGCATGGGACATGCCTATGTAGATGGTGGTGCTTAGATATGTGTCATCACCCACTCTTGTGTGGAGTAGCTTGGTCTTACCGTATACATTAGGAGTTTTTTTTAGCTTGGTTTTCTGGCATATGTACATATGGATGCATGCTCATATAGCACTTGAATGCCCAATACCCCACCCATTGTGGTTGGGGCAAGAACCACTTTTGTACATAGATGGCAAGCACTTGCATTGTCTATAGAGTTTCTTACAGTTCTTGGTTTGCGTTTTTCATTTTGGATGGGTTGGAGCACCTCAAATGAAGTTTGGCTTGATTTGGAGCAAGAAGGTGTACAGTGGCACATGCTATCTTGCTTATGGTTATATACAAATATATTCCCTATGCACAAGTTTGACAATATTCGATTGGATTGTCCTCTCTTGTTTGGTTTTTTCCGGATCTTTGGATAAGGCCATGTAGAGCATGACATTAGGTCGTTGCATGGAAGTTTGGGATAAGGCCGTTACATGACGATCACATTGCCAACCTTGGAAGATGTCAAAAAAGGCATTTGCATGGTATGCACCATCTATGCAAGAAGGATGGAGGGAACTGAACAGTCATGCCACCGCTACTGTCAAATAGGAATTTTGCTACTGCTTAAGGGCCCATTGTGAAGCTTCTGGAGGCCATAACTCCCTCATCGAGAGTCAGAATCGCACAACCCAAGACTCGTTTATGAGGTTTTGGAGTGTTCGGGACACGATGGTGTACAAAAAATCACCCAATTCAACTTAGATAAGTTTTTTCTATAGTGATGCGTGTGTATATACCTATTTTTGCATCTCTGAAAAGGGTAAGGCTGAGTAGGCTGCTCACAATAGCCTGGAAATACCTACAATTAAGAGTGAAAAGGAGAGATGTGGCATGCGTAGCCCTCCTTGGTCTTTTGTTCGTGTATAAGGTTGTATGAGAACAAATAGATACTCCTTCTCCATCTTTTCCATTTTGCAAGCAGGTGTCAAGGTTGCTTCTTGCATTCTATGTCTGTTGGTGTGTTGGGCATGTGCCCCTAAGAGATTGATGTATTTACTTTGTTCTTTTTGGTGCTCCCATTTTGTTTTTGGTTCCAAGGTTGGGGGGTGAGAGGCTATAGAGGCAAGGTTTTCTTTTCTTTTTCTCACCCCACAATGTAAACCACATTATGTTAATAACTCTTATTATTAACTCTCACAAATTATTTTAATAACAATTATATTCACGTTAACCTTTTAGAACTTGTTGAGTAGGTAATCCCATCAAGGTTCAGCCATATACCACTGGGCATGCCGGTATATTAAAAAATCCCTAAACCAATCTAAAAAACTTTTTGCATAGCTCAGTAATCCCACCAGACTATGCAAAACCCCAGGAGGGTATTTGTTGTTTTATAAGCATGGCCCAACCGATGTCATTTACGGGAAAACTGCATGGGAGTCCATCTTAGTGTTGGGTGTGGCAACTTTCCTTATGGATTTACCTATGGATATCTTTTGATTGAGCCGTTGTTCCTTAGTTTATTAACTTTGGGTTGGAATTGGTTTTTGATTTGGACATCCAACAAACGTAGTGGCTAAGGAGACAGTGTGTGCATCTGACTATTTGCTCTTGACCAAGGAAAAGGTAATCCTTGACCTGCATATCATGCTTCAACTATATGCTTCAAGGGTTTAGGATAGGTGTGTCTTGCTTCATGGGCCATTACTCCTATTTTGGACTACATTGGTCCTTGATGTGGGGAATCAGGTGTATAAGTTAGTAGCATGTGCACTCATTGGGCTATTCGTCTCCTATTCGTCCTATCTTGGGCAAAGTTTAGTCCTTGATATAGTTTTATATAGTGCATTTTGGTCAAAAGTGACTTTATTTTGCTTCCTAATTTCAATGTATTTTAGTTGAATGTTGACTTGGATATGGGCTATTTTGTCCTAATTTAGGCAAAGTATAGTCTTGTTATGATATGAAATTAGTCTTGTTCTAATATGTGTTGCATGTGGGAAAATGGTGAACTAAGTTTATATGATACATTAGGAAATTTCAGAGGTCATTTGGAGGGCCTTTTAGAAGAGAGAGAAAATAGAGCGTAACCAATGAGGAAGAAGCAAATGTAACGTTGAAAAATAGCTTAATTCATTGAAAATTTTTAAAAATATTCAACGTTCACAATCAATGAGGGTATCTTTTTAATGAGTACACATTCAATGCGGGTATCTTTTTCAAATGAGGTAGAGTTACTTTATTAAATACGGCTTACGTCATCATTGGATAAGAAAAAGCACTTCGAAGCTAAACTTTGTAGACACTTGAGTCTATACATTTCTTTGGATGGTATTTTGATGTAGAATTTGGTGCTTTTGACATCACCATTGCATCCATAGTGGCCAAAAACCCCCAAAATGACTTTTGAATCACTTAAAGAATCCGACACTTGGAGAGGCATAAACGACCAAAAGAAGGGGAGAAGAGGCTTGTGCAATTTGGCGTGCATACAGGCCTCCATTCCAAATGGAGGCCTGTATGCGTGCCAAATTGCACAAGCCTCTTCTCCCCTTCTTTTGGTCGTTTATCCCTCTCCAGGTGTCCAATTTAAGTGATTCAAAAGTCCTTTAGGGGGTTTTTTGCCACTCTGGATGCAATGGTGATGTCAAAAGCAAATTCTACACCAAACTACCAACAATAAGTGTAGACTGTTAGGAGAGTAGCATCAAATTTTTGGAAAAGGTGCCATATGATGATGTAAGTGCCTTTTGCAAACCTAAAAAGTTGAGAGCAACTTGTAGCTAGTGCACATATTTCAATACCTTGTCAGATCCATTTTTTTATAACTTGCGATAGTTTCTTGTCAATTACAGTATCTTTTTAAAAAAAATTCTAGAGAGAGAAAATACGAGTTTGTGAATTTCTTACAAGGCCTTAGAAATGACCTCCAAAATTTCCTAACGAGTTTGTGTGATGTGTCTAAAATAGTGGGATGGTGGTAGTACCTAGGTGACTCACATCAAACATTAATAGTACCCCCCTAGTCATGTTCTTTTACTTTGGCTTTAGTACTGGACAAAGAGGGTGTCAATGTCTTTAGTACTATTGTGAGAACTAGGGAGATCCCATATAGCATAGTACCTAGGTTTCTCATGTTATACATTAATAGTACCCCCCTCTATGCATGTGTTTAGGCCTTGGGGCTCTAGTACTTGAGTGAAGAGGGTGCTAATGGCTTTAGTGCTATTGAGCATTGGAAGTGGGGAGACCCACCTACAAATTTTTTTAAATAATCAATAGCTTTGTATGTGCATAGGCTTTGATATATGTCATGAAAGTTTAATTTTAAATTTAATTATTATTGTGATATGTTTTCCTTAAAAGATTTTAGTCTTGTTTGCATATCTTCTCTTTGAGTTGAATTGTCTTTGAAATTCTTCTTTTTTATTAAATCAAAAGGATATTAAGAAATGAGAAATCAAACTAGATTGCAAGAGGTTGAAGACATTGGACCTAGTGCATCAAGGTCTAAGGTCTAACAAGAAACCAACCAAATAAAGAAAACAATGCCTGGTGGGAGTTTGCAAAAAATGTACGCGAGGGATGTATTGAATGGGAGTACAAGTTGTCACATCCTTAAATCAGGTGGGTTGAAACACTAAGCAGCACTCCAAACCACAAAAGTAGCAAAGCATCAATACATGTGGAGCATGGCAATGCATCGTCCAAATGCAAGCCTAGTGATGGAAATGATAATAATATGCATCAAGCATCCTTGCATGAAAGATTTCAAGGGGCCATGCTTGAAGATGCGCAAATAGCTTTAACAGAAGCAATTTTATTCACTGGAAATGCTATGCTTATGGTTGATAGTGAGCATTGGAAGAAGGCCTAGGAAAAAATAGGTGAATTTGGACCAGGGTCCTCCCCTCCTTCGTATCAGGTGAATTTGGACCAGGGTCCTCCCCTCCTTCGTATCAGGTGAATTTGGAACAGGGTCCTCCCCTCCTTCGTATCAAACCATGAGAACTTCTTTACTAGAGAAATGCTATTTAGATGTAAAAGAACGTGTTAAAGGGTTATATTGAGTAATTTATCGTTGTCTGGTTGTAATATAGTGAGTGATGGATAGTCCAATTTTTAAGGGCACCCTTTAATAAATGCAATGTTGTGTCTCCATGAGGAGAAACGTTTATTAAGGCTATTGATAGCATTGGGGTGATCAAGACAGGAGAATACATTACTAATGGCATCTCTACAATTATCAAGAATATAGGTGCTAAAATGTGGCTCAAATTATTATGGATAATGCTAAGAATTGTAGACCTGTAGGAAGGATTATAAAGGGTCGCTACCCTAATATATATCCTAGTGGATTTAATACACATAGCTCAAACCTTGTGTTAAAAGATTCGTCTAAAAGTCAAAAAACAACTTGGTTTTCACGTATTATTGATACTTCTTGTTGCAACATTGTAAAATTTGTAAGATTATTGGATGTGTATCATTATCACATGTCATGCATGTTGAAATTGCCCATTAAGACATGGTTTTTTACCCACTATTATACTTTGGAGCCATTGCTTCAAAACAAAGATGCTGTGGTTGAAACATTCTCTTGCATGGCCTTCCATGAATGGGAGTCAAAAGAGAATGAAGTAGTCTAAGGAAAGGCAGCAGCATTTAGATCTACACTGCATAAGATAGATTTTGGAAGAGTGTTGGTGCTACCTACTATCATGTATGATTCTTGTTATGTTTGCCATATATGCAATCTAGATCAAAGGGCAGCCAACCTTGGGAATGTGTGGATGACATGGTGGACTATTCAGAGAAGCTTAGAGTCTCCAAAAGAGATCAAAGGCTCTATTGTGAAGCCATGGCATAGGCCTTTCACAAGTAGGGAGTGAAAAGTCTTGTTGAAGTACTGCTTCTAGTCCTTTACATAGTGCTCCACCTTATTTGTTGGTTCCAGAGTATTGGAACATGGACCTCGTGTGACCAATGAGGAAGTTTTTTAAGACTTTCATAAGGTGGTCAATGATTTCTACCATGATTCTAAATCACACGTAAAATGCATCTTAGAATTGTTAAAATTTAGCCTAAAAGAGGGTTCATTTGTGGACCCTTTCATCCAAGAATTGTCAAAGGAACAGCCTGCTTGGAAGTGGTAGATGATGAATGGTAGTGTTTCATCTCTACGACCACTTTCCATGCCACTTTCCATGAGAGTTCTTGCCAAATGTGTTGCTAATTCATGTTTAGAAAGAAATTAGAGCACATACAAATGTGTTCACACCATTCGTAAGCTCCTGGTCGACAGAGTAGAAAAACTTGTTAACATGTATTGTAATGAGAAAAGTATACAACAACTTGAAATTGATGACTACGAAGAGGATATGCCACGATGGATGTATGATTACAAAGACCGAGAGGACAATATGTTCTTTGATGTTGGTCAAACTTTCACTACAAAGAAATAGGTAGAAAGCAATCTTCAAGTTGAGATAAATGAAATTGAAGTGCATCTCTCACGTAGGCTTGCAAGTTCACAATCACTTATTAGTGAATGAGAAACTTAAAACACTAAACAATTAATGACAATTAAATATAATTTCATGAAAAATTTAAACATAGTAAGCACATGTGATTGGTGATGTTCAAGTGATTGATAAAATTTAAAGAGTCTTGCATAGTTGTTGAAGAAGAGATTTGCATTACAAAATAGTCATTATAAAAATGTATTTCAATTACATCAATAAATTTATAGAAAATTGTATGTTAACACTTATTGTGGAGCTGGTTGCTATGAGGAATTATTGTCCGTTTGGTTGTAAAATAGGGGGGATGTTTTTTGGTGAGCATTTTCTAGCAAGCACTTTTTTGGAATTGGCAAGTGGATTCCAAAAAGATTCCCTTCCTCCATCAAGAGAGAGAGAGAGAGAGAGCGAAAACATGTCAACATTATATCCTTTGAATTGAGGTTATTGCTACCAAGTGAAAATAAAAACAAGTTCATTCACATATGTGAGATCCCTGTTTCCACCGCGCAACGGATTCGGGGTGCTAGCAGTAGAAGTAGCCTTTCTTGCGCGGGCCAGGGTCCCACACTCGGGGCCTCGTCCACGGATATCCGGACAAAAGACTAATCTGTCGGTTTTTCCAAAACCAAACCCGAAAAAACTTCCTTTATCCGGAAAGCACGGGCGATTCCACCAGGATAACTTTTTACTCTAACGTAGTCAAGACCATTACTGATCAAACTGATCCGACTGCACCTTTAAAGGTACTTGGTCAATCAAGGACGAAACTTGCACTTGGATCATTAGGATCAACACTTTTTTCCCCATCAAGAGGCACAGCCGTTGATTCCTATCCATAGAACAATTACTATCCGAGATTTACTTCATCTATCGTAATAACAGAAATTGAGTCTTGATTTATGGATCCATCAGTCCAGCCTAACCCCATCCACAGTCCCATGGGTTAGCCAACCTCCCAACCACTGTAGTGATGGGATCCAATTAGGAATTTGGTTAGGTTTTGTCCCGGGTACCAGGGAAAAGAGTTCCTAGGCCCCCTAGCCGGAAGTTCATACAAACATAAAACTAGTCACACCACTTACACACCCAATATGAAATTGCCCTTTTTCTCAGCATCAATTAACTTTCAAACAATCCTTTAGTGAAACCATTATGTCACTGATGACAATCCTCAAAGTCTCTGGTTGAATCCTTATTTCCCATCATTCATTCATCGGTGTACTTATGGCATCATTGGCAACCAGAACACTCACCACCTGTTCACTCAGGGGCCTTTTCCATAGTTCCTAGCTCATAGTAACCGGCAATATATTCATATAATAGAATGGAATCTCCGTGGAAGATCAGCAAGATCAACCCACAGATCCATATAAAAGAGCCTGTAAGGTTCCCCCCTTCCACAAATGGGGGAAACGCTTAAGATAGTCCACTAAGTCTTATCTTAGAGAAAATTTCCTACTCATCGACACCTTGACCATACAGAGATTCAAGGATACGATTCATAGGTAAGACCTAGTTCTATCCCGCAGGGAGAGCGTGGTCTTCTAAAAATCATATCACCCATAGGGTAATTGATCATAATTTGGGCAACTACTAGTCTTGATTCCTAGAGACAACGCTTTTTTCCTCATCCATGCAAGGCACAGCCGTTGGCCTAGTCTTCTAGAATAGAATTGCTCAAGAACCTGTTTATCTAACGTAGGGCTTTCACTTAATATGTTGGAAAGCTACTCGACTAATCGGGTCCACCCGTCCGTAGGATGGTGCCGTCGGGGCATTCCATCCTCCCACTTTCCACCCTACTCACGCGTCAATTTGTTTTCTAATTAATCCTACCACACTGTTTGACATAAACAAACATGTTCCTTAATTAAGGCCCTTTCACAAGGTTTATTAAAACAGCCCTTGCCTTTTTCCACAATACAATAATGCCAAAGATAAGATTTATAAAAACAAAGTTTAAACATGAATCAATTTCATACAAGCCAAACTGGCTCTCTTATTCTTTTCCGTTATACCGCCGATGATCTAGAATTCGGCCTTCCAGCCTCCACATGCTGGGCAAAACCCTACGGGACCATACACCTCATCGTCGGCCGCTGGCGAGGACTCAAGCCGGCCTGTCGCCCTCTCAGGCTCCATCGCTCGATCCTCCCGCCCCTCAGAGGGATGTCTGCGCACTAGGGTGGGCTAATTCACCGCACTAGCCTGGGCCCTCAGAACTAGGCAGCATCATCACAATCACTTGCCTCAATCGGCAAACCTCATTCTCCCAATGGTATGAGGGATACCATGGGCCAACTCCAAGCCTTACTAACGTCTCCGCCGTCCGGCTATACAAGCACAAGAACGGGGCAGCGTCAAGGCAGGGAGAGTTGTACCTGTATCTTAATTTAACCAAGATAACAATCCATTTACTCACTAAACCATAGGACTACAATCCATGTTACTTTCTTAAGAAAACAATCCTTTTCTCACACAGATTTTAGCATTTCAACTTGAGATTGCGATAAGACATTCTTTATTAAGGCATATGCTGTTGTTTAAAAGAATACAAACTTTAAATGGTAAATCAATCAAATAGATCACTGTAACAATCAATAGAGAAGCCGGGGCCATACCTCAACCCCTAAGAATGATATATAATTGAAAAACAAAATATGTATATACCTCATAGAAATTTGTCGTTTATCGTTGCCTTTGCTCGTTATTAATAACAAGAGCTTTAGAATATAGAGTCTTCTAATACCTTCTCTTATGATTGAAATCATCCAATCATCTCCAAGCTTTATCTCCTCTTACTCATACTGTGACTCTTCTCTCTTTCTAAGATCTATGGCAAAATAGCCTTCTCTTACAGGGCTACGGCATACTATTCTTTCTCTAAAAGAAAAGCTATGGAGTTTTGGTCTCTTCCTCCGAAAGACTATAGCAATCTAAGCTTCTTTTCTGAGACATTAGATAAGAATGAAGGGATATATGCATCTCAAGCTCTAGGATTACCTTGAGGCTACTTGCTGTCTTCTCACAGTTTTCTCTATGTAGAGACCCTGACAGAAACAGCAAACTGTTTTGGCCATAACTCTCTGATAAAAACTCAGAATATGGTCATGTAACCAGTCAAAAGGACGGGAAGGCATCTGGTCTACAAGCTATTGCAGGCAGAATAGGCAAAAACGTCTGTATATAGCCACAAACGCACCATCTTTGGAAACGCGTTGTTTTTCCACATTTTTAGTATGCATGGACTCTAAATGTGTAAAAGTACTCTAAATATGACCTCTTATGACCTAAACTCGAAATTCTATTTTTGGGGATACTTATCTCTTAATAGAACTATTCTTATGTTCTTATTTCTTTTAGGATTTTTGAAGCTAATATTTTTATTCTAGTCTTATTGTCTCACTCTTTCTAATTACACTCTCTTTTTTTATTGAAATCTATATTAAAAGAGACACATACATACATGGCTTGGGAGGGACGTTACAATCTCCCCCACTTAAAAGATTCGAGATGTCCTCATCTCGCGAGCTAGGGTAGTAACTAAGTAAATCCTCCTGTCTCTTTCAAAGCGGTGTCCCCACACTAGGTAAAAATCCTCTTTTATCTAAACATTGTTCTTAAAGAGTCTTTTATTTCATGTGCTTGGCTTGTTTTGTTGTGCCTCCAAAAGGTCTTTATTATTCTAAAGTTAATTAGCCTTATTATCCTAATTTCATGCATCCATATACCTCTCATATGATATGAGCCTTTGAAATCCTTATTCTATACCTCCATGTAATATGGTACTTAATAAATTATCATAGAAAAACGTAAGGAAATCAATCTATTACGCAATCTAACCTATGATAGCAATTTCATAATCTTAGTATCGTCTTGTAGAATACCTCTATTCATCATGTACACTACTTCACATGAATCTTGCACCAATCCTCTTCTATTTACTCACAGAAATACTTGTTGAATTCGGTTAACTTTAACCCTACTATCCCTATTTCTTGACCTAATTTTTGCTCTAGCTCATGATTCCTTGTAGCCAAGGGTGGGCTTGACGTTCCTCTTGAATTAGGGGACCTCTTCTTGATTAACATGGAAGGACTCATGTTCTTCTCGACACTTTCTATATATATATAAACTTTATCACAGTCTCTGGCTATAATTATGGCTTCTGAAATAGAGAATGGTTTTACATTCTTGATGAGGTTATTCAAAGGTAGATTAAGCTTCCAAATGAATCGATGGAGAAGAGTTACCTCATCCATCTCTGGAGCAAATCGGAGAAGTTTAACAAAAGTTTGGTGGTATTCTTTTAGGGTCTTTCCTTCTTGGGTTAGCTCTAAAAATTCGTTCATTTTATCCTCTCGAAATCCTAGAGGACAAAACCTTTCACGAAGGTGTACTTTCATGGCATCTCATAACTGATTCTAGCTCCAGTGGTTAGATTGACAACAATGCTTCTAACTTTTTAGCTCCAATGGTTAGATTGACAACAATGCTTCTAACTAATTTGGCATTTCTTATGATTTTTAGACACGAGCAAGGGTGAGCTTGCTTCTTTCATTGTATCCATTAAAAGTTCAAAACTATCAAATACTTATCATAGCACCACATCTAAAGGCACTCTGGATTAATATATGTGAGATCTTCGTTTTTTTGAGAATTACACATCTGGTGCCTTGGGATTGACACATCTGTGCCTTGGGATTGACACATCCAAAGATTATCAGGATTGACACATTTAAGATGATTGGTTTTCTGAAAATTACACATCTAGTATCTTGGGATTAACACATCTAAGAGCATGATTCTCTAGGAATTACACATCGAGACCCATGTTTGTCTGAGACGGGTTCAAAATCTTGGATGATTGTCCTAGTGTACAATATCGAATGGATGGCATTCACACGTCAACTATTCAAATCTTAATGGAGTTGCAATCTTAATAATTTATAATATGCAAGTTAATGAGATATATCCTGAAAATTTCTCTAAACAAGTTTCGGTCTATCCTTCTAGTCATTCAGTCTCTCACTAGTTTCTTAATTTGATCACCCTATGTTTTTTTCTCACAAAAGGTTTTCTCCCCAATCTTATTTCTCAAATTTATTGTACAAATATCTTGCGTGTGCACCCCCAAGATACAAGCATAATTTCATAGGATGATTGTCTCAACATGTGAGGATATTCGAATCACTTCTATGGCCAGTAGAGATGATTGATTCGTCCTCATATGATAAACAATCACTTGTTTTAATCCCTTGATAGTTAACCTTTGAAAAATAAATCCTAGGAACTAAGATCGGCTCTGATACCACTTGTAAGGTTCTCCCCTTCCACAAATGGGGGAAACGCTTAAGATAGTCTACTAAGTCTTATCTTAGAGAAAATTTCCTACTCATCGACACCTTGACCATACAGAGATTCAAGGATACGATTCATAGGTAAGACCTAGTTTTATCCCGCAGGGGGAGCGTGGTCTTCTAAAAATCAAATCACCCATAGGGTAATTGATCATAATTTGGGCAACTACTAGTCTTGATTCCTAGAGACAACGCTTTTTTCCTCATCCATGCAAGGCACAGCCGTTGGCCTAGTCTTCTAGAATAGAATTGCTCGAGAACCTGTTTATCTAACGTAGGGCTTTCACTTAATATGTTGGAAAGCTACCCGACTAATCGGGTCCACCCGTCCGTAGGATGGTGCCGTCGGGGCATTCCATCCTCCCACTTTCCACCCTACTCACGCGTCAATTTGTTTTCTAATTAATCCTACCACACTGTTTGACATAAACAAACATGTTCCTTAATTAAGGCCCTTTCACAAGGTTTATTAAAACAGCCCTTGCCTTTTTCCACAATACAATAATGCCAAAGATAAGATTTATAAAAACAAAGTTTAAACATGAATCAATTTCATACAAGCCAAACTGGCTCTCTTATTCTTTTCCGTTATACCGCCGATGATCTAGAATTCGGCCTTCCAGCCTCCACATGCTGGGCAAAACCCTACGGGACCATACACCTCATCGTCGGCCGCTGGCGAGGACTCAAGCCGGCCTGTCGCCCTCTCAGGCTCCATCGCTCGATCCTCCCGCCCCTCAGAGGGATGTCTGCGCACTAGGGTGGGCTAATTCACCGCACTAGCCTGGGCCCTCAGAACTAGGCAGCATCATCACAATCACTTGCCTCAATCGGCAAACCTCATTCTCCCAATGGTATGAGGGATACCATGGGCCAACTCCAAGCCTTACTAACGTCTCCGCCGTCCGGCTATACAAGCACAAGAACGGGGCAGCGTCAAGGCAGGGAGAGTTGTACCTGTATCTTAATTTAACCAAGATAACAATCCATTTACTCACTAAACCATAGGACTACAATCCATGTTACTTTCTTAAGAAAACAATCCTTTTCTCACACAGATTTTAGCATTTCAACTTGAGATTGCGATAAGACATTCTTTATTAAGGCATATGCTGTTGTTTAAAAGAATACAAACTTTAAATGGTAAATCAATCAAATAGATCACTGTAACAATCAATAGAGAAGCCGGGGCCATACCTCAACCCCTAAGAATGATATATAATTGAAAAACAAAATATGTATATACCTCATAGAAATTTGTCGTTTATCGTTGCCTTTGCTCGTTATTAATAACAAGAGCTTTAGAATATAGAGTCTTCTAATACCTTCTCTTATGATTGAAATCATCCAATCATCTCCAAGCTTTATCTCCTCTTACTCATACTGTGACTCTTCTCTCTTTCTAAGATCTATGGCAAAATAGCCTTCTCTTACAGGGCTACGGCATACTATTCTTTCTCTAAAAGAAAAGCTATGGAGTTTTGGTCTCTTCCTCCGAAAGACTATAGCAATCTAAGCTTCTTTTCTGAGACATTAGATAAGAATGAAGGGATATATGCATCTCAAGCTCTAGGATTACCTTGAGGCTACTTGCTGTCTTCTCACAGTTTTCTCTATGTAGAGACCCTGACAGAAACAGCAAACTGTTTCGGCCATAACTCTCTGATAAAAACTCAGAATATGGTCATGTAACCAGTCAAAAGAACGGGAAGGCATCTGATCTACAAGCTATCGCGGGCAGAATAGGCAAAAACGTCTGTATATAGCCACAAACGCACCATATTTGGAAACGCGTTGTTTTTTCATATTTTTAGTATGCATGGACTCTAAATGTGTAAAAGTACTCTAAATATGACCTCTTATGACCTAAACTCGAAATTCTATTTTTGGGGATACTTATCTCTTAATAGAACTATTCTTATGTTCTTATTTCTTTTAGGATTTTTGAAGCTAATATTTTTATTCTAACACTTTTCTAATGTTTCTAGTCTTATTGTCTCACTCTTTCTAATTACACTCTCTTTTTTTATTGAAATCTATATTAAAAGAGACACATACATACATGGCTTGGGAGGGACGTTACAGAGCCATGGACTCATCCGTTGAGGACCAGCAAGGTCAATCAACCAGATCCATGCCCGGTTTCAGAAAACAACTCTTACTCCTTGTTCCAATATCTTCCACGACGCACGTGTGGGTATCTTCGGCGACCCAGAGCCCGAGCACCGTATGGTTAGCACCCTCTAGGATCCTTCGCAGGTGACCTAGCGCTTCACTCATAGGCCGCTTCCTTGGTCCCTAATCCACCGTACCGGAAGCTCACCATTTAAATCGCTGGTCAAGACCTCGGCCGACCTTGCTACACGAGACGTCCTCCATTGACTCTCCGTCTCAGCAGTTGCAACTTTATTAGTTCGGTCTTCATGACCTTAATCCTCAAGACGGTCAAAATGCTTCCCCAGCATTCTTGACATAAAACAGTCATTTACAAACAGTCACAAAATACAGTTTCTATAACCAACTCTCGTCTTTCCACATTATCCACTCTCGGACCACATTACTTATTTCCTATTACATTCAATGTGTACTCATTCTCATCCATTCACTCATATAGACTACACATTATTTCACATACACATTCACATTCATTATTCTACATACATATCCATGTTCGTACGTCCACATCATACATCCAATTTCACATTCATACATACGCATCTACATGCATACATCTATTTTCACATCCTCATTCATACATCCACATTATACATACATCCAATTTCACATTCATACATACGCATCTACATGCATACATCTGTTTTCACATCCTCATTCATACATCCACATTCACATACATACATCTACATCCGAATCTACATCCATACATCCACATCCACATCTTCATTCACATTCACATCCATACATCCACATCTACATACATACATCCATTTTTACATCCTCATTCATACATCCACATCCACATACATACATACATTCGTATCTACATCCATACATCCACATCCACATCTTCATTCACATTCACATCCATACATCCACATCTACATACATACATCCATTTTCACATCCTCATTCATACATCCACATCCACATACATACATACATCCGTATCTACATCCATGCATCCACATCCACATCTTCATTCACATTCACATCCATACATCCACATCTACATACATACATCCATTTTCACATCCTCATTCAAAAATCAATCTTTTATACATCTTCTTATGCATAAATTCATTTTAAATGAAAATGACACTTTTGAATTAAAATTCCATCTCTTATGCATCTTCCTATGCATAAACTCAATTTAGACGAGAATTGACACTTTTGAATTAAAAATCCATCTTTTATGCATCTTCCTATGCATAAATTCAATTTGGATGAGAATAACACTTTTGAATTGAAATTCCATTCTTTTATGCATCTTCCTATGCATAAATTCAATTTAGATGAGAATGACACTTTGAATTTAAAAATCAATCTTTTATGCATCTTCTTATGCATAAATTCAATTTGGTAGGAATTACACTTTTAGAATAAAAGAATTTCTCTTATGCATCTAAGTTATGCATAAAATCCATTTATGATGAAAATCACACTTTTAGTATAAAAAGAATATCTTTTATGCATACCTCTATACATGAAATCCGATATGATAAAAGTAACACTTTTACAATAAAATAATCAACTTTTATACATATCTCTATGCATGAAATTCAATTATGATAAAAGTCACACTTTTATAATAAAATAATCAACTTTTATGCATACCTCTATGCATGAAATCCAAATATGCATACCTCTATGCATGAAATCCAAATATGATAAAGTCACACTTTTATAATAAAATAATCAACTTTTATGCATACCTCTATGCATGAAATCCAAATATGATAAAAGTCACACTCTTATAATAAAATAATCAACTTTTATGCATACCTCTATGCATGAAATCCAAATATGATAAAAGTAACACTTTTATAATAAAATAATCAACTTTTATGCATTCCTCTATGCATGAAATTCAAATATGATAAAAGAAACACTTTTATATTAAAATAATAATTCTTTTATGCATACCTCTATGTATGAAATCTAAATATGATAAAAGAAACACTTTTATATTAAAATAATAATTCTTTTATGCATACCTCTATGCATGAAATCCAAATATGATAAAAGTAACACTTTTACAATAAAATAATCATCAATTATGCATAACATAAAAATCAATTTCTCTATGATTACAATAAAATTCTTTCAATTAATCTAGGATGATAATTCCTAGAATATGGTAGGAAGTTCTCTTTTCATGCTTTGAATAAAACTATTTTATGTGTAATTTTTATAAAATTTTTGCCTTCAAAGGACTCATGTTCTATTTATAGGAGAGGGAAGCTCTAACCAAAGCTAACTGAATTCTAGAATTTTCCAAATTCAGTTTGGTTGAATTTGGACTAGATTTGAATCTAGTTTGGTTACTTTTTGATTCGGTTTGGTTCCATTTTGATTTGGTTTGGTTCAAGAGAGAGGAGAGATAAAAATATCACATTATTTTTGAGTTTAAAACTCACTCAAGCATGTGAAATATGCACCTCCTTTAAAGAACTCCCCTTCCTTACATATGTGTCAAAATGGAATCATTATACCCAAAATATCTCATATTTTTAATATTGCTCATAGTTTTTTTACTAATAAACCTTGTATATTTTCAACTCTTCATCTTGTGTGAGTATTTACTCATTTTTGGATACCCAAAATATCTCATATTTTTAATATTGCTCATAGTTTTTAATATTAAAAATATCTCATATTTTTAATATTGCTCATAGTTTTTTTACTAATAAACCTTGTACATTTTCAACTCTTCATCTTGTGTGAGCATTTACTCATTTTTGGATACCCAAAATATCTCATATTTTTAATATTTCTCATAGTTTTTTACTAATAAACCTTGTACATTTTCAACTCTTCATCTTATGTGAGCATTTACTCATTTTTGGATACCCAAAATATCTCATATTTTTAATATTCCTCATAGTTTTTTACTAATAAACCTTGTACATTTTCAACTCTTCATCTTATATGAGCATTTACTCATTTTTCGATACCCAAAATATCTCATATTTTTTTATATTACTCATAGTTTCTTACTAATAAACCTTGTACATAGTCAACTCTTCATCTTATGTGAGCATTTACTCATTTTTGGGTATCGTCTTTTACAAAATTGGATTTATCTCCTCCCTACATATGGATTGATGCTATTGGCCCATAGGAACCTTAATTGGACCATAATCCAAAAATTTCTGAAAATCTAGACCCTTAGGCTAAGGTCCTTCATACTCATTTCCAATTAATTCCAATTGCACATTGGAAAGTTCTTTTTGAATTTCTGTTTCAGGGGAACTTATTTTAATAAGATGAGAAATTTTTCTATCTACAAATATTCAAAATCTAAATATTCTCTCTCTAGAATATTCTCTCTCTCTAAGTCAAAACAGTTAGAAACAAGGTCTTTTATATTTCTGAAGAGGGGATTGATTTACAGGGAAAGATGCTGGACATTTTGAGAGGCTGGGGAGGAATCTTACATTCTCTCCCACTTGAAAAACGCGAGATGTCCTCATCTCGCAAACTTGGGATAATTTCGCAAGATGCACGAACATGAGACTTAGAGAAAAATTTAATTAAGATTAACCACCAAATAAAAAAGTCTCAAAGAGAGTAAGGATCAAGACAAGAACAAGATTTAAACTTTATTCATTCTTGGAACATATACAGTAAAGATAGAAGAACTCTTTACACTTCCATAAGTCCGTCCATCATATGATCACAAAAGCAGCACTTCACAAGCTGCGCACGTATAAGGTAACTCATCTATGGGAATAATTCTGTTGGTTATTGCCACACCTATCTCAGTGGTATGAGGTGATCTAACAAAAGGAACTCTGAGAGGCAAGCCAAAAACGGGGTAAAGGCATATCTTCTGATGAGGAAGAAAACACACGAGTAAGAAGACCCGCTCAGAAAACCCAAGATCTTGATCTCATGACGCAGTAGTATCGGGGACCCAAACCCAAAGCTTCAATAACCATGGCCAAGCGGACATTGTTACGAAAGTGCTGCTGACCCCAGGGTGTTACCCTAGTTATGTCTTGATAGGTCTGCCATTTGGTCTGAGCTACAGAAGTTCCTAGGTGAGGAAAAAGTGAGCGCTCATACTGTTCTATAAAATCTTTCTTCACAGACTCGCTTGCTTCTTGAAGGTGAGAAATCATCATGGATAAAACTAATTCCTGTTGCCAAGCCATGAAGGAGATTAAGAAGAAGGGAGATCGATAGAAGTAAGATTACTGTGAGCCACAGGTAAAAGTTACGACTTATATAAAGGAAGGAACTAGCGTAACTTAGAAGCCAACGGTATCTTGCCACTGAAGTTTTACCGTCTTTCCATGATTTGGGTTTGGCACATATTTCTATGAAATACATTAAGAACTTTGAGATGAGGAGGTAAAAGAAGCTTGTAGGCTAAGTCACCTACTTTCATTGAATTCAGATATAAGGCTCACAATATCTGGGGGATAACTTCTTATACTCCCCAAGAGATAAAGAACTTCTTTTGGGCCGTACTCGAATGAAAACCCAAACCTTGGTATCCAAAACACCGATTTTTACTTCTGAACTCATTGTTCTAAATCCTTAAAACAAGCGTGACTCTTGAGAAGTATTCTAGGGAGAGGGTCTTCCTTTTTTAAACAGAATCTTTCTTTTATTTTAGAGAGGAAATAATTATAAGATCAAAAAGGGAGATTCTTACTCCTGTATACCTCGAAGGCTGGGGAGAAATCTTACATTCTACCCCACTTAAAAAAGTGCGAGATGTCCTCATCTCGCAAGGTAGAGGACAAGTCTTTTTCTTAAGATCCAATCTTATTCTGGGGTTCCTTATATTCGGGTCAACCCAACAGAATACTGGGATAAATATCCCTTAGAACTCATCATTAAATAACAATTCATTCAGATCATATCATTCATATCTTTAACATGATAATGGTCCATTAGACCGAAAAATTTCCTTCTGAACATTTCTCCACGGGAATTTCAGTCAAGTAAGTTCTCAATTTGTCATCCCTTAACTTGATCTAACAGTCAAGTGTTAACAGTAGCAATTTGACAGCACAATCCACTAATCTCATAGTGATTTGCTGAAATCATTATCATCATTTATCATCACAGGGACTCATCCCATTCATCCTCATTGTAGTTTTGCTCAGGTTATTATATTTCAACTAAATTTCCGAAATCATCATTTTTCAATCAGAATCCAAATCAAATTATCAGTTCTCAAACAAAATTAAAATCATATCAACCACATTCGAAATCATCATCTGGATAGCATTAACGCTTATAATTTCAAGTCTTGGATTTACTCGTATATACTGCCGATAAAGAGCTACAGTTATACCCTCGGTATATACGGGTCATCATAATACTTGGAACTATAAGGTAAATACCATCATGTCTAGGCCTCAAGCAAGTCAGGGTTCCATACAATTGCGGTACTTCCATTTGCAGACCCAATTACTAATTTATGAATTTACAGATTGAATATCAATTTGTCTGAATTATATCACACAATTACAACCTTTTTGTGTTTCTTGATAAATTTTTGACATATTTGTCTTCTCAGTTGATCTTTAATCGCTCTGATACCAACTGTGAGATCCCTGTTTCCACTGCGCAACGGATTCGGGGTGCTAGCAGCGGAAGTAGCCTTTCTTGCGCGGGCCAGGGTCCCACACTCGGGGCCTCGTCCACGGATATCCGGACAAAAGACTAATCCGTCGATTTTTCCAAAACCGAACCCGGAAAAACTTCCTTTATCCGGAAAGCACGGGCGATTCCACCAGGATAACTTTTTACTCTAACGTAGTCAAGACCATTACTGATCAAACTGATCCGACTGCACCTTTAAAGGTACTTGGTCAATCAAGGACGAAACTTGCACTTGGATCATTAGGATCAACACTTTTTTTCCCATCAAGAGGCACAGCCGTTGATTCCTATCCATAGAACAATTACTATCCGGGATTTACTTCATCTATCGTAATAACAGAAATTGAGTCTTGATTTACGGATCCATCAGTCCAGCCTAACCCCATCCAGTCCCATGGGTTAGCCAACCTCCCAACCACTATAGTGATGGGATCCAATTAGGAATTTGGTTAGGTTTTGTCCCGGGTACCAGGGAAAAGAGTTCCTAGGCCCCCTAGCCGGAAGTTCATACAAACATAAAACTAGTCACACCACTTACACACCCAATATGAAATTGCCCTTTTTCTCAGCATCAATTAACTTTCAAACAATCCTTTAGTGAAACCATTATGTCACTGATGACAATCCTCAAAGTCTCTGGTTGAATCCTTATTTCCCGTCATTCATTCATCGGTGTACTTATGGCATCATTGGCAACCAGAACGCTCACCACCTGTTCACTCAGGGGCCTTTTCCATAGTTCCTAGCTCATAGTAACCGGCAATATATTCATATAATCGAATGGAATCTCCGTGGAAGATCAGCAAGATCAACCCACAGATCCATATAAAAGAGCCATGGACTCATCCGTTGAGGACCAGCAAGGTCAATCAACCAGATCCATGCCCGGTTTCAGAAAACAACTCTTACTCCTTGTTCCAATATCTTCCACGACACACGTGTGGGTATCTTCGGCGACCCAGAGCCCGAGCACCGTATGGTCAGCACCCTCTAGGATCCTTCGCAGGTGACCTAGCGCTTCACTCATAGGCCGCTTCCTTAGTCCCTAATCCACCGTACTAGAAGCTCACCATTTAAATCGAACCGAGGCTGGTCAAGACCTCGGCCGACCTTGCTACACGAGACGTCCTCCATTGACTCTCCGTCAGCAGTTGCAACTTTATCAGTTCGGTCTTCATGACCTTAATCCTCAAGACGGTCAAAATGCTTCCCCAGCATTCTTGACATAAAACAGTCATTTACAAACAGTCACAAAATACAGTTTCTATAACGAACTCTCGTCTTTCCACATTATCCACTCTCGGACCACATTACTTATTCCCTATTACATTCAATGTGTACTCATTCTCATCCATTCACTCATATAGACTACACATTATTTCACATACACATTCACATTCATTATTCTACATACATATCCATGTTCGTACGTCCACATCATACATCCAATTTCACATTCATACATACGCATCTACATGCATACATCTATTTTCACATCCTCAATCATACATCCACATTATACATACATCTGTTTTCACATCCTCATTCATACATCCACATTATACATACATCCAATTTTACATTCATACATACGCATCTACATGCATACATCTGTTTTCACATCCTCATTCATACATCCACATTCACATACATACATCTACATCCGAATCTACATCCATACATCCACATCCACATCTTCATTCACATTCACATCCATACATCCACATCTACATACATACATCCATTTTCACATCCTCATTCATACATCCACATCCACATACATACATACATCCGTATCTACATCCATACATCCACATCCACATCTTCATTCACATTCACATCCATATATCCACATCTACATACATACATCCATTTTCACATCCTCATTCATACATCCACATCCACATACATACATACATCCGTATCTACATCCATACATCCACATCCACATCTTCATTCACATTCACATCCATACATCCACATCTACATACATACATCCATTTTCACATCCTCATTCAAAAATCAATCTTTTATGCATCTTCCTATGCATAAATTCATTTTAAATGAAAATGACACTTTTGAATTAAAATTCCATCTCTTATGCATCTTCCTATGCATAAACTCAATTTAGACGAGAATTGACACTTTTGAATTAAAAATCCATCTTTTATGCATCTTCCTATGCATAAATTCAATTTGGATAAGAATAACACTTTTGAATTGAAATTCCATTCTTTTATGCATCTTCCTATGCATAAATTCAATTTAGATGAGAATGACACTTTGAATTTAAAAATCAATCTTTTATGCATCTTCTTATGCATAAATTCAATTTGGTAGGAATTACACTTTTAGAATAAAAGAATTTCTCTTATGCATCTAAGTTATGCATAAAATCCATTTATGATGAAAATCACACTTTTAGTATAAAAAGAATATCTTTTATGCATACCTCTATACATGAAATCCGATATGATAAAAGTAACACTTTTATAATAAAATAATCAACTTTTATGCATATCTCTATGCATGAAATTCAATTATGATAAAAGTCACACTTTTATAATAAAATAATCAACTTTTATGCATACCTCTATGCATGAAATCCAAATATGCATACCTCTATGCATGAAATCCAAATATGATAAAGTCACACTTTTATAATAAAATAATCAACTTTTATGCATACCTCTATGCATGAAATCCAAATATGATAAAAGTCACACTCTTATAATAAAATAATCAACTTTTATGCATACCTCTATGCATGAAATCCAAATATGATAAAAGTCACACTTTTATAATAAAATAATCAACTTTTATGCATACCTCTACGCATGAAATCCAATATGATAAAAGTCACACTTTTATAATAAAATAATCAACTTTTATGCATACCTCTATGCATGAAATCCAAATATGATAAAAGTCATACTTTTATAATAAAATAATCAACTTTTATGCATACCTCTATGCATGAAATCCAAATATGATAAAAGTCACACTTTTATAATAAAATAATCAACTTTTATGCATACCTCTATGCATGAAATCCAAATATGATAAAAGTAACACTTTTATAATAAAATAATCAACTTTTGTGCATTTCTCTATGCATGAAATTTAAATATGATAAAAGAAACACTTTTATATTAAAATAATAATTCTTTTATGCATACCTCTATGTATGAAATCCAAATATGATAAAAGAAACACTTTTATATTAAAATAATAATTCTTTTATGCATACCTCTATGCATGAAATCCAAATATGATAAAAGTAACACTTTTACAATAAAATAATCATCAATTATGCATAACATAAAAATCAATTTCTCTATGATTACAATAAAATTCTTTCAATTAATCTAGGATGATAATTCCTAGAATATGGTAGGAAGTTCTCTTTTCATGCTTTGAATAAAACTATTTTATGTGTAATTTTTATAAAAATTTTAACATAGCTCCGCTACTATGACTGATAAATCTCAATTTATTTTGAAGGATAAAGCTTATCATTAAAGAAATGATTAGAATGATCCCTAATTGGATCATTAACCCAATAATGGGTTGAATCATCAATATTCATGAATTACATAAACTAAAAGCATAGAAAAAAGCTATTAATTTGACCTCAAGCATAGATTAATCTTGAATTAAGGAAAAGCTTTATGAAAAGCTTCATTTGGATTGAGAATGGGTCATGAGTATGACCATTTCTTGAGTGAGAGAGAGAAATTACATAAAAACCATTAGAATTAAGCATAAATGGAAATTTATGTAATTCTTAACTATCATTAATCAATTAACTTCAATAGCATTCATCAAATTATATAACTCTTCACTACCATTCATCAATTAACTTCAATAGCATTCAAAAACCATTCCAATTAAGCTTCTCAAGCTTGAGAGGGGTTGAGAAGAGAGAAACATTGAGAAATTATAGAAAATGATCAAAATTCACTAATTACCTTACAAATTGCTTGATTCTTTGTTCACGGTAGAGGCCCCCAACCAATCAATTGGTTAAGTATGTTGATGGAGCCACCAATGGGGATTGAAGAAAGAGGGAAGCTCCAATTTCTTCAATTTGGAGAGAATTTTAGAGAATAGTATAAACTAGCATTATTTCAGCATAACTCTAGTAATGCAGCTTCACTAGTAGGAGCCATGCACCACTTCTCACACATTGCTTTGTGCTCACCTTGAGATGTGACACACACATACTTTGTTGTGTGGAAAAACATGCCCTACTCTCAATGAAAGAGGCAAGACCTCTCCCTATCTGTCAGGACATTATTTTTACCACCGATGATGAACACATGTCGAACTGCATTCCAGTTAGCATGCGCCTCATGTGCCATGAAACCAAAGAATTCCACCCTTTCACAACCATGGTTTTCCATCACCTCATTGATGCACTGCCAAAACAGACATTGGGCCTCCATATCCTCCTCTTTCATTTCACATGTCACAATTGTTAGAAGATCCTGTATGCTGGGTGAAAACTTAAGTCATTTACGATGTAACACAATTGAAATCCTTTGACCACATTTATAATATGCTACCTTGGGTCGTACTACACATGGCAAGCCATGGCCACCCAATCTGATGTTTGTTATGTGTGGTCGAATGGTATCCATGCATGTCGAAGGTCCCTAGAGGTGGTCAGTGACATTCAATTCCGAACCAAATCCAACCTAGAAGTAGGTCTAATGGTGGACATCTTGAAAACAAAGCAATTCTCACCTATGGACTCTTGTCCTGGGAACCTGCTTTTGTAGAAAAACTTGTAAGTGCACTCTAATTTTAGCTTCAAAAGTACATTCTCTCCTAGAAGGCCCATGTTGGGTTGTAGTTATTGACCTATGGAATCTAATAATAAAATTGTTCAGATTTCACACTTTACTAATCTAGATATTTATAACTCATTTACAAAAAGATAACTATCCAACTAAACTAATTTACCAACTGTCTTCCACCAATGGTCCCATCTCCTCTGCAATGTTGATGAACTCTTGTTCCTCCAATGAAATGTGAGGAACCACCTTCTTGCACTAGCATTGCCATTATGATTTCTTTTGCCACACACATTTGCACCTTTCTTGCCCCGACATTACAATTTAATCCTAACACCCAACCAGGACACCAACTCTCAAACCCTCTCACTCTCTAATTGTCTAACTCTCTTAAGGCCTCTAACTCTTAAACCCTTTCACTCTCAAATCCTCTAACTCCCAAATAAGATATATATATATATATATATGGTAGCACATAGAAGCTTGAAGAAGAGAAGAAAGGGGGAGCTGCCGTTTGGCAGCTCTGAACCTCTCACTAACTCTCTCTCTCTTTTTTTCTAATTCTATGACTTTCTAACTCTCATTCTCTGTAACTCTTTTTCTTTCTCTATGACTCATTCTCCCTCTCTCTCTCTCTCTCTCTCTCTCTCTCTCTCTCTCTCACACACACACACACACACACACACTTATACTCCCTCTCTCTAACTCTCTCACTTTATTACTCTCTCTCTAACTCTCTTTCTAGCTCGCTCTCTTTCTCTAACTCTCTCTCTCTCTCTCTCTCTCTCTCTCTCTCTCTCTCTCTCTCTCTCTCTCTCTCTCTCTAACAGTAGTACTGAGCCTCTAGCAGTAGTGCTCCATCCATCACACCCCCCACTAGCTCAGTACTTCCATAGTTTATTTCATGTTCATTTTGTCCTCTTTTTTTTTTGGACATCCAGAAGACATTGACAGTTGTACATTGATTTATCTCATAGGTTGAGTTCGGCCTCTACTAAACGTTAATACAGCTTTCTTAATACAGCTTTCTTTCTTTCTTTCTTTCTTTCTAACTCACTCGTTTTCCCTGAATCTCTCTCTCTCTCTCTCTCTCTCTCTCTCTCAATAACTCTCTCTACCTCTCTCTCTATTACTCTCTCTAACATTCTTTAACTCTCTCTCTCTCTCTCTAACTCTGTCTAACTCTCTCTCTCTCTCTCTCTCTCTCAATAACTCTCTCTACCTCTCTCTCTATTACTCTCTCTAACATTCTTTAACTCTCTCTCTCTCTAACTCTGTCTAACTCTCTCTCTCTCTCTCTCTCTCTCTCTCTCTCTCTCTCTCTCTCTCTCTCTTTAAATCTCTATTTCTCTCGCTCTATCTAACTCTCTGTGTGTGTGTGTGTGTGTGTGTGTGTGTGTGTGTGTGTGTGAGAGAGAGAGAGAGAGAGAGAGAGAGAGAGAGAGAACCTAGAAGGGCCTAGATTGAGATTATGTAAGGGTCCAATATGTAAGTGTCTGGGTCTTCAAAGGTCAAAGGTCAGTATTATATAATATTACATTATTATGAAAGGGTAGAGAGGTGAAGATGAGCTTTAGAGGTGCATTTAGAAACATCATGAACATGAAAACCCAATCATACCAAAAAGAGATTCCAAAGTGTTAACAATTTATAACACATTCAAGAAATGGGAATTATGCCACCAAGGCTTCCATTTCTAAAGGCATGTGCCTTCTCCTGTCTTGAAAGAAGGTACATAAAGAAAAGCGCAATGGGCATGTGCCATGATCCACATTGTGAAAAGAGTCTATGTGTGGGGCTATACAAGGATGGAGAAAGGCATGCCATACATAGCTAGAAGGGGGAAAGGCATGACTATGACTATAGAGACAAGAGGGACATCTTTTCGAGGGGGCTTGAGGGGGAACAGTCACTTGGCATGACTATAACCACGTCAAATAAGAGGGACATCTTCTCAAGGGCTTGAGGGGGAACGGTCACTTGGCATGACTATGACTATAGAGACAAGAGGGACATCTTCTCGAGGGCTTGAGGGGGAACGGTCACTTGGCGTGACTATGACCACGTCAAACAAGAGGGAAATCTTCTCGAGGGCTTGACGGGGAACGGTCACTTGGCATGACTATGACCACGTCAAACAAGAGGGACATCTTCTCGAGGGCTTGAGGGGGAACGGTCACTTGGCATAACTATGACCATGTCAAACAAGAGGGACATCTTCTAGAGGGCTTGAGCCTTGGCATGTATGTCTCTCTCATGGCTCTCATGGGGGACGTCCCTACATAGATATATAGAAGGGGGAACGGTCACTTGGCATGATTATGACTATCAACAAGCGGGAGATCTTGCCTTGGCATCTAATTCTACCCGCGTTGGCTTGTAGACCAGATGCCTTCTGGTTCTTTTGACTGGTTATACAACCATATTCTGAGTTTTTATCAGAGTTATGGCCGAAACAATTTGCTGATTCTGTCAGGGTCTCTACATAGGAAAAACTGTAAGAAGGCAAGTAGTCTCAAGGTAATCCTAGAGCTTGAGAGTATATATCCTTTCATTCTTATCTAATATCTTAGAAGAGAAGGTTAGATTGCTATGGTCTTTCGGAGGAAGAGACCAAAACTCCATAGCTTTTCTTTTAGAGAAACAATAGTATGCCGTAGCCCTGTAAGAGAAGGCTATTTTGCCATAGACCTTAGAAAGAGAGAAGAGTCACAGTACGAGTAAGAGGAGATAAAGCTTGGGGATGATTGGATGATTTCAATCATAAGATAAGGTATTAGAAGACTCTATTCTCATATGTCAAGTTCTAAAGCTCTTGTTAACGAGCAAAGGCAACGATAAGCGATAAATTTCTATAAGGTATATACATATTTACAATGGTGCAAAGGCATGGATAAGGTAACGTCACCACACAAAGGCACACGTAGAGAGCTTGCTACTTCCATCAAAAGAGAGTGCCTGCTGCCTTGGAATCTGCGAGCACCATGGGACTAGAGTGGTTGTCTTCGGAGAATGCAGCAGTGGAGCGGCCCAATTGGTATGCCACCCGCTCGCGGAAGAGCACGCCGTTCTCTCGCTGCTCCAATGGTGCACGGAGAGTCTCGTGAATGGACGCCTCGATGGCCGCGTAGTAGCCTGCAGCGCTGCGGTACAGCTCGAATAGCATGTCGAGTTGCATGTCGTGCGAGAAGCTTCCAGCGAAGGCGGCGAGCACACTGCACACCGCTGCGGACACGCTCAGGTTATTGATGCCGAGCCCCATGCTGCTCAAGCCGTTTAGGACGGCGGCCGATGCAGCAAATATTGGCGCCACCACCGCCAGAGACTTGTTGACATTGACCAGATTCTGCGCCCAGCTGGTGTAAGTCTTGATATCGGAAGCGCGGAGCAGGTTGGCCACTTGCTCCAGATCGCTGTTGCCTTGTCCATCCCAGCCGTTGGATGCAGTGGTTCGGTCGTTGATGACGGGTATGGACGACTCCGTGTAACGACAGACGTCGGCGGGGCGCTACAAGCACAGGAGGGACCACTTTGGCGGGGAATTTCTCTAGGCCGCCGGGTGTGAGGGGCATGGCGTAAGCCTTGTCGAGAGCCTCGAGTCTGCGCGGAGAGTCCCGCAGCAGCGAGCGACGGGGTGTGTTGCCTGAGATGGGGGGCCACCTGCAGCGCGTAGTCCACGTCGTTGGCCAACTTGCGAAAGAGGCGGGCGGCGGTGCGCTGCTCCTCTGCCAGTTGCGACAGCTAGAACTGGTTGATGACGGCCATCATGGCCGCGCAGCCGGCATTGAGCAGCAGCGCCGGCAAGCTCAGGCTCAGGATGTGGGCCTGCCCGTCCAGGCCGCCCAGCACGCACGCCGTCATGATGGCCACGGTGAGCGTGCGCTAGAAGAGCTTGTTCCAGTTGTCGCGCTGCTGAGCCAAGATGGCGTGCAACTTGGCTCTGTCTCACCGGCCGCATTAGCCAGCAGCCGCAACTCCGCCACAAGGAAGGGATCCTCATGATCCTCCTTGGCTTTGCGTAGGCCCTTGTGGGTGTCCCAGAAACCAGGAGGGTCGGCCCTCATCGATGTATACAAGGGCCGCTGCGGCGAAGAAGTGGACGTAGTTCTCGCATGATGATTTTGCAGCAGCTCTTACTGGGCATACTTTGCTAGGTAGAAAAAATTACATGTGGCAACCAAGTGAATAAGCGCAGCTGGAAAAAACCAAAATGGAAAGTGTATAGGTGAACAAAGGAGGTGGGTAGCACAACTTTCTGGAAGGAGGCGAGGGGCGGCGACGAGCCTATGAAGGGGAATTGAGAGGATTTTCAAGAGGACATAAAAAGAGAAGCAAGAGAGTGAAGAGAGTGTGTGAAGTGACTTTAGTTGTTGGAGGTTTGAAGATTGGTTCCAAGATGATTGGTGCCCTTTGAGCTGGGATCCTAGTGTCCCCTAGTTCTAATCCTTATACATTTTCTTCTTGTGTGATTTCTAGTGCTGTAATAGAGGCCATCACCCAGCAACCTCACATGCTTTGGTGCCCCCACTAAGAGGACCAAAAAGCTCTTGCTTAGGACTTTAATCAACGGGTTGGAAACCACTTGTAGATCAACTCAAGACCGATTGGCTAATTTTGTATATGATGTTTTCAGAGGTAAGAGAGGGGAAGATTTCACTCAGTTCTTGAGGAGGGTTGAGTTGACAGCATTGAGAAACAATAGAGATGATGATGCATATAAAGCTCAAATGATAGGAGTACTTCTGGAGGGAGCGCGACCATGGAATGGTATGAAGATGTGTTAAGAGAGGAGCAGAGGGGTAATTGGGAGTACTTGAGAAATGCATTGAGAATAAAGTATGGGAAAAGTGAAAGTTTTGAGGAACTTTGGAACTCAGTAGTAGGCCGTACGAAGGGGAGGAAGAAGAGATTGTTTCTTGTTGATCTGAGGAGAGCTGATGAAGGAGAGAGAGAAAGAGAAGGCCTTGATTTTGTGTGGTGGACAATGCCGTTGGCCTGCTTTATAAGTCTAGGGACCTAATGAATGTCAATGTTGAATGAGCCTGGCATACCCAGTCCCATTAGAGAAAGTCTCTTGGAGTATGAACAAGTCACGTCACTGTTTAAACTTTGAAGAGTTGAAGCCTTAAATGAAAAGATGCAGGGGAGAAGATGGCTTGAGCTCTTGCAAGCACACACACACTCACAAAACCCTAAAAGAGAACACACAAGGTGAGAGGCTGAAAATCTTCTTCTTCTTCTTCACACAACACTCAACACACCATATACAAAGATAAGTGTACACACTATGAAAAGGTACTCAACCAAATACATACTAGGGTTCTCTATAGTATGAACCCAACTAAATGAGCTGGCACTATAACTATGCCAGTCTCTAGAATGGTTGTCACACAGCCTGTCATCGCACTGGCCGCATATCACCCATGATATCACCAACCAGTGTCCACCGCCTCACTAGATGAGCTCGATATCTCAACATTAAAAAACCATGATTCTCATTCTAATAGAGACACAAATTTTACTCGAGGAGTAGGTTAGTTTAATTTTTCTCCTTTACCTCTTGCCTAATAACACTATCCTCTACTGGTCATTACCTTGTAATGTAGGGCAAAGTCACTCAGGAGAAGAAGTGGATGGATTTATTTTTGACTGGCAAGGGTTCCCACCAAAAATCAAGTTTCTTGAGAAAAATAACATACACATTGTCATTTTAGTGTGCGTGTTTTAAAAAAAAATCATGAGTTTGTTTAAAAGAATCACCGATAAAAAGCATACAGATCATGCAAAATTGGGTAACATGACTATCAAGAAGAAAGCTTCTATGCAGTAGCTTGGTAGCATGGTATAAATGTGTCGTATGACATTTCTATGTGAGTATTATTGGTGTTGTAACATGTGCCCATTTCCTTTTTTAGTGTGACCATGTCAGCTTGAAGAATGCTTGCATTTTTTAAGTAAACACCTCTCTAGGCATTGTGAGAGGGATCCGGAGCAACGATCAAACATGATGCATGGATAAATGAAATATATATATGATGATGTATAGAGGATCCTAGGTGGAAAAAATGACATGTGGCAAAACCAAGTGAATAAGTGTAGGTGCAAAAAACCAAAATGGAAAGTGTATGGGTGAACAAAGGAAGCGAGCAACAAAACCTTCTGGAAGGAGGTGAGGTGGCAACGAGCCTATGAAGAGGAATTGAGAGGATTTTCAAGAGGACAGAAAAAAGGAGCACATAAGAGAGAAGCAAGAGAGCGAAGAGTGAGTGAAGAGAGTCTGTGAAGTGACTATAGTGAAGAGAGTGAAGAGAGTGTGTGAAGTGACTACAGTGAAGAGAGACTACCTATAGACGAAGGTCTTATAGTTTTCAAAGTTTGAAGAAGTAAAATTCAGTGCGACATAGGTGAAATTGGATAAGCCAGAGAAGAGGATGTGCAGTGGACCAGAGAATCAAATAGGAGGTAGTTTCCATTGATTTTTGTGTGGTGACTCTATTAGAGACATGGCTTAGTCCAATTTTTGTTCAATTATAGTTGCTGTCAGAGGTCAGATGAGTGTTGATTCACATCTATTTGGAAAGACCTAGAGTTTGTGGTTGCTAATTCATTGCAGTGTGAATTTGTGGGTGAAGATGATGCTTAGGGAGAGTAGTTGTTGGGGTCTACCAATGAAGGATCCTCAAGTTTTGGTGTGTTCTTTTGATATATTTGAACCCATGTCGCAGGGGTGTTGAGACAAAACTATGTCTTTGTTTTCGTGAAGAGAACTGAGAGTTCAAAGCTTCAATCTATGATCAGAATTTGTGATATGGAGCTTGATTGGAGTTATAAACACAAATCAAACATACCTTTTTCTTCAAATGTCTTTGCAACATCTCTTTTAGCTTTGAGCTCTGCACAAATTTGACAAACCCCCATTCTAGTTTTCTTGGGAATTTTCACATCAGCAAAATATTGTCTCCCCTGCTCTGCCATATCTGTTGCCAACAGGAATATCCTCTTTTACCTCCGCTGATATATCTTCTTCTTCAGCCTCTTGCCCTTGCTCTTCTAGAGATTGGTGATAGAAGACAATGTACATAAGGAATGCCATGGTTTCCTCAAGCACTCACACTTTCTGGTGTGCAAGTTACAGCTGAATTTATATTCCTCAGGCAGGCTGTTCACATGGTACCTCAGCTTGTCAATGGAGACAATATGATTTATATGCACAAAAACCTTTTCACCTTCCACAATTCTTCCTGCCTCTGTCAGTTGTTTGAAGGTATCCCAATGGTCTGAAAGAAAATCTCTGTGATGCTCCAAAACAGAGCTCATAGTGAACTCCCTGTTGAAAATACTATGGTATATGTGGAAGTTCCTCTGAGCCTTGCACTTGTGAAGAAAGTCAAATAGGAGCAAATCTGGAGATTTGTCCTCTTCTGGTTCCCTTTGTTTTGAAAGGGAAGACTCACCTTTCTGCTCCAGTCTCTTGCTTTCACCTGAACAAAAATTTATATATCATGAATTCTATATGCTGACATATGCAATCAGGTAATGTATAGGATATCACCAAACAACTCTCTTCATGAGCACACATGAATCACCTGGTGATTGCTGTGGTCTGAGTATAGCAGCAAAAAAGTCCAGCTTCCTCTTGAAAGGAGGGGCCTGAGAATCAACTGTTCCAAAGCAAAAACTTTTCTCATCATCAAGAAAGAAATCCCCAGGGACATAGAAAGCAAAACAATGAGGAAGAAGTGAAAACCAAAAGGGACACAAGAATTTGCAAGAAAACGCGATGCAGGGCCATTTGGAAAATGTCAAGTACTCTCCTCGCATTTTGTTGCAAATTCTCCATTTCTATTGACATCCATCTCCAATCAAATGCTAGGAACATCTTACAATGTTCTAGACAGTAAATGATACTAGGAGGAATTCCCCAGGGCAAAAGAGAGCAAAACAAAGAGGAAGAAATAAAAACTAAAACTAATATAAGAATTTGTAGGAAAACGCGATTTGGACCATTTGGAAAATGTAAAGCACTCTCCTCGCATTTTGTTGCAAAATTCTAAGTCCTATTCATATCCATCTCTAATCAAATCCTAGGGTGATGTACCAGATTCCTAGGCAGTAAGATTCAAGAATTCTATAGATGGAAGAAATATATATCAGAAAACATTGAAAAGAGTATAGATCTCTGACCTTTCTTTTCCTCTTCCATAATGTTGGAGTTGCCTTGGTGATTCTCTTGCTCTCTTCCAAACTTGAGCTGCAGCCTAGGTAACCTGGAGATCTGGCAGTGGTAGTAGTCTTCAGACAGGTTGTAGAGTGGATGGAGTGTGTTGGTGGGTAGGAAGTGATCAGAGGGGGAAGGAAAAGGATGATGGGAGGGTGCTGGCAGGGATGGAAGACGGGGAGGGAAGAGTGTTAATGGATCTGATTATGAGATGATTGGCACAATTTCCAAGGCAAAAAGTGACTTTCACACGTGTCAAATTTCAAATTCCAAAAGATCTGGGTGGGACCCACATGTGTGAAAAACGACTACATTTCACACGTGTGGTATTTAATAGCTACTTTATTTGTATTTTGCAATAATCTATTCTCCTAACTCAGCTCTCTTGCATCTCTACCTCCCTACTCTACACCATCAGCATCCTGACCAGCAGCACAAGTTCATCCCCAGCACAGGATACTCATCACCAGCACAGCACAACTACAGATAGCTTCCAGGTCAGTAAGACACTCGATTTCCTTCTTTTCTTGTTTAATAGTATATTAGGGTAAGGTACTGATTGATGTGATGTAGCCTAGATATTATGATAAATATTATATGCATTCCTTAGCTTTTTCCACTGCAAGGAGAAGCAGGAAGACTTTTTAATTGGGCTTGTTGAGTGAGAGCTTGATCACTTCTTGCCTTCTATAGACTCAATCCATCTTGCACCAAGTTGTAAACACACTGAAATGACTGAAGGCATGCTCCAGTATGCTGCCTCAAGAATTTGCAGTAAAACGCGAGGAGGAGGCTTTAGGAATCTCAAACAGCCCAAATCGCATTTTGTTACAAATTTGAAACTGCTGCTTCATCCACCCCTATCATTGTGATTTTGTGTCTTTCTAGGCTATTCAAGGCTGTATACTCCTTGCATAAACTCAATCCATATTGTTTGTAGTTGTAAAGACAGAGAATTCACTGTAGGAATGCAATAGCATGTTGTTTCAAGTATTTGCAGAAAAACGCGATGGTGAGATGTTAGAAATTTCAAATTATCATAATCGCATTTTGTTACAAATTATTAAATTTTGCTTTATCCAATTTGTCATTGCCTTCTTTTATCATTCCATGTTCTCCATGGTTGTAATCTTTTTCCATTACTTTGTATGCAGCTTTTCAGAGTGATGGCAAGAACCAAGGCAACTGCAAGGAGGGCTGGCAAGGGGCCAGGGCTTGCAGCAGCAGCAGCAGAGCTGGGGCAGATATCAAGGAATCTGTGCCTCCAAAGGGAAGAGTTGCACATGGCAGGAAGGGGAAGCCAATGAGCATGCTCCAGCAAAAGTCCAAGAGATTAAAACATTCTGCAGGTGTGCTAAAGGAGATCAGGAAGCAACAAAAAGCTATAGGCTTTGCAATCCCCAAGGCACCTTTTCAAAGACTAGTGAGAGAAATATGTGATAGTTGGCACCTTGGTTTCAGGTGGAACAGGACTGCCATTCTTTCCTAATGGCAGAGGATTACTTGGAGAAATACTTTGAAGATGCAATGCTTGTAGCAGCCCATGCTCACAGGGTAACTCTGATGGCCAAGGACTTCAACACTTTGTCCAGAGTGAGATGGAGGTATGACAAGCTGGTCCATCCTGTGGAATGGCAGGACATAAAAATGAGAGACATATTATTAATTCCACCTACAAGGAAATTGAAGGTAAATAAGGTGAAGGTTGTTGAAGTGACCCACTCAAAGAGCACCAGAGGGAAAGCTACTTATGAGGAGTCACTGAAGCAGCAAATAGAAGACAGTTTCTTGTCAGTTACACATTTAATGAGGGTATCTTTTTTTTAAAAAATCTAGAGAGAGAAAATACGAGTTTGTGAATTTCTTACAAGGCCCTAGAAATGACCTCCAAAATTTCCTAATGAGTTTGTGTGATGTGTCTAAAATAGTGGGATGGTGGTAGTACCTGGATGACTCACATCAAACATTAATAGTACCCCCCTAGTCATGTTCTTTTACTTTGGCTTTAGTACTAGACAAAGAGGGTGTCTTTAGTACTATTGTGAGAACTAGGGAGATCCCATATGGCATAGTACCTAGGTTTCTTATGTTATACATTAATAGTAACCCCCCCTCTATGGATGTGTTTAGGCCTTGGTTCTAGTACTTGAGTGAAGAGGGTGCCAATGGCTTTAGTGCTATTGAGCATTGGAAGTGGGGAGACCCACCTACAAGTTTTTTTAAATAATCAATGGCTTTGTATGTGCATAGGCTTTGATATATGTCATGAAAGTTTAATTTTAAATTTAATTATTATTGTGATATGTTTTCCTTATTAAAAGATTTTAGTCTTGTTTGCATATCTTCTCTTTGAGTTGAATTGTCTTTGAAATTCTTCTTTTTTATTAAATCAAAAGGATATTAAGAAATGAGAAATCAAACTAGATTACAAGAGGCTAATGGTATCTAGAGCTAGGCAACTTGCAAGGTATAGACTAGGTCAAAAAGTTGTTTCATGAGTGCATCTTATCTACCCCCAGCCAGTGGAGGCCTTCCAGCTACTTTTGGAGGCCATATCTTGGCGTGCTTTCAACTAGGAAGTTGAAGAGGACCTTCGAGTGCTCAGGTTCGTATAGGCAATTGCTGGCTTTCATCTCTCTGAGCTGCATCGTTGAGCTCTGGTGGGCAGCAAGCCGACACCCATTTTTTTGCAATGCTGATGTCATACAATGATACGCCGCCTGTGGGCACCATTAGCCTGAGGCAAGTTAGGGATTTTAAAGCCCATAACCTAAGGGCTTAGTATCTCAAATCTTAGCCCTAATGGCGGCCTGAATCGAGCATGGGAGTCGAAAAACCAGGTTGTTCCTGTTCTGCCATGAAAGCTTCTTCAAAAGCTTAATAATAGTGTTATTGAACACTAATAGTGTTATTGAACACTAATAGTGTTATTAAACGCTAATGATGCAACTAATCCAGCAAAGGGGAGCCATTACAGAGTGCTTCTAAGCACTAAGAGTGTTCTTAAAACACTAATGGTGCATCTAATCTCACCAATGTAAGTGTCATTACCACTCGTGAGATGTGAGTAAGCAAAGATGTTGTCTTTGATGAGATGAGTAGCTAGTATGCACCAGTAGTAGTGAAGGCAACAGAAGATACAGATGTAAGAATTTCTGATGTTACACCACATGTAGAGCAGCAATCACAGGTGCTGAGTGGACCTCGGGAGTCCTTGAGAAATGGATCCAATGTTAGCCCATGATCAGGCAGGTTGAGGAATGATGCAGGTACACATGTATCACGAAAAGGGAAGGAAAAGGTAGATCAACTTTTTGTGCCTATCTGTCTGCAGATCACTTATATGTGTATGGTGACTCTAGTGGCTCTCTGACTAGAGCCTTGATGAGGGAGCTTGGCATTCCATCTATGGTTACTCCTAGTGTAAGGAGAACCAAGGCTGTTTTAAGGATACCTAGCAGTGATCCAAATGTATGCAGATCTATGAGGGTTAAATACCCTGTTGACAGGTTGAGATATGATGGATATATAGCCCATCATTATGCTTACATGGTAAAATCAATACAAGAGGTTGAGCCCACTGGCTTTGAGCAGGCAATTGGAAATAAGAAATGGGAAGATGCCATGGATGAGGAGATGGTAGCATTGGATGCAAATGCAACATGGGAGTTAGTGCCTTTGCCTAAGGAAAAGAAGGAAATTGGATGTAAGTGGGTGTATAAAGTCAAGCACAATGCTGATGGTTTAGTGATGAGCAGGTGTACAAGGCAAGCATGGTTGCCAAGGGCTATGCACAGACTTATGGCATAGACTATGAGGAGACATTCAGCCCAGTTGCAAGAATGGCAACCGTGAGAGTTGTCATTGCTATGGCTGCAGAGCGAAGGGTTGGTGTTTGCATCAAATGGATGTAAACGAATGCTTTCTTGCATGGTGATTTGCAATGCAGCCACCAGGTTATGAGAGTGATGCACATCTAGATTTTGTGTACAAGTTTCGCAAAGCCTTGTATGGCTTGAAGCAGGCACCCAGAGCATGGTTAAACAAGATCAGGGAGTATCTTGTTACCATTGGATTTCACATATCCAATGCAGATTTTTCACTATATGTGAAAAAGACAGATAGAGGGATCATGCTATTAGTCATCTATGTGGATGACTTGATTATCACTGGTGATAGTGATACAGAGATACATGATGTCAGGATGCTTTTGAAGTAGAAGTTTGAGATGAAGGATTTGGGTGAGCTGCAGTATTTCTTGGGCATAGAGGTGGTGAGATCACCTCATGGCATTTTGCTATTACAGAGGCAATATGGCTTGGACATGTTGTCCAAGTATGGTATGACAGGCTGTAAGCCTATTTCAGTGCCATTGGAGCAGAACACAAAGCTTTCTGTAATAGATATAGGTGAACTTTTGTGGAGGACCCCACTACATACAGGCACATAGTGGGTAGTTTGATCTACATGACCATTACAAGGCCAGACTTGAGCTGTGTTGTTGGACTTGTGAGTCAGTTTATGCAGGCCCCTAGGAAGCTACACTTGGATGTGGCTAGACTGATCCTCAGGTACATAAAGTCCACAGTTGATTATGGACTTTTCTATGAGGCTGGTACAGAGATACAGTTGCATGGGTACACAGATGCTGATTGGGCTGGTAGTATTACAGACATGAGATCTACCAGTGGTTGTTTGTTCTCATTTGGGAGTGTTAATATGAGTTGCAGCAGTAAGAAGTAGCCAACAGCTACCTTGTCGGGTACAAGGCAGAGTACAGGGGTGCTACTATGGCAGCTTGTGAGGTAGCTTGGTTTCAGAAGCTACTTGGTGACATGGGAGAGCCCGTGGATAGGGCAGTTGTCATATATTGTGACAACATGAGCAGCATACAATTGGCCAGTAACCCAGTATATCATGCTAGAACGAAGCACATTAAGGTGCATTATCACTTTGTGAGGGAGAAGGTTCTAGCAGGAGATGTAGATTTGGTAGATGTCAGCATCATAGAGGATCAGGTGGCTGACATCTTCATGAAGGCATTGGGCACAGAGAAGCTTCATAGGTTTAGGAGCTTACTTGGAGTGTAGTGTGTGGAGTTGAGCTCGAGGGGGAGTGTTGAGATATCGATCTCAACTAGTGCTACAACGGACATTGATGACCCGCCTAGGCGATAGCTTCCGCATCTACACCACTGGCATGGTTGGTGAGATTATGGGTGATATGCAGCCAGTGGGATGACAGGCTATGTGACAACAATTTTGGATTACTAGAGACTGGCATAGTTATAGTGCGAGCTCATTTAGTCGGGTTCACATTATGGACTGACCCTTGTATATTGTAGTAGTTGAACACTAACCCATATAGTGTGTACTCTTATCTTTATGTTATGTTGGTTGAGTAGAGAAGAAGAAGATAGAAAAAAATTCAGCTATCCATCTCTCTCTTGTGTCTTGCTCTCTCTTGTGTGTGTGTGTTTGCTTGCTAGGGTTTGAAGTTGTCCCTCTCTCCCACATTCTCTTTAATCAATGCCACCTATAGTTGCCATGTCAAATCCATATCCTTTGATATCGTCCGTAGTCTAGGAATGGCTATCTTCTTTTGATCCATCTTGTGGTGGATGCTTCAGCCATATTTTTGTGGTTGTAATTCTGAAAACATGTACCATGCATAGTGCAAGCTTCTACAACTTTGTTTGCTAACTCATGTGAATGTTCCTTTCCTCCCTGATCTTTGCTCTTTCCTGTAGACTTGGCTTGGCTCCCATTCTACCCTTGAGTGAACTACACAAGCTGCACTAGGAGAACTCACTTGTCTTTTTCAAGGCCACGTGTGGGTACTCTTTATTCTAAATTCTCCCAAAAGAAGACTTGGATAGCTTTTTCTCATATTCCAATTGATCAAATGTTGTGTTCATATCATCTAATATGCCCACTTATATGTTTTTGGTATCTTTAACTAAGTTTCCCTTGAACCATCCAACATAGTTATACTCTTGTTAGGCATTGAGTTAATGTCCACAAAGTCTTAAAGTAGTGTTGTAGCCATACTAGTATTCTCTAGGCTTCTTCTCATTATCCCTGTGTTTCCATGCACATGTTGATGCACACTAGCATCAAACTTTTTCCTATAGCTGGTAAAAGGATGTCTTTCGGATTCCATACACTTCATACCATGATCATCAATAGATAATCATCCCATTTAGCTTAAATGCATATTTAAGCTTTTGAGTTTTTGAGTCTTGAAGCCAAGATATAGAGAGCACATCATATACATAGTTTGTACGGGTTTCTTGAGACTCCCAAAACCCTTGGCATATGCTCATTACCGTATCATGATCTCGAGGGGTTCATATTAATATGTAAGAATAGCACGTGAGTTCAAATAAAGGGGTTTTTAATTCAAAATTTTAAGGTAAGTTTAAAGAAATACATTTATAGAAGGGATTTTTTAATCGATTTTTTTTAAAACCCGTAAGTCCATAAAGAAAAATGGGTTATTTTATTCATGAAAAATTTACAGGTAAGCGATTTTTTAAATATCCCTTGAACGCACGTGATACATAGGGTTTCTTAGTAGTGCACCCCCCAAGGTCACGATCCACAAGCTCACAATATTTATTTTGACAACCATAAATAGTGGAAACCTTTTTGCATTGCTTCAATTGACACATAAAAACTAGAAGTTGTGGTGCTACTCTCTCCTTTGGAATTCTATTTATGAAAGTGTAGCTCCTTTTTTCTTAAGTTGGGGAGTTATTAACCACCACTCAAAACTCATTAGTGGTTTGTTCTCCATCAACTTGCGTGGCCTTGGAGGCTATATAGCATTGTAATGTTCTCTTGTCTAACATTGTAATCTCTTTAATGGGCCACTTAACTAAGCTGATGCTATACCCACCTCGGGTATAGTTCCACTGGATGTATTCTCATGTGTCCTTTCAATAGCCACACCCACACAATCCTCACGAGATTCAGTTGTCTAGAAAGACATATAAGGGCAACCCCTTGTACATCATCTCGGTCTTGCTCTCATCCCATGAGAGGACCTAATATTCTTAAATTTTGAGGTTGTTCTCTAGATATGTTACTAGTATTGCATCTATAATTGGAAGTTCCTTAGAATCCTTTTGTTCATTTTCATTTGCAAAAGGTCCTCAAAAATTCACAAAGTTACCAAAAGACCTTAATAACATCTTAGGCCAACAGACATCACTCTAGATTGCATCTCTTAACTCTCCTATATCCATAATAGGGAAGGGAATGTCCAAATCCTTCACACACTCCTCCACAAACACAGACACATTCCCTTGCCCAATCTCTATACCACTACCAAAAAAAAAAGAATTGCTCTAAACACCCAGCCAATACCAACACATTCATCTACTATCATCATAAAGACCTTGTCTCCATGTTTAACATACATCCTTGTCATTTTAATGTAATATTGTCACTCATGGAAAAGACAAAGTCATCATTGTTGCAGAAGAAACCAACCTTGCTCAAGTGTGTGAAGATGTGGATGACTCTTATGCCTTTTAAAGCATTATCTAAGTTATGTTTTGGCTATGCCTTATGTTTGTGGGAACACTAGTTGTTGAGTAAGCCTTGTTGTGTTGTTGGTTTAACGCTCTATTGTGTATACCCACTAGTTATTAATCCATACCTTGAAGTTTGTAAGGGAAGAGTACACACACCCTATTTTGTGATTAAGGGGGGACTCTATCTCAATGTATCAAGGAGGATTTGTTGTTAGGAAAAGTCAGTCTCATAAGTCATTATGTTCATGTTTGGCTTGTAGGGGGGTGTTGGAAATAATCCAAACATAAACCCAACATTAAAGCCGAAGGTTGAGAGGTTATTACCCATGTAACTTTAGCATTGTAAAAGGCATGTAAGATCCCTGTCCTACCGCGCAACGAATTCAGGGGTGCTAGCAGCGAAAGTAGCACTTCTTGCGTGGGACAGGGTCCCACAGTCGGGGCCTCGCCCATGAATATCCGGATAAGAGACTAATCCATCAGTTCTTCCAAAATCAAAAATGCACATGTGGGTATCGTTGGCGACCCAGAGCCCGAGCACCGTATGGTTAGCACCCTCTAGGATCCTTCACAGGTGACCTAGCACTTCACTCATAGGCCATCTCCTTGGTCCCTCATCCACCGTACCGAAAGCTCACCATTTTAATCGAACCGAGGCTAGTCAAGACCTCGGCCGTGACCTTGCTACACAAAACGTCCTCCAATGACTCTCCGTCAGCTGTTGCAACTTTATCAGATTAGGTCTCACAACCTCATTCACAAGATGGTCAAAATGCTTCTCCAGCATTCTTGACATGAAATAGTCATTTAAAAACAGCTCAAAAATACAGTTTCTATAACAAACTCTCGTCTTTCCACATTACTCCACATCAAACCACATTAATTAATTCCACAACCGTTTCATAATCATATCATTTTCATCCAATCATCTCATCACATCTTTCCTCAATTTATCCTTATCAGATCTCATCCACTCGCATCTACCCATATCCACATCTCATCACATCACATTCATTCACATCTCATCCATTCAGACCACATCACATCACATTCACTCACATCACATCTCATTCATTTTACCTCACATCTCATTCATTCAGATCTATCCCAATTCACATCCCATCACATCACATTCATTCATATCCATCACATTCATTCTCATCACCATTATATCACATCACTTCTAATCCGTACATTCATATCTATCACTTCATAGCCACATATATTCATGTCACATCTCATCTCTTTACATCACATCACATTCTTTCACATATACATTTATATCCATTCTTTCACATACATCCACATCCATTCTTTCACATACTCATTCACATCCATCCTTCTCATACACATTCACATCCATTCTTCACACACACATCCTTATCCATTCTTTCACATACTCATTCACATCCATTCTTCACATACACATTCACTCACATCTCATATCATTCATTGACATTCTGATTCACATGACATCACATCTCATCCATTCATTCACATCTATCTGATTCACATCACATCTCATCACATCTATTCACCTCACATTCTCATCATCTCTATTCACATCACATCCATCCATTCATTCATTCCCATTTATCTGATTCACATCACATCTCACATCTATTCACCTCACATCTCATCACCTCTATTCACATCACATCCATCCATCCATTCATTCCCATCTATCTGATTCACATCACATCTCACATCTATTCACCTCACATCTTATCACCTCTATTGACATCACATCCATCCATCCATTCATTCCCATCTATCTAATTCACATCACATCTCATCACATCTATTCACCTCACCTTCTCATCATCTCTATTCACATCACATCCATCCATTCATTCATTCCCATCTATCTGATTCACATCACATCTCACATCTATTCACCTCACATCTCATCACCTCTATTCACATCACATCCATCCATTCATTCACATCTATCTAATTCACATCACATCCATCCATCCAATCATCATCTATCTGATTCACATCTTATCTCATCACATCTATTCACCTCATATTCTTATCACCTCTATTCACACCACATCCATCCATCCATTCTTCTCATCTATCTAATTCCCATCACATCACATCTATTCACCTCATATTCTCATCACTTCTATTCACATCACATCTATCCAATCATCTATCTGATTTACATCTTATCTCATCACATCTATTCACCTCACATCTCATCACCTCTATTCACATCACACCCATCCATCCAATCATCTATCTGATTCACATCTTATCTCATCACATCTATTCGCCTCACATCTCATCACCTCTGTTCACATCACACCCATCCATCCAATCATCTATCTGATTCACATCTTATCTCATCACATCTATTTGCCTCATATTCTCATCACTTCTATTCACAGAATTTAAACATAGAATTTAAGAGGATTCTAATTTTTGATATAAATATTCTTTACGCATCTATTTATGCATAATTTAATTTTAAGAAAAATAACACTTTTGAAATAAAATTAAATCCTTTATGCATCTTTCTATGCATAAATTCAATTTTAATTAGAATTAAAATAAAAATAAATCTTTTATGCATCTTCCTATGCATAAATTCAATTTTAATAAGAATGATTCTTTTGAAATAAAAATAAATCTTTATGCATCTTCCTATGCATAAATTCAATTTTAATGAGAATGACACTTTTGAAATAAAAATAAATCTTTTATGCATCTTCCTATGCATAAATTCAATTTTAATGAGAATGACACTTTTGAAATAAAAATAAATCTTTTATGAGAATAGAACTTTTGATATAAAAATAAATCTTTTAGAATGCACAAACAAAGGGAATTACTCTTTTAGAATAACCTAATGATAAACTTTAGTTCCACAAAATTTAAGAAAATTTTGCCATAACCTCCTTTGTATGGCTAACCATTTCTCAATTTTATCATTCAATTTATGACTTGAATTAATCCAATTTGATCTCACGTCTGTTACAGCTTCCCTCACTTCTCGCCATCCACATTCCAGGATATCACAAGTTAACGAGCAATTGCTCGTATCTATGCGAGCAATTGCTCGCATAGATACGAGCATGGTGTAAAATTCCTTATCCAAATATAGTAGCCGTCGTAAGATTTATGAAGTTGATTGTAGTTCTTATTGATCAACCAAAAGAAAGGTATGATGGCTTTGAGGCAGAGCAGCTTTGCTTCGACATGAACAAAGGCCCAACTGAAAGAGGCATGATGCTTTATTATTATCGCCTCAAGTGTCTTCCAGGTTACATGCATGTCACGTTCAAAGACATGGTAGACACTGTGTTCTAGACATCCCACCCATCATTCTCAAGAACCCTTAAAAAGCTTTAGGGCAGGATGGTAAACCCATTTTGGATTAACAAAGATGCTCCTCCAATTGAGGACATTAAAAAGTGTTATGTAAAGGCACTATAAAAGTTGTAGATTATGAGATACTGGCCACCCAAGGCCTTAGTCAATAAGTTCTGGACGCCCAAGTGTGAATATAGGGCCAGTCGTATATAAGGCAATTTCTCATAATGAAAAGACACAATCCCCTTTGTGCTATGAGAGCTCTTTCTTTGTCTTGTGTGTGTGTGTGTGTGTGTGTGTGTGTGAGAGAGAGAGAGAGAGAGAGAGAGAGAGAGAGAGAGAGAGAGAGAGTGAGAGTGTGCTCTAGTGCATGTTCCTCTTCTATGCATGTGTGTGGGGGAGTGAGGTGGATTGCCTTGCATTGTGGTGTGAGTGACTCCGTGGTGGTGATAGCGTGGAGGTGGAGATTGGAGGAGTGGAGCTTCCAAAAGCAAGCTTGGGGAGCCTCAAGGGACGTGAGCTCGAAGCATTAGTAAGTAGCCAATGATAGTTGTTGTCTATTGCTTCAACTCTTTCCACATACCTTGGTTTTTTCATTTTTTGCATATCTCTAAACCACTCACCCCATGACTGGTCATGTAGTTAGAGGTGCTAGAATCCACATACCAAATATCTCCTGATCCTAATACAACATTTGCTAGGATCACAAATACCAAATATCTCCCGATCCTGACATAGCATGCGCTAGGATCATAAATACCAAATATCTCCCAATCTTAACACATGTGTTGCGTCACAAATAGTTGCTTACTTTTGTCATCATGCCTATCAAATATCTCCAATCCTAACACAACATGCACTAGGATCACAAATACCAAATATCTCCCGATCTTAACACAACATGTGCTGCATCACAAATAGCTGCTTACTTTTGTCATCATGCATGGTCATGTGATTAGAGACACTAGAATCTACATACCACATATCTCCCAATCCTAACACATCTCCTATTGTGGAATTAAGCATGTGCTACATCACAAATAGGCGCTCACTTCTATCATCACCTTGCTTGATGATGTAAAATTGCCTGGTTGTAACTTTCTACTTTTGATATCATTTTTCTTTTTATGGCAATCCTTTACAATGTGCCCTGGTTTGTAAAAATAATAGCACTCTATGCAATTATTTATGTTTTTATTTCTTTGCTAACCATCTCAACCTCTTTGGCTCCCCCTACCTCTAGAGTGGCCTCTTCCACTTGCATGATACTTTTTTTCTTATTGTTGTTGTTGCTTCTAGTTTAGATTTCCAAATCATCCTCTAAATGATGATCTACCTCTACCTCTCTACTTATATCTGAGCAGAAGGATGAACCTTCCCTAATATTCACCTCCTCATGGATGCTGAGAGTAATCAATTCCTAAAAATCATGAAAGTTCTCTAGAACTCCAATGGAGGTCAAATACTAGCTATGTTCTTTGCCAAAACCATTCAAGGTCATCTCAATACTATATCATCGTTATCTACTAGTATGGTGTAATAGAAGCAAGGAAGTCTACAAGCCCTTTAACCTTCACCGAGTAATCCTTTATACTAAGCTTTTCTCTAGTCACATTATGCAGCTCTTGCTTTAGCTGCATCTGTACATCTTCACCAAGGTTTCCCAAGCCTCCTTAAGCATTTGTGCATCCTGTAAATGCACAATCATAGAGTTTATCACAGAGACATACAACTAGTACAACATTTTTTTGGCTCTTTCATGCCATGCTTTATATGCTAGCACCACCAACTGTGAGATGGGATTCTTTTCAGCGATGTTTGGCTCCTTTTCATCACATGTTCATGAACTCCCAATATCCTTTTCCCATAAGGAAATTTGGTCATCCTAAATTTTCAAGAATAATTCCAAGCCTGGAATTATTCCTGTCCAACTCCTCGCTCACAATTTGTGATAAGTTGTCAAACATATTTACCCTAGAACTTACCAAATAGTGCTTGTAAAAACTTTTACATTTACAATAGACTTGTAATCTCCAACACAACGATAGTGTAAACCTGCTATATTATAGCTATATATACCATACAAACATACATCTACCAACAACTTACAAATATTAGATTCTCTACATAGACTATCTTACAACTAAATTTCTACTATAACTTAGCACCGAACCATAAATTGGGCATACACAGTCAAAATCGACGCTTTTACATAGTGCCTGCTACTAACAGAGAACTTATAGAGTGAAAATGGGACCCTAAACAACAAATCTAAATTTTGAACTCATTGAGGTCTTATGGACTCACTTGCACCATATATTACCCTTTTACTTCATTGGGAAGGGGGTGCCTCAACATGTGATAGTGGATGCCTCTACTATTGTGTCTATTGCTCTTGCCTAGTAGTAGCTACCTACAGAGATTCTACTCTTGCCTAGTAGCTACTTTCATAGATTTTCTTCTAAATCAAAGGAAAGATATGAAGTTTCCTTTACCTGTGTAACCGCTTCCTTTGGTTGCCTCCTCTTGCGTACCTCTTGAGCTCTTCATTTGAACCGGCACTCTGATACCCTGAGAAGAATGCAGGGGAGAGGATGAGATTGAACTCTCCTTTTGAGAAAACACCCACACACACAAACACACACACACACACACACACACACACACACACACACAAGACAGATGGATGTTTGAATTTTCTTCTATTCTCTACTCTTCTCTACAACCATACCATAAAGAGATAAGAGTACTCACTATAAGGGAAAGCACTTTCCTATTATAATATAACATCCTTTAGTAGCCAATGTTCCCCAACAGATCTTACTCCTTTAGGTTTGGTTGATGGAGTTAGCTAAAGAGTCCCAATAATATTTTCTGAATCGAGAGAGAGACCATCTACAAAGGTCACATGTCCCAACAAGGCACTGAGGCATTGAAGGAATTAAGATAAAGGCTAAAGCTCCTACACTTCCTAAACACCAAGGTGAGTTGAGGTAGGTGCTCACCTAGCACAATGACTCTTGAAGCACCCTTCTTCCAGCCGAGGTTTGATAATTCATCCAAAAATATGTGTGGAAAATCATTGAGGTACTAGGAAAAAAGATATTTCAAGAGTACCTCAATGATTTTTCATGCATCTTTTTGGATGAATTATCAAACCTCAGCAAAAGAAGGGTACTCCGAGAGTCATTATGCTAGGTGAGCACTTACCTCGACTCACCTTGGTGTTTGGGAAGTGTAGGAGCTCTAGCCTTCGACTTAATTCATTCAATTATCATTTCCTAGTGGGTCTCAGTGCCTTGTTAGGGCACATGATCTTTGGTCTCTCTCTTGATTCGAAAAAAATTATTGTGACTCTTTGGCTAAGTCCATCGAAGACCAACCCTAACGGAGTGCCAGATCTCTTGGGTGTTGAGATATCGAGCTCTAGTGAGGCGGTGGACACTGATGACCCGCCTGGGGGATAGGCCCCACACTTACACCACTGGCATGGTTGGTGAGATCTTGGGTGATATGCGGCCAGTGGGATGACAGGTTGTGTGACAGCCATTCTAGAGACTGGCATAGTTATAGCGCCAGCTCATTTAGTCGGGTTCACACTATAGAGAACCCGTGTATGTATTGGTTGAGTACCTTTCATATTATAGTGTACTCTTATCTTTGTATATGGTGTGTTGAGTGTTGAGTAGAGAAGAAGAAGATTTTCAGCCTCTCACCTTGTGTGTTCTCTATTAGGGTTTTGTGAGTGTGTGTGTGTGCTTGCAAGAGCTCAAGCTCTCTTCCCCCCTGCATCTTTTCATGGTATCAGAGCTTGGTTCGTGCTAAGGGCTGAGCTGCAAGCAAGAGAACCACAAGAAGCGGTACGAGGGTAAGAGCTTCAACTACTCTTCCCTATTTGTGTTGGTGACTACACCCTTGTCGGGAGCTCTACGGGAGGCACCGACAAACGATCTCCGATTGAGGAGCTTTCTTCGCGGGAGTGAAGCTATAGAGCAACTATACAATCCTTTGGACTTAAATTTTTGGTCCGAAAACGCGTTTCGGGCGCGTCTGGACCTCCGTTTTTCAGAAAGCGGGCGATTTCAAGCACTGCGGGTAAGTCATCGATTCTCTGCAGAACTCTGTTTTAAGAACTGCAGGAAGACAGATTGACTGTGCAGACACTGTGGGTGCTGCAAAGAGGTCTACAGTTGCCATGGGTGTATGTATGTGCATTGAAGTCACTGTTGGTGACATTTGAGAGTACAAGAGTACCGCTGTGCAGAAAATACAGCAGTTTGTGCAGAAAAACCAGAGTGCAGTTCTGGTAAAATTGTGTGTTTGGCAAGATGTCTAATGATGGCATAGCACAGATTGTGGCTGAGAAGCTGGATAAGAATAACTTCCATGCTTGGAGGTTCAGGTTGACGAATTTCCTGATGGGAAAAGGCTATTGGGACTACATAGAAGGTGAGCATGAAGAGGCACCGGAGATACCGAATATAAATCCGACTGCTCTGCAGATGTGAAAGAGTTTAAAGACTGGAACCAAGGAGCCAGGAAGGTTATGTATTGGCTTTCCATTAGTATACAGGACACCATGATTGGGCACATTCAGGATGCCAAGTCCCCCAAGGAGGCGTGGGACACCTTGGTAAAGCTTTATGAAACAAATACCAAGGCACGCAAGATACAGTTGAAGAATGAACTTCATACTGTGGAGAAAAAGAGCATGTCTGTGAATGACTATGCGTTGAAGATAAAGGGTATTGTGGAATCCCTTGCATCTATTGGTGTGTCAGTAGATGATGATGACAAGGTGGAAGTCTGTCTACGTGGTCTCGGGCCACAATACAAGGCGTTCAAGACGTCTATTCAGACTCGGGAAAACATTCCCAACTTTACAGATTTGGTGTCTATGCTGATTATCGAAGAGAAGAACTTGGGTGAAGACCAACAGTCTTCACAAAGCAAAAACAGTTCAGAGCAACAGGCCTTCTACACGAGTTCAGGAAGAGGACGAGGTAGAGGAGGCCGTGGACGCGGTCAAGGAGGTGGCCGAACAGGTAATCAGAATTATGGCCAGCAGCAGTAGCAACAACAACAGTCCCAGAATTAACAACAACAACAACACGCAGGTGGAAGAGGCAAATTCAGAGGCAGGGGGAGTCAAAGAGGACGTGGAAATTGGCAAAGGCAGTACAATGATGCACGTGAATGTTATTATTGTGGTAAGACTGGACATGTGCAGGCAGAATGTTATAAGAAGCAGGCTGACATGCAAAATGGGAAAGTGCAGCAAAACAACTATGCATCCTCAAGCAGAAATAATGAGGATAATGAAAGGTTGTCTGTTATGCAGCATGTCGTGAATGCCATGTCTGAAAATGTTGATGCAGCACAAAAAGATCATGTATGGTATGTGGATTCAGGCACTTCGAACCACATGACGAGTCATGGGGAGTGGTTCAAGGAGATGAAAAACCCGGAAAGACCAGGTTTTGTGGAAACAGGGGATGACGCTGCTCATCCAATTGCCCACGTTGGAGATGTGCCATTGTCTATGCAGGATGGCAAAGTGAAGTACCTTGCAGATGTACTTCATGTACCGAACATAACAAAGAATTTGGTTTCAGTTGGCCAGATGATTGAGCAGGGTTTGCAGGTTCGGTTTAACCCTGATGGGTGTTATGTTGAAGATTTTAAAGACAAGTGCATGTTGGTTGCAAAAGGCAACAGAGTGGGCAGAATGTTTACATTGAATGTAGACATGCCTGAAATGAGTGCTGCAATGTTTGCAAATGGTTCAGGAGTTGTTGCAGACACAGACATATGGCATAAAAGAATTGGACATGTAAATGTTCAGAGATTGAAGTCTATGCAGACAAAAGGAATCGTGACAGGGCTGCCAAAATTTAAGGTGGAAGGTATGCAGAAAATATGTGAAGCATGCCAATTTGGGAAGCAAACAAAGCATGTGTTTCCACGTAACAGATATGTGAGCAGAAATGCACTAGATCTTGTGCATTCAGATGTATGGGGTCCTACGAAGACCGTGTCTATGGGAGGCTGCAGGTACTATGTCACTTTCATTGATGACCACACAAGAAAAGTGTGGGTATATTTCATGAAGGAGAAGAGTGAGGTGTTCACTCACTTTCAGAATTTCAGAGTTTTGGTTGAAAAGCAAACAGGTAAATATGTAAAGTGCCTAAGGTCAGATGGAGGGGGAGAGTACTTCTCCAATGAGTTCTCTGAATTTTTGAGGAAGAATGGTATTCGGAGACAGTTCACATGCAGATATACTCCGCAGCAAAATGGAGTTGCTAAGCGGAAAAACAGGCACATTGCTGAGATTGCGCGAGCATTGATGGAAGAGAAGAATATGCCGCATTGCTATTGGGCTGAGGCTGTTTCTACAGCAGTATATATCATGAACAGGACTCCAACTGCAGCCATACATGATGTAACTCCAGAGGAGAGGTTTACTGGCAGAAAACCTGATTTGTCTCATCTGAAAGTCTTTGGATGCATTGCATATGTGCATGTGCCAGATGAGCTGAGAACTAAGCTGGATCCGAAAGCTGAAAAATGTGTGTTTATTGGATATTCCCTTGAGCAAAAGGGATACAGGTGTTATAACCCTGCTACACGTGAGTTGAGGGTAAGCAGGGATGTTGTGTTTGATGAGATGAGCAGCTGGTATGTTGCTGAAAAAGAAGCTGTTGGGGCTGATGTGAGTGGAAGTGTGGTTGCACAGAATGCAAGTCAGCAATCACAGTCTTTGAGTGGACCAGGAGAGTCCTCATCTAGTGGGTCTGTTGATAGACCATGGAGTGGCAGGCTGCGTCATAATACCAGCCCTGCAAATGTGATTACTACATCACGTAAAGGAAAAGAGAAAATGGTTGAGCCCCTTGGTATGCCTGACATTTCTGCAGGGCATTCTCATGTTGATGGAGAGTCTAGCGGCTCAGATATGAGCCTTGATGAGGAGCTTGGGATCCCAGCTATGAGAACACCTGGTGTAAAGAAGGCTATGGAAGCCATGAATGAAAAGCTGCGAAGATCAAGGAGAGTGAAGAACCCCGTGCAGAGATTTACATATGATGGTTATGTGGCACATCACTATGCATATATAGCAAAGGTTGTGCAGGTTGTAGAGCCCACATGCATTGATGAGGCTGTTGGAAATGTGTGTTGGGAGAAAGCTATGGATGAGGAGATGGATGCACTATATGGAAATGAAACTTGGGATTTAGTGCAATTGCCAGAAGGCAAGAAAGCCATTGGATGCAAGTGGGTGTACAAAGTTAAACATAACAGTGATGGAAGCATAAACAGGTACAAGGCTAGATTGGTAGCCAAAGGATATGCGCAGACATATGGGATTGATTATGAGGAAACTTTCAGCCCAGTTGCCAAGATGGCAACGGTGAGAGTTGTGATAGCAGTGGCTGCGTCAAAGCAATGGTCTTTACATCAGATGGATGTATCATGTAAAGAATGCATTCTTGCATGGGGATTTGCAAGAAGAGGTGTATATGTTGCAGCCACCTGGTTATGAGGATGAGGGTCACCCCGAGCATGTTTGCAGGTTGAAGAAAGCCTTGTATGGCTTAAAGCAAGCACCAAGAGCATGGTCTGACAAGATTTCTGAATATCTTGTCACTATTGGCTTTCATGTAGCCAATGCAGATTTCTCATTGTATGTGAGACATGGTGATAGAGGAGTTGTGCTTGTTGTCATCTATGTAGATGACTTGATCATTACGGGGGACCATGATGCAGAGATCTTTGATGTAAAGATCTTGCTAAGACAGAAGTTCGAGATGAAGGATCTGGGGGAGCTCAGATATTTCTTGGGCATTGAGGTGATTAGGTCACCACATGGTATTGGATTACTGCAGAGACAGTATGGCTTGGACATGTTGTCCAAGTATGGTATGACAGGCTGTAAGCCTATTTCTGTGCCATTGGATTAGAATGGCAAGTTGAGTGCAGATTCAGGAGAGATCTTGGAGGATCCTACTATGTATAGAAGCATAGTAGGAAGCTTGATCTACATGACGATCACCAGACCAGATTTGAGCTATGCTGTTGGGTTGGTGAGTCAGTTTATGCAGGTTCCACGGAAACCGCATTTGGATGCTGTGAGACGCATACTGAGGTATGTGAAGTCTACTTTACATTGTGGACTATTCTATGAGACTGGGACAGAGATATGTGTACATGGGTACACAGATGCTGATTGGGCTGGTAGTATTTCAGACAGAAGATCTACCAGTGGATTCATGTTTTCTTTGGGGAGTGCTGCTGTGACTTGGAGCAGCAAGAAGCAGCCTACGGTTGCTCTATCGAGTACGGAGGCCGAGTACAGAGGAGCTGCTATGGCAGCATGTGAGGTAGCTTGGTTGAGAAAGCTACTTGCAGATTTGGGTCTATCAGTGGATAGACAAGTTGTCATTTTCTGTGACAACATTAGCAGTATACAGTTGGCCAGGAACCCAGTCTTTCATGCTCGTACGAAGCACATCGAGGTTCACTACCATTTCGTCAGAGAGAAGGTCTTGGCAGGAGACCTTGACCTTGTTTATGTCAGCACAGAGGATCAGGTAGCTGACATCTTCACCAAAGCATTGGGTACAGAGAAGCTCCGCAGATTCAGGGCTTCACTTGGTGTACATGAGATGGAGTTGAGCTCGAGGGGGAGTGTTGAGATATCGAGCTCTAGTGAGGCGGTGGACACTGATGACCCGCCTGGGGGATAGGCCCCACACTTACACCACTGGCATGGTTGGTGAGATCTTGGGTGATATGCGGCCAATGGGATGACAGGTTGTGTGACAGCCATTCTAGAGACTGGCATAGTTATAGCGCCAGCTCATTTAGTCGGGTTCACACTATAGAGAACCCGTGTATGTATTGGTTGAGTACCTTTCATATTATAGTGTACTCTTATCTTTGTATATGGTGTGTTGAGTGTTGAGTAGAGAAGAAGAAGATTTTCAGCCTCTCACCTTGTGTGTTCTTTATTAGGGTTTTGTGAGTGTGTGTGTGTGCTTGCAAGAGCTCAAGCTCTCTTCCCCCCTGCATCTTTTCATTGGGGCACATTGGTTTTACTAAAGGAGGTTATGTCATAGTAGGAAAGTGCTTTCCCTTATAGTATGTACTCTTATCTCTTTATGTTATGGTTGTAGAGAAGAGCAGAGAGTAGATGAAAATTCAGCCATCCAGCTCTCTTGTGTGCTTGTCTACTCTTGTGTGTGTGTGTGTGTTTTCTTCAAAGGAGCTCAAGCTCATCCTCTCTCCCACATTCTTCTCATGGTATCCTGTGAGAAAAAAGATGCTAGCTTGTGGAAGACAACCAGGGAATTGCAAAGATCGAAATGCATCATGACGGCATAGTATGACAAAAGTTATTTGATCATATATAACTGGTTAATTACTACTTGATTATAGCCTCTTGAGGCCATCCATGAATGAATAGATGACCTACCTACATCTTCCAACAATGAAGGGGCAAGTGGGAAGTTGTTCCTTATAATATATTGATTGAGTGGTCTAAAGTCTATAGATATGGATCTTGTTGGTCTTCTTCTTGGGGATGATCACGATCGGAGATAGCCATTCCAAATGCTCTGTGGGCACAATGATGCTTTTTTCTAGCTCCTTTTTAACCACTTTTGAGTACCTTGGGTTCATTCTGTAGATACCTTTCCAAATGCTAATGGGCACAACGATCCATCTTTTCTAGCTCCATTTTAACCACTTTTGAGTACCTTGAGTTCATTTTGTAGATACCTTTCCATATTGTGTGGCTTTCTTCCTTGAGAGAAATCTTGCGTGTATAAATGGTGGGATCAATGCTAACAGGGAGCTCCTTGTAGCACCATGCAAACATGGAGTTCCTTATAAGACCATGCAAACATGGAGTTCCTTATAAGACCATGCAAATAGGGAGGTGGTAACCTATTCCTAATAGCCGGGTCCTCCCCAACCCCATGCAACCACTAGGATTATTATGACCCTTACATGTGGCAACATGTGGGACATGTACACATTGATATGTGGGATTTACATGCTAGTAATGCATGGGACACGTGGGCATTGAGTGGGAAAACCAATGGCAACATACTATTACACATCATTGCTTATAATAATAAGTGTGAACGGGTAACATTCATGGGTAAAGGTTGTAGGAAAAAGATCTAATGATGTGTAACATGGGGGTACAAGTGGGGACACAGTGGGCACATGAGTATGGTGTGTGGCCGGTAAGGTACACACTGGACACCTAGGATCATTGGTTTATATAATGAATGGGTGATTAAACATGGTATGCCAAGCTAGATTTTATTTTTCTATCCTTGAGTTCTTCTTCTTCTCTCTCAAGTTTTTGCATGAAGCTAGTTCTTCATAGAGGGATAGGCCGGTGATCCTCCTCGGTGCTATGGTTGAGCTCCTTCACCTCCTCTCAGTAGGCCGCTTGATGTAGATATTGGGGGTCATGTAGCTTGATATAGAGATTGGGAATCATGGGCCGGTTGATGTAGATATAGGAGGTCATGGGCCGGTTGATGTAGATATAGGCGATCTAGCATCCACCACGGCCAAGGGAAAATCACTTCCATTACATACTTCAATCCAAGCATGGTAGCTCCTCCATCCTCAATAAGGCTTCTTCCCGAGTCTTGCAATGATGAGCAACTCGCTGCTCCCTCTAGGTACGACAATTAGAAGTGGCTTTTGCTAGATTTAAGGGCTCTTGTGGGACGAATGACTTTTATGGCATCGACGATCAAACTATGATCTAGTGTTTAAAAGACTTCTAGAAGTGAAGTATTTCTTTAAGCCTTGGCCTCTTGGGCTTTGTCCCTCCGAGCACTTTGTAATGAGAATCTAGACATTTAGTAGTCCCTTAGCTTGTAGTTCTCTCAACTCGTGAACTGCAATTTTGCAGGTAGGGATGAAGGCTAGTTGCAAATTGTTTCATTCTTTATGGCACTTGGGAAACCCTTATTCCAATCACGAGTTGTATCTATTATGCATAGTAAAAATAGCCATTGCACGATTTTCCTCCTTTTTACTTCACTGAAGGTAGAGGATACAAACATGTGGTCTCCAAGTGATGCGGGTACTTAAGCACATGGCCATGGCCAATGTACTTCTCCATCTTAGAAATGGTAAGTGGTCTTCCCTCTAGCTATACCACAAAGGAATCTTCCAAGTGTTTGGCTAAATAGTGTTTTTGATAGTGGCTTAGGTTGGTCTTACACCTCTAGTTTTAGTTTGTGAAGTTTGCTTTTGTAGTTTGTAAATATCTAAGTATCACACTTGACCTTAACTTCATACATCGTCTTTCTTTTGGGTGAGGGGTATTGCCTCTTTTTTGGTATGAGTCCCTCCTTGATTCTTGGTTAATTTGGTAATCAAGCAACCTTAGTTAACACTAGCAAGCACTCCATGTGTGGCAACGGTAAACAGTGTGTACACAAGCATATGCATGTGCATGTGCTTGTGTGTATGCATGTACACACATATACACCCCACATGCATGCACACATGCACACACACACAGAAGCATATAAAGCACATGCACACACACACAGGAGCATATAAAGCACATGCATATATGCACACATACTACATTAACCACATGAGAGAGAGAGAGAGAGAGAGAGAGAGAGAGAGAGAGAGAGAGAGAGAGAGAGAGAGTTGTGACGTGAATGAGGCATGTCTCAACATAGAGAAGAGCTAGAGATTTTTATTTTTATTTTGTGGTCCTTATGTGATTAGAAACCTCATGTGTGGTAGGAGTTGAGATAGTAGATAGATTTCAGAGGTGTGATAGAAGGGAAAGTGGAGAGAGTGTAGAAGCCACCATGAAAAGAAAGCGGGGTTAGGGGTACCTTTGCACAAGCAGCCCACCCAAAAAAATTAGATGATGTAGTTAAAATCAAAGCAACCTAATGCCATAGTGTTGCTACACATGGCCGTGCTACCTCCATGCAATTGCTAATGGCCTCTAGCCATGTAGGACTTCAATGTTGAGGTGGCACTCCAATATGGCTTAAGGCTATGGCAATATTAATTGTATAGATGATGTGAAGTAATGCACTTCATTAAAGTGTGGCATGTATCCATTTTACAAGCGATGTGGAAACAACATACTTGACATGTGACAATGACTTAAAACCATAAACTTAATGTTCATTCAAAACATGGACACATAAACTTAAAGGCTAGTTGACTTTTATTTCTGAAGATGGTATGATTGTTAGGCTCACTTTAAAAGCATGGCTCATAATGTTAAGAAGTTTGTGTGAATAAATTTTAGGTTTGACAAGTATGGTTGGGTGAGTCTAGAATCGTGCTGATATATGATAAGCTATTTATAACCATAAGTGGGTTGACCGGTGCTTCACACTTATATAATTCCCAGCTTGATATTTTTCAAATTCCTAAAAGTAATAGGAGCCTACCCATCCCCTAACCTCCAAATTGCTTCCCAAACCTCCAAATTCTTACCACGTGGCAGCTTCATGAAACTCTTCCTTTATATAATATAGAGATATAGGGATGAGGAGTTACTCTTCTCATGTACATGATTGAATAACTCACATTAGGAAGCAATGCGTACTCGTTTTTTATAACTAGAATGGGTCGTGTGCTTATCAAAGAGAAGATGTCAAAATGATCTTTGAACTATGACGAGGAACCATGTTTGAACATGCGTTTTGGAATCTAGTTCTTTTGCACAGTGTGTATCACTATTGGTAGGCTTCACATTGCAATTGATGAGAGAGAGAGAGAGAGAGAGAGAGAGAGAGAGAGAGAGAAGAAATGAAAATTATAAGCAAAATGTTATCGAAATTGTCAACTCAACCGCCAACCAGTCATATCCGTTAGATACTATCATATGATCGAACGGTGAACAAGAGACCTCCAAAGCACGGCCTGTTTGACTAATGAACTGCAATTTAAAACCTCCAAGTTGACCCGAAACAACCGCGAAATAAAGGCGGAAATAAATCGGGTCCGCCTCTCTCTCTCTCTCTCTATAGTGCTTTTCTCTCTCTTCGGGAGAGCAGGGCCGGACAGGCGTGCGGGGACAAAATGAACTGCGTCGCGTATGTTTCTCTCTCTAACTCAAGCTGGGGAATCGGACTCGGGTCCTCTCTCTCTCTCCTCTTACCAACGCACCGCATAATAACCCTGGCCATCGCGCAGCAAAGCGCGGCAGAGACGATTGAGGTTCCCCTTCTTTTCATCTTTTCTTCCCCAGCGGTACAACCCATCTCTATTTTCAGTGTTGGGTTCTCTCTTTGAGGTTTTCTTAGTTGGGTTTTCTCGTCTTCAGGGTTTCCTGTTTCCATCTGCCCCGGGTTCTCTCTGTTTTAGAGTTTTCCCTTATCTTGCAAGCTCTGCGGAAGCTTGTTTCCTGCGCAGCCTGGCCGTGGAGATGCTAGATTACCGCAGCTTTTCGAAGCTGCAGAGGGACCGGGATGCTCACGAGGCTGTTTCTGCGGGCCTGGAGAGTATGCAGCGCCTCATAAAGCTTTTGTCACAGCAGCAGCAGCAGCAGCAGCTGCAGCAAACAAATCGCCCACAAGGGCATCTGCAGCAGCAGAACCGGAGAGAGGACTGCTCTCACATGGCGGATGCCACCATATCCGAGTTCAAGAAGGTGATTTCTCTCCTCAGCAGGTACGGCCACGCCCGCTTCCGTAGGGCCCCCGGTGGATCCTGTCATGCTTCCCTGGCAAGGATCTCTGATGCCCCAGCAAGCTGCTCTTCATCAAAAGGGCTCAATCTGCACAGCCATGGCAAATCATATGACCGTGGGGAGTTGTACGACAAGGGTATGTCTTCATCCTCTCCTGAAAGCCAGTCTCCTGATGCTTCCTCCACTCCCCACATTCCAATCATGGCTATGGCTAAACCACATGTTTCCCACCCCAAATCAGCCTCTAGCCCGTGCAAGATCGAGCAAGAATTTGCCCTGGCTGATTCCAGGATCTCTGATGCCCTCTTGGAAGCCCCAGCAACCTGCTCTTCATCAGAAGCGCTCAATCTGCCTGGCCGTGGCAAATCGTACGACCATGGGGAGTTGTTTGACAAAGCTATGTCTTCATCCTCTCCTTCAAGCCAGTCTCCTTATGCTTCCTCCCCTTTCCATACTCCTAACATGGCTATGGCTAAACCACACGTTTCCCAGCTCAAATCAGCTTCTAGCCCATGCCAGATCACGCATGAATTTGCCCCTGCCGATACAAGTGGCCATGGCAGTGATGTTAATGCCCATGCTATGCCGCAGTTCAACAACATATTTAACCCTAGTACCCCTCGTGTCTATGGCCATGCCTATGGTTCTGATTCTATCATCTTTCCGTTCCCTACACAAAAGCTCTGTTACGAAGCCCCTTCTGTTGCGACCCCCCCTCCCTCTCAAGCCCAACAATACATGTCACACCAGCCCCATCCTCAATCATTGGAAGTCTTTCCAAGATCTTACTCTCAGCTTGATAACTCCATTAGCATCACTCCTCCACCCTCCACTACCAACAACTCATTTGTTTCATCTCTTAGTATGGATGGTGGCAGTGTAACGACTGATAAGCAGTCAATTTTTCAGCATGCCTTCGGTGGCGGTGGCGGTGGCGGTGGCAGTGGCAGTGGCTTGCCACCATTGTTTGGAACTAAGAGGATATGCTCAGGGAAGCCTGAAGAGCATGATGGAAAATGCAACAGTTCAGGGGGGTGTCACTGTGCTAAACGCAGGTGTTTATCGAGCCTATTTTTTTTAATTTAAAAAAAATGGTTAATGTAGTATGCCTTCCTGCACATGTGCTTTGTTATGTTCGCTTGTGTTGCTTAGGTTAATGTTGGCACCTGATTTTAGTTATGGTTGCTAAGTTTCAGAGCTTTTTATGTTAAGTTAATTATCCAATTTTTGGGTTCAGGAAGTCAAAGGCCAAGAGGATGGTAAGGGTGCCGGCCATCAGCATGAAGACGGCAGACATTCCAGTTGATAAATTCACATGGAGAAAGTATGGACAGAAACCAATCAAGGGCACTCCTCATCCTAGGTGGGACATCTTTTAAGAATATGTATTTTGGTTCCAATAGCATGCTAGCCGTGTGGAATTGTTTATGCTGAATGTGGTGAAAATTTGTCGTGTGCGTACAGGGGTTATTACAAGTGCAGCAGTGTGAGAGGATGCCCTGCTAGAAAGCATGTCGAACGGGCTCTGGATGATCCAAACATGCTCATTGTAACATACGAAGGGGAACATAATCATTCTCAGATTCTTAATGAGAACCCTAGCCTTGTTTGCTAGTGCTTGAGTAGTTTACCTGCAATCTAGTTTTGATACACTGCTACATGGAGACTTCTTTACTGTGTGCTGCAAGCTTGGCTTGCTTGCCTCAAGGCTCTCCATGTCTTAATGGTGTCCCACAAGTAGCCAAAGAATTCTTAGCCAATACTTACTGCTATCGAAAATTCTAGAGAATTCTTGAAGGTCCAAGCTTGGCAAAAAAAAAAATGTAAATGGGAGGGGAGTTGGTTTTGGTGTTAAGCCTCCCTCAAGCTGTAAGCACACCATATCACATCACACAAAGCTGTAAGACATGAGATGATATTGTCATCGTGTCTGGGTCTGTTTACTTTCGATGATACTGTTAGTAACAGGCAGAATGCAGACATGAAAATTAATAAGAAATCAACATACGGGAAACTGCTTAATTTGACTGGTTTTGATTATCAAAATGTATTCTAGTTGGTATAAATACACACTATGATGCTGTTTTTCCCTATCATGGTTGCACACAAATATGCAGGGAAAGGAAAAAGAGTCATCAAAGTAGGCCTTAAAGAGAAGTATGAAAGGATATGTAGGTTTTAACATGTTATTTATAGGGATCATCACACAATGATTAGATGTTTTTTTAATGCCTATGGCTGGCTTGATTGCTTGTCCTCAAAAACCAACACCACCAGGGTTCATTTTTGACAGTACACAAGCATTGTTTGAAAATGAAATGCCATAACAAATAACCTTGCTACTTTTGGGTTAGAATATTTTTTAGTTTGAAAATGAAATGCCATAACAAACAACCTTGCTACTTTTGGGTTAAAAGTTAGAATAGTTTTGAGTACTTTTATCCTTTATAATGTTTGATTGTAAGCTATATAAGCTTTTGTGTCCCTGTATCTGTTTCCAAGACAATGTTCTTTGCTGACATGTAACTTACAAAGGTGTGGCGTGGAGAGAGGAGTGCAAAATCTTTGATAAAATTTGAGGTGGGCATCCTTGAGATTACATTTTTTGTAGGGAACATCTTTGCGGTGGGCACTTGAAGTATCTTGTACAAAAGCCATGCAGGGAGGGGAGCGGAGGGGAGCCCCTCGCCCGCTCCCTCTGCGTCTCAGCCATAGTCACCAGAAACGAGAATCGGGAACAAAAACATTTGAGGAAGGGAAACGGGGAAACGAGTTTTTAGGGGTGGAAACAATCATTTCCTGTGACAATATCACTTGGGAAACAAGAAATGGCCATGGAAATGGATGATATCACTTGGGAAACGTGAAATGGCCATGGAAACATGATGATGTCCTGAAACGGAGAAACGCGTTTCTAGGGATAGAAAATGCCCCACTTCATCAGAAGGGCTCAATCTGCACGGCCATGGGAAATCGTACGATCGTGCGGAGTTGTACGACAAGGCCTGTTTGACTATTGCACTGCAATTTAAAACCTCCAAGTTGACCCGAAACCATCGCGAAATAAGGCGGCTGGGCTCGTGGCTCGGTGTCCGTCCCCTCTCTCTCTCTCTCTAGAGTCCTTTTCTCTCTCTTCGGGAAAGCAGGGCTGGACAGTCCTGCGGGGACAAAATGAACTGCGTCGCGTATGTTTCTCTCTCTAACTCAAGCTGGGGAATGGCACTCGGGTGCCTAAATTTGACGGGTTACTTAAAATTTCAAGTGACATACACTTTTGCAAACTGCTTTTCACATGACATGAATTTTCAAAATCTTGTTATTCAAATGGCAAGCAATTTATCAAAATGAAAAGCTTTTTTAAAAACTAAAAAACTGTATGTAATTAAACAATCAATCTACATGCTGTCCAGTCAAGATGCCTTGCATGTCCAACTTGCCAAAATTAGGCCTTTGACTATTGAGTGAACAAATCACTCTAATGGCATCGCCCTCCTCTTTTTTCCTTGTAACCAAATATCAAAAACATCTTTCCAACAAACTTGTGATGCATCACTTGCATTAAGTGATAACAACATCAATGCATCAAGCGCTCCAGACACATGCTACTTCTCAAGCTACTCTTTATGTCATTTTGTCGAGAGAAACCTCGCTCACATGATGCTGTACTCGCTGGAATTACTATGCTTGCTTTTGCCATAAATGCATGAGTCCTGGAAATGTGTCCCACCAAGTCTTTGTGTTGCTGCAGATTGCCCAAGCATCATGCATACCTCTACTCCTAGCAACCCTGTACAGCATGCCAACAAAATCCTCCCGTTCACCCAAACATTTCCTAATGTCAATTATTGAATCATCAACATTAAGCTCGCCAATAAGCCTCTCTAACCATTCTTCAGTCCTTTTATCCCTTTCAATTACATCTGAAGGATAGGCAGAGGGATTAAATAGCTTGACCGAGTTGAAAACCTCAAGATCAAGAAACCTATTATTTAGAGCATTCAAAACATCTTGTACAAATGTCCTTCCAATGCAAATACATTCAGCGAGGGAACCACTTGCACTTCCAGCATCATGAGGCGGTACATTGAGATCAAGAGTTGCATCCTCCTCTTCTGAATCACTTACTGCTCTGTCTCGTTTCTTTTTTGGAGCTAATTTTGGAACTGGCACAAAGTGTAGCACATGCTTATGAGTAAACCCATTAGAATCAACATATAACATATTCCCATCTTTTGACATGTTCCAAAACTTTGTAAGTTGTTTTGAACCAGCACCAAATTGGCCCTCATAAGATATATACCTTTTAGTGAGCTTCTCAAATGTCAAATCCAAGTAGATGCCAATCATAGTAACATCCATGTTCTCCCTCTGAAATTCTACATTTAATTTATTCAATTCAACCAAAACATCAGCCAGCAAATGCATCATAAATTGGACTTGAAAGATTGTGGCATAATTGTACCATTTTTTCTCATGCATTCTCCATTGCTCCAAAATAGCAGGCATTAAGGGAACCAATCTTTCCATTACTTGGCGTCTAGATAGCCATCGAATTGCATGGATTTGTAAAACTTTCAAGTCTGCAATATGATACTCATGCATCAAGTTTCGAAGTTCGACATGTCGATTTGTTGATTTCCCTAGCCATGCATATACCTTGTTTGCAACCTTATCAACAAAAGCAAACACATGAGGATTCGATGCAAAACCATCCTTTGCTGCAAGTGCCTCACGGTGGGCAATACAATGCACGCCCATAATTCGTGAAGCCGATGCTTGAAACCGTGCCACTACACCTGTCTTATGACCTGTCATTGCTGAAGCACCATCCGTTTTACAAATGCAACTAGTTTCTTCAAATCCAGATTACTCTCTAAGAGCATGGCATGGACAGCATTGTAGATTGCCTCCCCAGATCCATTATCAACTAGTAGCAATCTCACAAATTTACAATTGGGCTCTCCTTTGCCATTCCCAGGCAAGTACAAAATGTAGATAATCAAATGTTTCTCCATGGTTCTATCTGTACTTTCATCAATGAGGATTGAAAAAAATGGACTTTCACAAATTTCAGCATACAAGTCTTGTCTAGTACAATCTCTTAAAGCCATCAAGAACTCTCTTCCAGATACGGGATTGGTATATGCACCATACTCATCAGATGATGGCATATTAGGAGTGCCAAGATCCCTTTGTAACTTACATTGAGTGGGATATTTCTCCAATGCAATATCATTGCATGCACAAAAGTGTACCAGCTTCATACAAGTGATTATTCTAAAGTGTTCAGAATGCACCATTGTGTCAATACCCCCATCTATTGGTCCTTTGCCACCAATAGCCTTTAGCTTTGCATGATAAATACTTGCAGCTCTCCTATGATCTGCAGATTTTGCATGCTCATTCAAGGCTGAAAGTTGAATGCTTTGGGATCCACCCATTGTGAAAGTATTCACTCTTCCATCTTCTTCACACCAAGTGCATTTTATGCGGTCCTCATTACATGTAGACTTGCATAAATATGCCCAAGGATGTAGTAGAGTCCATTGAGTCCTCCACTTCCTTTTGGGTTTATTGGAAGAAGACTCTTGGGAAATCTCATTACAAGTTTTCGAGCTCCCACCACTACTCTCATGTCCTACATTGGCAATGGTCTGTCTTGACAAAAAAGAATCTATTGAAGGCTGTGACTTTTTCTTTTTGCCGCGCCCTCTATGAGGCACTAGATTGGGACGGTCAACCATCACTGAAAATATAAGAATAAAATAAAAAAAGGAAGCCACATGAGAATAAAGAGAAGAGAGCATACCTTAACGGTTAAGCACGTTCATTTATACAAGGCCGTTATACTCCTTAACGGTTAAACATGTTCATTTATACAAGGCAGTTATACTACTATAGCAGGGGAACAACATAATAACAACAAAAACAAGACACAAAAGGGAGACACCCAATAGCTGAAGATAGCTTAACAAAATGTTAAAATAATCAAAATAAGAATCCAACCTGGAAATAAATTGCAGCCAGCAGGTCCACGTCCTCCACCAAGATCGGAAGTAGCTAGCTATGATCACAACTCACTAATCAAGATTCAAGAATCATAAAAGGAAGTTAAGAGAGAAAGACACATAGAGAGCAATTTCATTTAATTGTACACAATCATACAATACAAAACCACCTCTACATATTATAACATTTGTCATAAGTAAACAATCCATTGCTAGATCAAAATTACATCAACAACATGGCTATAAGTAAACAATCCATTTGTCTAATCTGCAAACTGAAGCGGTCGTTCAGTAAATCAATTTTTTTTTCTAGGTTACATATGTTAACACGTTAATTCCAAGATAAGTCATCAATACAAATTCGCCCATCTATAACCAGATTCAAAGCTTTTAGAAATCAAAGAATGAAGAATCATACCCATTATTAGTCATAGTCGCCCATCCATAACCAGATTCACAGCTTTCAGAAAACAGCAAATCATGCCCATCATTGAGTAATTAACGAAATGTGTATGCCTTTAAGATCCTCAAAAAATAACAATAATAACTGATGTAAGGACCATATACTGATGCATCATGCACTGATAGGACAATTAGTTGTACTATCCAAAGATGTAAAAACAAAAAACCAAAATGAGTAACCCCGAATTTCAGAGCACATCGATGCAACTTGATAGAACCAGACCAGATTTGTCACAAAAAAATATGCTTTAAAGACTCCTTATAAAACTCATTAAAAAAACAGAGTAACCGTATTCAGTCATGACCATCAAAAAAGCAAGATACTCATCAGGGTTATGCCTAAAAAACTCTCGTAGCTTACATGTGTAGAAACTGTCAAATGGATTCAAGGAAATACAGAATCCCAAACATCATCAGAAAAGCGAAAGGTCATTAGATCAAATTGTGTATGTACAAATTAACATGTCAAACCATATAAATCGATTCACTAGGATTCAAAGATTATAGAAACCTTCAATCGTATATTATAAAGAGTATAAGCAAGCAATAGCTAGATACCTGAGACAAGTGCTGAGAGGCTGAGAGGATGAGCTCCCAATGGATGCTAGGACAAGTGACATGTTATCCAGTAAATCAACAATGCAGACTAAGTGAGTATACTGTATAACTCACCCAAAGTGAAGCCATTTTTATAGTCGGAGCCACACATGCTAGCGGCCAACTGTCACTGCCATGATGCCATCTTCATTGAAAGATATCTGAGAGGAGATTATTTGCAGAGTGGCCCCGTAGCAGTCTAGCAGATGCACAGCCGGCTAGCGGTCATTTATAAAAGCTAGATCTCTCTCCCAGGCGTCTCCCGACTCCCGAGTCCCTCACACTCACGAGTCACATTGTACACACAGCTGGACAGAGAGCCTGAGAGAGGTGGTCGCCGGCCGGAAGAGGAAACGAGAGTGCCCGCCGCAACCAAATCATGCAGAAAAGAAGGTGGAACTTGGAACAGACCAAATGCAGAGTTATCAGTTAAGTTTTAACGTCCTGACTCCTGATTCTTGATTCACTCCTGAATCTTGGTAAACAAATCAAAATTTACAGAAAAAGCAAGCAGGGAAGAGAGAGAGAGAGGTCGAGACTCGATGTATACAACTTTACAAGAGCAACCATGGAGGATACGAATCATACGATGACGATGGAGACTAGGTGATGATTGATCCACGCTACGTTCTTTGAGAAAAGGTAGGCCGCAGGGCTTCGTGCACATTGCAGAGGGTAGAAGTTAGAACCATAGATGGTCTCGGACTCTCGACTCCCGTTCGGATTGGTGCGGAATCCGGATGACCCCCTCGGGCCTCGACTGAGTCCAGACTCCAAGTTAAGCTGTAGTAGCTGCTGCTGCCTGTCGCCTGCGTTTCTTTTCAACTTACAAGGTTACAAACTTACATGAGCGGAGCCTGGAGGCAGCGAGGCTAGAGCCTGGAGCTGCAGCCTCTGCGAATCGCGACCGGCTAGCCAATACAGTGCTAGTAGTAGCACTGCTACTGTGTGGCATGTGCTACACATGCAATGCACCATTGCATGGTGCACCTAACCGGCTGTTGGGAGTTGGGAGACGGACGGTTAGTCACAATGCACATTGCTGCAAAGTTGCAAGCCTGCATGCTACATGGGTGAGTCGGTGACCACTGACGCGTCCCCGACTCGTGAGTCATTAATACCAACTTAAATAGCAATTACCGCCCCAAATTTTAAAATTATATATATATATATATATATATACATATATATATAAAATACACATTGCAGTGATTGCACATTGTTCAATGTGTATTTTATTTTATATATATACATATTAATATATATATATATATATATATAAAATGAAAAGCACTTTTTAAAAAATGACATGTCATTTGAAAGGCATTTGAAATTACTGTATTTCAGAGTGAAAAGTTAATTCTAAGGCATTGCATGTTTTTTGACATAGATTTTTTTAAAAAACCTTTTTTGACAGGCAAAATCGCCTTTGACAGGTAAAACACCCAGGCCCTGCTCGGGTCCTCTCTCTCTCCTCTTACCAACGCACCACATAATAACCCTGGCCATCGCTCTAGACTCGAGCCAAGCGCGGCAGAGACGATTGAGGTTTCCCCTTCTTTTCATCTTTTCTTCACCAACAGTACAACCCGTCTCTATTTTCAGTGTTGGGTTCTCTCTCTGAAGTTGTGTTTTCTCGTCTTCAGGGTTTCTGTGCCGGGTACTCTCCGTTTTTGAGTTCCCCTCATCTTTCAAGCTCTGTGGAAGCTTGTTTCTTTGGAGGTCTCTGTTTACCGTTCGATCATATGGTAGTATCTAACGGATATGATTGGCTGGCGGTTGGGTTGACAATTTCCATAACATTTTGCTTATATATATATATATATATATATATTTGCTCTCTCTCTCTCTCTCTCTCATCAATTGCAATGTGAAGCCTACCAATACTATTTGCAAAAAAACTAGATTCCAAAACACCTTTTTAAACATGGTTCCTAGTCATAGTTCGAAGATCATTTTGACATCTTCTCTTTGATAAGCACAGGACCCATTCTAGTTATAAAAAACGAGTACGCATTGTTTACTAATAATGTGAGTTATTCAATTATGTACATGAGAAAAAAGTAACTCCTCATCTCTATATTTCTATATCTCTTCTCTATATTATATAAAGGAAGAGTTTCATGGAATTGCCACGTGGAATTTGGAGGTTTGGGAAGCAATTTGGAGGTTAGAGGACGGGTATGCTGTAGGAATTTGAAAAATATCAAGCTGGGAATTATATAAGTGTGAAGCAAGAGACTACTAAATGTCTAGAATCTCATTACAAAGTGCTCGGAGGGACAAAGCCCAAGAGACCAACGCTTAAAGAAATACTTCATTTCTAGAAGTCTTTAAAACACTAGATCATAGTTTGATCGTCCATGCCATAAAAATCATCCATCCCCTCAAAAAGAGCCCTTAAAGCTAGCAAAAGCCACTTCTAATTTTCATACCTAGACCGGAGAAGCGAGTTGATCATCATTGCAAGACTTAAGGAGAAGCCTTACTGAGGATGGAGGAGCTACCATTAGTTTGGATTGAATAATATAAATGGCAGTGATTTTTCCTTGGCTGTGGACGCTAGACCACCCCATGACCCCCTATATCTACATCAACTGGCCCATGATTCCCTATATGTACATCAAGCAACCCACGACCCCCTATATCTACATGAAGCGGCCCATGATTCCCTATCTCTGTATCAAGCTACATGACCCCTAATATCTTCATCAAGAGGCCTATGACCCCCTATCTCTATCAGTGTCAAGTGACAGTCGACAATGCTTCTCCCCTTCCCACCACCATGTACCAAAAGGAGTTGAAGGAGCTCAACCTTAGCACTGAGGAGGATCCTCGACCTATCCCTCTGTGAAAAACTAGCTTCATGCAAAAACATGAGAGAGAAGAAGAAGAACCCAAGAACAGAAAAATGAAACCTAGCTTGGCATACCATGTTTAACCACCCATGCATTATATATACCAGTGACCTTAGGCATCTAGTGTCTACCTTACCGGCCACACACCATACTCATGCATTGCGGTACCACCATGCTACACATCACTAGATCTTTGGCCTAGCTTGGCATACCATGTTTAACCACCCATGCATTATATATACTAGTGACCCCAGGCATCTAGTGTGTACCTTACCGGCCACACACCATACTCATGTGCCCCTTGTGTCCCCTACTGGTACCCCCATGCTACACATCACTAGATCTTTGGCCTACAGCCTTCACCCATGAACGTTACCTGTTCACACATTATTATAAGCCATTGGTTTTACCACGCAACACTCGCATGTCCCACACATTACTGGCGTATAAATCCCGCATATCGTGTGTCCCACGTGTTGCCACATGTAAGTCCCATGTGTTTCCATGTGTAAGGGTCGTAACCATCCTAGTAGTTGCATGGGGTTGGGGAGGGCCCAGCTATTAGGGATAGGTTACCACCTCCCTATTTGCATGGTCCTACAATGAACTCCCTATTTGCATGGTCCTACAAGGAACTCCCTATTGGCATTGATTCAACCATTTATACACATAGGATTCCTCTCAAGGAAGGAAGCCACATAGTATGGAAAGGTATCTACAAAATGAAACCAAGGTACTCAAAAGTGGTTAAAAAGGAGCTAGAAAAGATGGGTCATTGTGCCCATAGAGAATTTGGAAAGGTATTTACAGAATGAACCCAAGTTACTCAAAAGTGGTTAAAAGGGAGCTAGAAAAAAGTATCATTGTGCCCATAGAGAATTTGAAATGGCTATCTCCAATCGTGGTCATCCCTAAGAAGAAGACCAACAAGATCCATATCTATAGACTTTAGACCACTCAATCAATACATTGTCAACAAGGAACAACTTCCCACTTCCCCTCCATTGTTGGAAGATGTAGGCAAGTCATCTATTAATTTATGGATGGCCTCAAGAGGCTATAATCAGGTAGCATTCAACTAGTTGGATATGATCAAAATAGCTTTTGTCATACGTATGCCGTCATGATGCATTTCAATCTTTGCAATGCCCTAGTTTCCTTCCATAAGCTGGCATCGTTTTTCACAGGATACCATGAGAAGAATGTGGGGGAGAGGATGAGCTTGAGCTCCTTTTAAGAAAACACACACAAACAAGAGTAGACAAGCACACAAGAGATATGGATGGTTGAATTTTCTTCTATTCTCTGCTCTTCTCTACAACCATAACATAAAGAGATAAGAGTACATACTATAAGGGAAAGCAATGACATAACCTCATTTAGTAAAAGCAATCTTCCCCAAGAGATCTAGCACTCCTTTAGGGTTGGTCAATGAAGTTAGCCAAAGAGTCACAATAATCTTTTTCGAATCAGAAGATCCTTGAAACCAGAGATCAAGTGCCCGAACAAGGCACTGAGGCCCACTAGGAAATGGGAGTGTGATTTTTGAGGGAGCTTGGTGGAGGGAGCTTTTCTTGGTTGCCCTATCTATCTACTTGAACAATATCTCTCTAACTATTTCCACCACCATCTCCGCCCAGTCCCCCAGAGCCTAGCCCACACCACCAACCTTGCTTCTTCCTTTCTCTCTCTCTATCTATTACCACCATCCCTTCCTCTCCCTCCCTCCCTTTCACTCTCCCACCCTCCCTCTCTATTCTCCCCCTCTCTCACTCTCCTTCATCTCCCTCTCCTTCCATCTCTTTCACTCTCTTTCACTCTCCCCCTCTCACTCTCTCTATCCTTATCTATACTCACTCTCTCTATCCTCTTCGTATCTCTCTCTATCCTTCTCTTGGCTCTCTCTCTCTCTCTCTCTCTCTCTCTCTCTCTCTCTCTCTCTCTATCTATCTATTTATCTCTCTCTCACTCTCTCTATCCTTCTCATTGTTAACTATCTCTATCCTTCGCTCTCTTTGGTTCTCTCTCTCTATCCCTCTATCCCTCTCTCACTCTCTCTATCCTTCTCTTTGCTAACTCTCTCTATCCTTCTCTCTCTTTGGTAGCTCTCTCTATCCTCCACCCTCTCTCTCTCTCTCCTTCATTGCCCTCTCCCTCTCTCTCTCTCTCTCTCCTTCATTGCCCTCTCCCTCTCCCCTCCCTTTCACTCTCCCATCCTCCCTCTCTCTCCTTCTCCCACCCCTCCTCTCTCTCTCTCTCTCTCTCATCCCACCCTCTCTCTCTCTCCTTCATTGCCCTCTCCTCTCCCTTCCTCTCTCTCCTTCTCCCACCCTCTTCTCTCTCTCTCTCTCTCTCTCTCTCACACACACACACACACACATTCATTTCCCTCTCCCTCCCTCCCTCTCTCTCTCTCTCTCTCTCTCTCTCTCTCTCCTTCTTCCACCCACCCAACCACCCTCTCTCTCCTCTCCTCTCCCTCCCTCTCTCTCCTTCACCCACCCACCCACCCTCTCTCTCCTTTCCCTCCCTCCCTCCCTCTCTATCCTTCTCCCACCCTCTCTCTCTCATTCATTGCCCTCTCCTCTCCTCTCCCTCCCTCTCCCTCCTTCTCCCACCCTCTTCCCCCCCCTCTCTCTCTCTCTCATTCATTTCCCTCTCCCTCCCTTCCTTTCACTCTCTCACCCTCCCTCTCTCTCCTTCTCCCTCCCTCCCTCCCTCCCACCCTCTCCTCTCCCTCCCTTCCTTTCACTCTCCCACCCTCCCTCTCTCTCTCCTTCTCCCACTCTCCCTCTCTCTCCTCTCCATCCTTCCTTTCACTCTGCAACCCTCCCTCCCTCTCTCTCTCTCTCTCTCTCTCTCTCTCTCTCTCTCTCTCTCTCTCTCTCCTTGTTCCACCCTTCCAATGCATAGTCTCTTCTTCCCTCCCTTTTCCCCTATCTCTCTTTCACCTCGTTTCTCTCTCTCTCTCTCTCTCTCTCTCCCTCATCTTCACATGACTTTGCATAGCATTGCATGGAGTTTATTTTCTACATTTGTATTTTTGTGTTTACATGACATTGACTACTTTTTATTATCCTTTTTCATGTCAATGCATGTATGTGCCATTATAGTACATTGCATTGCAGGGCATGGCATGGCATTGCATCTGGATGTTATTACATGTGCATGTCATTGCATGGTACTTCTTGCCCTTTGCATAGTGTTGCATGTGATTGCATGTGATTGTATGTCATTTTAAGCCTCTTCATGTGACCTTATATCATTGCATGCGAGTACAATTGACAAGGTGAATAATGTACACAATTATACATACAAGATAATTTCATTCTGGGCATGATATCTAGTATGCCTTGCATACTTTATCATAAGAAACAGTGAAGAATGTAAATTTATTAAGGTCAATAATTTTTCAATTATGATTGAGGTCATGGCATAATTATTAATGACAGGAAGAGGGAGAGAGAGAGAGAGAGAGCGAGAGGGAGTGAGAGAGAGAAGAACATGATGACATTAAATCCTTAGGATAAAAAATACGGGTTTCAATTACAAATAAAACCAAGTTCATTCACATATAACTTGGAAATACAACCCTTCTATCATGATTGGAATTCAAAACATGAAAATAAACTGGAAATTTTATTTAATTAATCAAAACAACAACAAATAGAAAATTTTACAAGGCAATTAATACAAAAGACAAGGCGATCTATAGTTGAGACCACTTTATTCCATAAAAGTTATTACATCATTCTCTCCTCTTGGGCTAAAGACAACTATGTACTTATAAGGGCTGCTGTGTTTACAATTGATAACATACCATAACTACATGCGGTTCCTACACCTATGCGCTTTTTTGGGCTACTCTATTCTTTAACTCCTCTCGTAAGGGCTCCTTTGTCTCTTTGGTAATGTACCCGTAACTTCCACACATACAAATTACCAGAATCAATATGCTCATCCGCTAGCATCTTTCTCCAAAGATTGCAGGCCTCTATCGTGATTTTGAGATGTTCTGCCATATCTCCGCCCGTTTTCTTACAAAAATCTTTGCAAACCCTATCCATGGTTTCCTTCAAAGTATAGCTCGAGCCATTAGAGACCAACAAAGGTTAGTTGATGATGGTGAGGGTTATAAGGAAGAGAATGATGGTGAGGGTTATAAGGAAGAGAATGATGGTGAGGGAGAGAAATACAATGAGAGGGAGAGGGAGGCAATAAGATTTGGAAGTGAGGATTATAGTAAGAGGCAGGGGTCATATTTATAGATACATAAAGCTAAAAGCTAAAAGGTACTTTGCATGGCTATCCACTAAATTTAGAAAAGTATATGCATGGTTTTTTCCTAAATTTAGAAAAGTAGATGCATAGCTATTCTCTTAATTTAGAAAAGTAGATGAATGGAATGAACATATTCAAGCCATTGGCATCCAACTATACTTATTGTCATGCTAAAACATTAAAAAATAAAAAGTAAATAGTCCTTGCTAGAGAATTGAGACAAAGGACATTTTATTATTGTAGCATGAAGGATCTTTTTGAAACTATAGTATAATGTCATCATTACAAAATGAGGTCCTTTTCACATTGTTCTCCTACTGCTACATTCTAATTAGGTCCTCCTTTCTTAGAGTGGGTTGATGTATAAAGATATTATGGTTCGCATCTAACCCAAAGATATGCAAATATACAAAACAAAGGTGCTTGTATGCACAATATGGTCTTCTAGAACCTACCCTAATTTGAAAATCAAGACATGTGCATGATGGATTCTTTTCTATAGTCACCTGATTTTTCATTGCATACTTAGTCTCAATTACAAACACTTCCATCTTCCCGATCTTAATGACCAAATTCTCAAAGGCTGTAGGTGTGCTTGAAATTGCCAAATCTATTCTCTTGGCCTGCCAGATCCGATATGCCACTTCTGTACCTTGTTGATCGATGGCCTACATCATTTGCTTCTTGATGTAGTCCCTTTTACAACACAAACCCACTAGCCTCCAATGCTCGGATCTCATCCACAATCAGGTTTGTACATTGTCCCACTGCCCAAACAAATGGGGGTCTAGTAGGTGATGATAGATGGTGTTACATACTCTCCAAGTATGATCCACGCTACTATTTACAAAACCACATGAACTGACGTCTTTTCCTCCTAGACCATTCTCTCATACCATAGAAAGAAGGAGCTGGAACAACTTGCCTGCAGTTCTTGATGCTGTTTTTGCACTTGCCATCTTGTCCACCTAAACATCCTTGGCAAGTTACCTTGCTATGTAGAGATGTTCGACGTACAGCCCACATTGAGTTGTGTATGTCACTCTCCACAATTTCTTGCACCTCTGCTTTAGTTATCTCTTCCTCTACATTGTGTTGACCACCTTCTGTAGTAGCTAAAAGAATAGTGGGTGGAAAGCTTAATTGCCTACCTTGTTTCTTGCGTGGGCTGGTTTTACGTGACATACTCTAGACAATGTGATGAGTTATCTTCCTCAAGATTTATAACTATGGGTTTTTTACGCCGGCTAACGGTAATGTTATCAACAAAAAAGTTTGGTTGCACGTGCATTGGTGTACTACTCACTGCTACCTCCACCAATCTGCTAGTGCTTGACAAATTTGGAGCTTTTGATGTTCTGGCCTTCTCCATCAACTTTGTTATTGTAGGGCTTGCTTCGTGATATTTACCTTGATTTTACAAGAGGGAATTAGCGAGAGGTTTGAAATAGGTGCATCATATAAAGAGATGGTTCCCCTGAAGCCCTCTCTTGCTAAAACCAACTTACATGTTTTGTTTCTGCTAGATTGGTGGTCGTCATGTGTGACACACATGCGTCGTCGACATCCTGCAATAGGAGATGAAGTTAATTGCAAGCTCCAACCACATTCCATAACTAGAAGATTAACTTGATGATTTAGATTCCAAATGCAAGCTATTCTTTTCAAAAACCAATAAGGTAATACTTACCCCCCTAAAAGGTGTTTCCTCCAATGGGGATATCTAGTATGCCACCAACTAAGCTAACAATCCATGGCTGGTAAGTTCGCATTTTAAAAGTTCCTCTTCTTCAGTCTCAATACACAATGCCATTGATGATATAGTCGCTTGTGCTCTTCCAAAAAATTTCTAACTACATATTGTACTGTATGGATGTTCAATCTTTGCTCCCAAAGACACGCACACTCACGACCTTCCAATATATTCTATGGTCCATTATTATAGACTGTCCTAATTTCCCTCCAGTTGGCTCTAGCCTCATTCACCATGAAGCCAAAAAAATTTGGTTTGCAAAAGCCTTTTTGGACCACAACATTGTTAATCATTTCCCAAAAAAGCACTTGTGCCACTGTGTCATTCTCTTTCATTTCGCAAGTTTCAATTGTCATGATCTCTTGCAAGCTGGCATGCCATCATACAAGAGTTGGAAAACTACTGAAAACAAGATCAAATTTATTAAGAACTTTTTGAGACCAAACTATACCTTGGATCATATACATGTGCAGCCATTGTTGTCCATCCTTGCACACGCTGCCTGACATGATCAAAATAAACCCAAGTCCTCTTTAAATCACCGTCTCCTGTTTGGTGTATATGGTTTACGAGATCCAAACCCAATGTAGGTCCTGTGGGTGGTCGACATTTTAAACACATAACACCACTCTGACTCCTCTAAAGCTTTTCCAGGAAAATGACTACCATGGAAGAACTCAAAAGCACATTGTCTCTTCAATTCTAGGATACCTGACTCTACTCCTTACACTGAACCGTTGATCTTAGAAGCACGTACCATCCCTATGGAATCTGCAAGAGAATTGGACAATTTAACAAACTATGTAAACTGAAGTTCACAAGAATTACCAAACAATTAAAATCAATATGAAATTAACATTACCTTTGACATTGAATTAGGGGATGCATGTATTCCAATAATAGTGACAACTACATGTTGCTAACATTTGATTCATTCTTCCTGGCAACTGCATCCAATATGAGTTGTTTGGTGATATCCATTTGTATCTTTCTTAGACCACTTGTAGCCACCTCTGAAACTGCCTCTTGCACAAGTTCTCTTATCTTTTACAATGCCTTCCTTGATGTGCCCCTTTTCACCTCATGCAAATTCTCCTCTTGATGTATCATCAATCTCGTCATATGTGGGTCAGCAGGCATACAATAGTACACCATAGCACCACAGATTCTTCTACATACAGGTTTGTTCTTGTAGTAGAAACAAGCTAGTGATCCATGTTGTTAAACCCAACGAGGGAAGCTTCTATGTGAGCTTGCTTACTATGTGAAAAATTACAAAGTTCTAATAAATACTCTTATTAATTAAAGTTTACTGAAATTGAGCCAAGATAATAAGCTTACCAATCCATGATGTATTCGGTGTGTCATTCATAGTTCTACTTCCACACAAGGGATAAGTGCACTCAATATGTATTTCACCACTCTTCTAAAGTGGTGTACCTGTGGGATAATCTTCTATTGTAAAATCAACAATGACTTCTTTTGGGGTGCTTACTGTAGTGTTGCTTGGAACAACAAGGTGTTTTATTGCTATATTTTATCAAAGATATAACATGGTTTCTCTCCAGTGGGTCTAGCTGGCTGGATAGATATAAGATGATCTACACCATCATCTTGTGGTTTGATTGCAAAAACTTTCAATCCAGAATGAGGACATAATATTGCATCAAAATCATCAGCTTTAGTGATATAAAAATGACCATGTACAGTTCTAACAATAGGATCACTCTCCAAACCTTCTACAAAAATGTGAAAAGAAGTGTTCTCCATGGCAAGAAAAGCTCTCAAAAAACCAGCTCACAAACATATAACAAACTAATGACAAAACGAATTCAAAATCTAAACACTAATTCTATACTTATTAGAAAAAAAAATACAAATATATTCATTTTTAAAAAGTAATCATTATTCTGACAAACATAAAAACATTCTTCAATCATTATAAATAGTGTCATCGAGAAAACATTCTTAATTTCACAAATTTGGTGTCTATTGATTATAGAAGAGAAGAGCTTGGGTGAAGACCAACAGCCTTCAAAAAACAAAAACAGTTCAGAGCAATAGGCCTTCTACACAAGTTCAGGAAGAGGACGAGGTAGAGGAGGCTGTGGACGCAGCCAAGGAGGTGGCCAAACAGGTAATCAGAATTATGGCCACAGCAGCAACAATAACAACAGTCCCATAATTCACAACAATAACAACACGCAGGTGGAAGAGGCCAGGGGAAGTCAAAGAGGTCATGGAAATTGGCAAAGGTAGTATAATGATACACGTGGATGCTTTTATTGTGGTAACCTTGGACATGTGCAGGCAGATTGTTATAAGAAGCAGGCTGACATGCAAAATGGAAAATTGCAGCAAAACAACTATGCATCCTTGAGTAGAAATAATGAGGATAATGAAAGGTTGTTTGTTATGCAACATGTCGTTAATGCCATGTCTGAAAATGTTGAAGCAGCACATAAAGATGATGTATAGTACGTTGATTCAGGTGCTTCGAACCACATGAGAAGTCATGGGGAGTGGTTCAAGGAGTGGTTCAAGGAGATGAAAAACCTTGAAAGACCAGGTTTTCTGGAAACAGGGGATGACACTGCTCATCCAATTGCCCATGTTGGAGATGTGCCATTGTCTATGCAAGATGGCAAAGTGAAGTACCTTGCAGATGTACTTCATGTTTCGAATATAACAAAAAATCTGGTTTCAATTGGCTAGATGATTGAGCAAGGTTTGCAGGTTCGGTTTAACCCTGATGGCTGTTATGTTGAAGACTTTAAAGACAATGCATGTTGGTTGCAAAAGGCAACAGAGCGGGCAGAATGTTTACATTGAATGTAAACATGCCTGAAGTGAGTGCTGCGATGTTTGCAAATGGTTCAAGAATTGTTGCAGACACAGACATTTGGCATAAAAGAATTGGACATGTAAATGTGCAGAGAATGAAGTCTATGCAGACTAAAGGAATTGTGACAGGGCTGCCAAAGTTTAAAGTTGAAGGTATGCAGAGAATATGTGAAGCATGTCAATTTGGAAAGCAAACAAAGCATGTATTTCCATGTAACAGAAATGTGAGCAGAAATGCACTAGATGTTGTGCATTCAAATGTATGGGGCCTTACGAAGACCATGTCTATGGGAGGCTGCAGGTATTATGTGACATTTATTGATGACCACACAAGGAAAGTGTGGATATATTTCATGAAGGAGAAGGGTGAGGTGTTCACTCACTTTCAAAATTTCAGAGTTATGGTTGAAAAGCAAACAGGGAAATATGTAAAGTGCTTAAGGTCAGATGGAGGGGGAGAGTACTTCTCCAATGAGTTCTCTGAATTTTTCAAGAAGAATGGTATTCGGAGACAGTTTATATGCAGATACACTCCGCAGCAAAATGGAGTTGCTGAGCGAAAAAATAGGCACATTGCTGAGATTACGTGAGCATTGATGGAAGAGAAGAATATGCCGCATAGCTATTGGGCTGAGGCTGTTTCTACAAAAGTTTACATCATGAACAAGACTCCAACTGCAGCCATACACATGAACAACAGTTTACATCATGAATAGGACTCCAACTGCAGCCATACATGATGTAACTCTAGAGGAGAGGTTTACTGGCAGAAAACTTCATTTGTCTCATCTGGAAGTCTTTGGATGCATTGCATATGTGCATGTGCCAGATGAGCTAAGAACTAAGCTGGATCCAAAAGTTGAAAAATGTGTGTTTATTAGTGGATATTCCCTTGAGCAAAAGGGATACAGGTGTTATAACCCTCCTACACGTGAGTTGAGGGTAAGCAGGGATGTTGTTTTTGATGAGATGAGTAGCTAGTATGCTACTGAAAAAGAAGCTGTTGGGGCTCATGTGAGTGGAAATGTGGTTGCACAGAATGCAAGTCAGCAATCCAGTCTTTGAGTGGACCAAGAGAGTCCTCATCTAGTGGTTCAATTGATAGACCATGGAGTGGCAGGCTGCATCATAATACCAGTCCTACAAATGTGATGTACATCACATAAAAGAGAAATTTATTGATCCCCTTAGTATGCCTGACATTTCTGTAGGGCATTCTCATGTTGATGGGAGAGTCTAGTGGCTCAGAGATGAGCCTTGATGAGGAGCTTGGGATACCAGCCTATGAGAACACCTAGTGTAAAGAAGGCTATGGAAGCCATGAATGTAAAACTGCGAAGATCTGGGAGAGTGAAGAATCTTGTGTAGAGGTTTACCTATGATGGTTATGTGGCACATCACTATGCATACATGGCAAAAGTTGTGCATAGTGTAGAGCCCACATGCATTGATGAGGCTATTGGAAATGTGTGTTGGGAGAAAGCTATGGATGAGGAGATGGATGCACTATATGGAAATGAGACTTGGGACTTAGTTGCGATTGCCTCTCTTGAAGGCAAGAAAGCCATTGGATGCAAGTGGGTGTACAAAGTAAAACGGAAGCATAAGCAGGTACAAGGCTAGATTGGTAGCCAAAGGATATGCGTAGACATATGGCATTGATTATGAGAAATCTTTAGCCCAGTTTCCAACAGTGAGTTGTGATAGCAGTGGGTGGCTGCGTCAAAGCAATGGTCTTTACATCAGATGGATGTAAAGAATGCATTCTTGCATGGGGATTTGCAGGAAGAAGTGTATATGTTGCAGCCACCTGGTTATGAGGATGTGAGTCACCCCGAGCATGTTTGTAGGTTGAAGAAAGCCTTGTATGGCTTAAAACAAGCACTAAGAGCATGGTCTGACAAGATTTTTGGATATCTTGTCACTATTGGCTTTCATGTTGCAGATTTCTCGCTGTATGTGAGATACAGCGATAGAGGGGTTGTGCTTGTTGTCATCTATGTAGATGACTTGATCATTACAAGGGACCATGATGCAGAGATCTTTGATGTAAAGATCTTGTTTAGATAGAAGTTTGAGATGAAGGATATGGGGGAGCTCAGATATTTCTTGGGCATTGAGGTGATTAGGTCACCACATGGATGGTATTGGTGGATTACTGCAGAGACAATATGGCTTAGACATGTTGTCCAAGTATGGTATGACAGGCTGTAAGCCTATCTCAATGCCATTGGATCAGAATGGCAAGTTGAGTGCAGATTCATGAGAGATTTTGGAGGATCCTACTATGTATAGGCACATAGTAGGAAGCTTGATCTACATGACGATTCACCAGGCCAGATTTGAGCTATGCTGTTGGGTTGGTGAGTCAGTTTATGCAGGTTCCTCGGAAGCCGCATTTGGATGCATTCAGACGCATACTGAGGTATGTGAGGTCTACTTTGCATTGTGGACTATTTTATGAAACTGGGATAGAGATATGTGTACATGGGTACACAGATGCTGATTGGGCTGGTAGTATCTCAGATAGAAGATCTACTAGTGGCTTCATGTTTTCTTTGGGGAGTGCTGCTGTGACTTGGAGCAGCAAGAAGCAGCCTACGGTTGCTCTATCTAGTACAAAGGCTGAGTACAGAGGTGCTGCTATGGCAGCATGTGAGGTAGCTTGGTTGAGAAAGCTACTTGCAGATTTGGGTCTATCAGTGGTGTATAGACAAGTTGTCATTTTCTGTGCCAACATTAGCAGTATACACTTGGCCAGGAACCTAGTTTTTCATGCTCGCACAAAGTATATAGAGGTCCACTACCATTTTGTCAGAGAAGAGAAGGTTTTGGCAGGAGATGCTGACCTTGTTTATGTTAGCACACAAGATCAGGTCGCTGCCATCTTCACCAAAGCATTGGGTAGTACAGAGAAGCTCTGCAGATTCAGGGCTTCGCTTGGTGTACATGAGATGGAGTTGAGCTCGAGAGGGAGTGTTGAGATATCGAGCTCATCTAGTGAGGCGGTGGACATTGATGACCCGCCGAGCTCATCTAGTGAGGTGGTGGACACACTGATGACCCGCCTGGGGGATAGGCCCCACACTTACACCACTGGCATGGTTGGTGAGATCATGGGTGATATGCAGCCAGTAGGATGACCCGCCTGGGGGATAGGCCCCACACTTACACCACTGGCATGGTTGGTGAGATCATGGGTGATATGCGGCTAGTAGGATGATAGGCTGTGTGACAACCATTCTAGAGACTGGCATAGTTATAGCGCC